>NC_137142.1:6563389-6960889 GCF_949319135.1 Squalius cephalus | reverse complement strand
CAGTTTCATATTATATTTACATATTTAAAGCAAATATCTAATCAGCCAATCACATGGCAGCAACTCAATAGGCATGTAGACACGATCAGTACGATCTGCTGAAGTTCAAACTGAGCATCAAGAAAGGTGATTTAAGTGACTTTGAACGTGGGATGGTTGTTGGTGCCAGGCGGTCTGAGTCACTGCTGATCTGGGATTTTCAAGCACAAACATCTCTAGAGTTTACAGAGAATGGTCCGTAAAAGAGAAAGTATCCAGTGAGCGTCAGTTCTGTGGGTGAAAATGCCTTGTTGAAGTCAGAGGTCAGAGGAGAATGGCTAGACTGGTTCAGCTGATAGAGAGGCAACACTAGGCATATCAAATAAGCACTCGTTAAAACTGAGGTCTGCAGAAGAGCATCTCTGAACACACAACATTTCAAACCTTGAAGCAGAAGAGCTACAGCAGCAGAACACACACTGGTGTCACTCCTGTCAGATAAGAACAGCAAACTGAGGCAAAAGTTCACACAGGCTCACCAAAATTGGATATATGTATCTGTATAACCCATACTGGCTGTCTATTAACCAAACCTGAACTTTAATATTTTATTTGCCTTTTACATTTTGACCCATACACATTGGTCTCATTCTTCCGGGATGATGAATCATAATTTAAGTAGGTTATGACAAAGACAGAGACAGTTATGTAAACAATACAGGGTCCACATGATCCTTTAAGCAAAATAAGCTTAGAAATTCCCCTTTGCGAGTTAAGCTAACAGGGATCTTTCTAGAAACAAATTCTATATTTGGTATTGAAATTAATAGCCAGTATGTGGGCAGACAGCAGTCTGGCTTCGGTCAAGCATAAAGACATAAACAGGAGAGTGGGTGTATAACTGTTTGGAGAAATTTGGAGCTGTACATGTTTTTTATGCCTAATTATTTATTATTTTTATTACCCATCAGGAACACAAGATGTCCTGATCGGCTGCCAAAATGCTCATCGTACCAAAACAGACTGTGACATTTTGTCTGCGATTTAATGGCGCTCACATTCTGACCCTAGTGTAAGTAGGGTGACCCAATAACTAAGTGAGTCATAAACTTCTGCGTTGTCAGCCAGTGGGATATGACCCTGTTAAACATCTCAATTTAAAAATCTGGGTCATTAACTGGCCCAAAAATAAAGTGGTTACATGTTAACCCGAGCAGAGTGCCCAAATTTTGCCCTGACTTGGCAGATGGCTCTTCCAAATGCTCTCTCTCTTAATGTCTCTCTATACTCCATTGCCTCTAAAAAACGGTTGACACATGCACATAGGAAAGACAAATCACATTTTTCAGTTATTTTTAAGATGAAAATGAAAGAAAATAAGACTCTTGCCTATGTTTTCTTCTCCAGAAAAATACCCTTGATAATGCAAAAATAAACAAGTTTGACATTAGCTTGTTGCTAAGCTAACATTGTAATAATACTTTTTTATTTAGATTGATCTATTTTCACTTTTTAGCTTATCAAATGTATTATATAAAACCGCTCTACCATACATTATTAACACCACTCCATAGTGCTTGTTTTTTGCTTTTTGCCTACAATGCAGGCTTTGTCCCAGGACAGGCTGAAGAAATAATGATAATTTGGTGTAGCCAGACTGTTAAGGAAAGTTACTTTTAACAGTAATGCATTACAATATATATCTAGTTAATTAGTTACCTTTTAAGGAAAGTAATGTTAAGTTCCATTTCCGTTTCTTTTTCTTTCTTCTCACCTTTCACACCATAAGTGAAATGAATATTCTTCAGGTTGAGGGAAATGTTAAAAAAAAATCATACATGTACAGTAGATGGTGGAGCTCAAACAAACCTTTCAGCTGTGCTTCCATTCTGCATTGCTGAAGAATAGGACGCACGAGAATAAAGAACACTCTTACTTCAGTAATAGATAAATGAAACACAAATGTGATGTTTAACTAATGTATTTTTTTCTTATTAGTATGGTTGAACTGGATCATTGAAGATCAGCATTAACGACTTTTAAAGCATGTAAAGAAGGTTTTGGTTAATAAAGTGAGATTAAATACATAAAGTGTATTTGTTTGATTTTACATTGAATTATTGCAGGTTTGCTGAATATAAGTTTGCATTCCCATGTTTTTATTGATTTTGATGAATAGTGATTCTGTTTTTGTGAGATGAGTGAATGGTTATATTTAGTCTAGAAATACAACAACAACCACACAATGCCTCTGCACCTTATGCTGCCTTCTATTTACCTGGAAAGAGAGATGTAGGGGCTGGGAATGATGTCACATCCTAGGTGACCATGTTCCAGTAAACAGGTGTCACGGTTCATGAATCGGCTGTCTCATGCTGATGTGTCTGTGTGAATGTAATTGTGTGGGTGTGGTTACTCGTTGTGTTGATTAGTGTCACCAGCTGTCATCAATCCCAGGTTCCTTTATATGCCCAGTAACTTCACTCTCATGTTGTCAGATCGTTGTGGTTGTTTCCCGGTGTGTGTCCTGTGCTCGTGCCTCGTCTACAAGGTTCCTCGTCTGGATTTCGTCAGTTCTTCGTGTCGTCTGGATTTCGTCAGTTCCTCGTGTCGTCTGGATGTTCCACGGTTCCTGGGTTTCACTCGAGCACGCTTACCACTGCACCACCACCGGATCGCCATCTCGTCCCTGCTTCAACAGCCACCTGAGTGTTTGTCCCCGACCTGTGTGTTTACATCTTACCACCAACAATAAACTGAGTTTACTTGCATCTTGCATCCTCCTATTATTTCCTCACAGAACGATCTGACCAATCATGGACGCAGCAAGCACAACTCAACTCAACGATTTCATCGCTCAATGCATCACACGTATGGACCAACAAGAGGAGAATGTCTCGGGCACAGGTCGTGCGGTACAAGCACTCATGAAGCAGGTGTCCGAGCTCTCCCAACAGGTACAACAGCTACGGATTCCCACTGCGCCCCCCACACCGCCCGTTCCCCCACCACCAGCGCCCGCAGCAGCGGAAGGACCGGAGCCACGCCTACCTACACCTGAGGGGTATTCCGGTGAGCCTGAATATTGCAGAGCATTCCTCACGAGATGTTCCATGCATTTTGCCTTGCAGCCACGCACTTTCCAGAGTGAACATGCAAAGGTGGCATTTGTATTGACCCTGCTGTCAGGGAAAGCAGCGCTTTGGGGAACGGCGGTGTGGGAGAACGGAAACAACTGCTGCACCTCGTTCCAGGCACTCTCCGAGGAGATGAGGAGAGTGTTCGATCGTGCAGTGGCGGGTAAGGAGGCGGCCAGATTACTCGCCGAACTGCGACAGGGGGAAGGCTCGGTGGCGGACTATTCCATTCAGTTCCGCACCCTGGCCGCAGAGTGCCGTTGGAACGAGGAGGCGCAGTGGGATATGTTCCTGCATGGGCTGGCTGACCGCGTTCAAAAGGAGATATATACTTTGGACTTACCTGAGTCATTGAACGGACTGGTGGATCTTGCTCTGAGAGTGGACGCTCGACTGAATCGTGTGACCAGATTGACGCATCCCAGCCGTCCACAGCCCGACACGGGGGACCACCAGCCCGGTGGTGTGAGCGCGGTCAGCCCCGCATTCGACCACGAGCCCATGCAGGTGGGGAGAGCTCGGCTTTCCCGGGAGGAGAGGGAAAGGCGGAGATCCCAAGGACTCTGCCTATACTGTGGCCGGGCGGGCCATTTCATCCACTCCTGCCCGGCAAAAGAAGCAAGCCCGGTAGTAAGTATGAGGCTACTATCGGGTGGGATCTCCGCCGAAAAGACCTCATCACCATCATCGACCCTCCTCCCGGTAAGACTGAGATGGCGAACGTCGACGCACTGCACCAATGCACTACTGGATTCGGGAGCGGAGGGTAATTTCATGGACTCCAAACTTGCACTTAAACTTCAGATTCCCGTCACCCCCCTCCCGCACCAGATTATCGTCAACGCACTCAATGGACAGGAACTTCCCCGGATTACGCATTCTACTGAAAACATCACCCTCATCACTTCTGGCAATCACACAGAACTCATCTCATTTTTACTCATGGACTCACCACTTGCACCAGTGGTTTTGGGACACCCGTGGCTTTCAAGACACAACCCCCGTGTCGACTGGTGCACTAATACTGTTTCCACATGGAGTAACCACTGTCATGAGTCCTGTTTAGTGTCTGCCTGTCCCTCTGTGTCTGGTTCTGTGTTTCAGGGTGAGGCAGCGGATTTGTCTAACGTGCCCGCGGAGTACCTCGACCTGAAGGAAGTGTTCAGTAAGTCTCGTGCTGCTTCTCTCCCTCCGCATCGTTCCTATGACTGTGCGATAGATCTACTGCCAGGTAAATCTCCGCCTAAGGGCAAACTTTACTCTCTTTCTGTTCCCGAGAGGGAGGCCATGGAGAAATATATTTCTGATTCTCTAGCCTCTGGATTCATCCAGCCTTCCTCTTCTCCTGCGGGGGCGGGGTTCTTTTTCGTTGGGAAGAAGGATGGTTCTCTGCGACCTTGCATTGATTACCGAGAGCTGAACAACATCACGGTAAAGAATTCTTATCCTTTGCCGTTGATGTCTTCAGCTTTCGAGAGGTTGCAGGGAGCATCCATTTTCACGAAACTGGACTTACGCAATGCATATCATTTGGTTCGCATCAGGAAGGGGGATGAATGGAAAACCGCTTTTAATACCCCCAGGGGGCACTTTGAATATTTGGTTATGCCTTTCGGGCTTTCCAACAGCCCAGCGGTTTTCCAGGCACTCGTGAATGACGTGTTGAGAGACATGGTAGATCAGTTCATATATGTTTACCTGGATGACATATTGATTTTTTCTTCGTCTCTCCAGGAACACGTTCAACACGTCAGACGAGTGCTCCAGAGACTGTTAGAGAATGGGCTTTTTGTCAAGGCGGAGAAATGCGCGTTTCATGCACAGTCTGTTCCCTTCCTAGGGTACATCATCTCTTCTGAGGGAGTGCGCATGGATCCTGACAAGGTTAAGGCTGTGGTTGATTGGCCAAGTCCAGATTCCCGTAAGGCCCTACAGCGGTTTCTGGGGTTCGCCAATTTTTACCGGCGTTTCATTCGCAATTTCAGCCAACTAGTCGCACCTCTGACTGCCTTGACCTCCCCCCGAACGACGTTCAGGTGGTCGAACACTGCCGAGGCAGTGTTCACCAACCTCAAGAGTCGCTTCGTTTCGGCTCCAATTCTTGTCACCCCTGATCCCACACGTCAGTTCGTGGTGGAGGTCGACGCGTCAGAGGTGGGAGTAGGAGCAGTGCTTTCACAACGCGCTTCCTCAGACGACAAGATGCATCCCTGCGCGTTTTTTTCTCATCGACTATCGCCTGCCGAACGTAATTATGACATTGGTAACAGAGAGTTGTTGGCGGTCAAGTTAGCGTTGGAGGAGTGGCGTCATTGGTTAGAGGGTTCGGGGGTACCCTTTATCGTTTGGACCGATCACAAGAATCTTGAATACATCAGATCTGCTAAAAGACTCAACTCCAGGCAAGCTCGGTGGGCTCTTTTTTTCGGACGTTTTGATTTTGTTCTCTCGTACCGCCCGGGTTCCAAGAACATCAAACCCGACTCTTTATCTCGTATTTTTGATCCATCCGAACGCCCGGTGACTCCCGAGTGTATTTTACCTGAGAAGGTTGTCATCTCCACTCTGGTATGGGAGGTCGAATCGAGGGTCAAGACAGCCCTAGAAGGGGTAACGCCTCCGCCTGGTTGCCCACCGAGTCGTTTGTTTGTTCCGGAGGGGTTACGGTCCGACGTTATTCGATGGGGTCATTGCTCCAACGTGGCGTGTCATCCAGGAGTGACTCGCACGAGTTTTCTAGTTAAGCAACGATTCTGGTGGCCATTAATGGCTCGCGACATTCACGATTTTGTTTTGGCTTGCTCAGTCTGTGCCACTGGTAAGACATCTAACCAGCCCCCAGATGGGTTACTTCGACCGCTGTCTGTCCCTTCGAGACCCTGGTCCCACATCGCTCTAGATTTTGTCACCGCCCTCCCGCCCTCCAGAGGCATGACGGTTGTTTTAACCGTAGTGGACCGATTCTCGAAGGCGGCACATTTCATCCCCTTGCCCAAATTACCTTCAGCCAAGGAGACAGCGGTCACAGTCATAGATCACGTTTTTCGGTTACATGGCCTCCCGATGGACGTGGTCTCTGACAGAGGTTCCCAATTCGTGTCCAAATTTTGGCGAGAATTTTGTAGGTTACTGGGGGCCACGGTCAGTCTGTCCTCGGGCTATCACCCCCAGAGCAACGGCCAGTCTGAGCGAGCCAATCAGGACCTCGAGAGAATGTTGCGATGTTTGGTTGCCAAGAATCCTTCGTCCTGGAGCCAACAGCTTTCTATGGTGGAGTACGCCCACAATTCGTTACCAGTGTCATCCACGGGCCTCTCGCCATTTGAGTGTAGTTTAGGTTACCAGCCACCAATTTTTCCTAGTCTGGAATCCGAAGTCGCGGTCCCCTCCGCTCACGCATTCGTCCAGAGGTGTCGCCGTACTTGGACTAGAGCCCGTGAGACTCTACTCCAAGCAGGGCGGCGCATGAAGGCCAAGGCCGACCGCCACCGGTCAAAGCCTCCCGTTTACGTCGTGGGTCAAAAAGTGTGGCTTTCTACTAAGAATATTCCGCTCCGCTCCGTGTCTAACAAGTTAGCTCCCAAATTCATTGGCCCGTTTCCTGTCACCAAGATTATTAGTCCGGTGACAGTCCGACTCAAACTTCCTCCTGCGTACAGGAGAATTCACTCCGCCTTCCATGTGTCTAAAATTAAGCCCGTGTTTTATTCTCATATTAATCCGCCTGCCCCGGTTCCCCCCCCGCCGCGCCTCGTAGATGGGGAACCCACCTATTCGGTACATCGCATTCTGGACTCGAGACGGAGGGGACGCGGATTTCAGTACTTGGTGGACTGGGAGGGTTACGGTCCGGAGGAGAGAAGTTGGGTACCTGCTAGAGACATTCTGGATCACTCCCTTATCGATGATTACAATCGACAGGTAAGGTTGTCTGGGAACGCCAGGAGGCGTTCCTAGGGAGAGGGGTACTGTCACGGTTCATGAATCGGCTGTCTCATGCTGATGTGTCTGTGTGAATGTAATTGTGTGGGTGTGGTTACTCGTTGTGTTGATTAGTGTCACCAGCTGTCATCAATCCCAGGTTCCTTTATATGCCCAGTAACTTCACTCTCATGTTGTCAGATCGTTGTGGTTGTTTCCCGGTGTGTGTCCTGTGCTCGTGCCTCGTCTACAAGGTTCCTCGTCTGGATTTCGTCAGTTCTTCGTGTCGTCTGGATTTCGTCAGTTCCTCGTGTCGTCTGGATGTTCCACGGTTCCTGGGTTTCACTCGAGCACGCTTACCACTGCACCACCACCGGATCGCCATCTCGTCCCTGCTTCAACAGCCACCTGAGTGTTTGTCCCCGACCTGTGTGTTTACATCTTACCACCAACAATAAACTGAGTTTACTTGCATCTTGCATCCTCCTATTATTTCCTCACAACAGGTCAGAAAACTAAGATGGATGCATCCAGGCAAACATTTGTTGTGCTTGTTGCACTTTCGGAATATAAACACATAAAAAAAGCTGTATTTTGCACCGATAATGCCGAAGTATGTCCACAAATAGAAGTTGGCTAGTACTAAGTGGACGACTGAGTTTATTGAGACACAGACAAACAGAAGTGCTAATAAACTATATTTTACTATTTTACTACTATGGTTGATGCGTTGAGCAGCCATATTGGATGCTGAAGTCTGGTCGTTGTGCTTTCCCTAAATTCCCCAGTCGCAAATCTTACTTGAGGGTGCATTCTAGTTAAAAGCTCCAACTGGGGCCTAGGAATTTTCCTCATCCGAGGACAAATGCACCATTACAGTACTCCTGATTTCTCTCAACATGGGGTCAAGAGAGGTGTCATTCAATAAATGGAGTAACTTGTGTTACTTATTTGAAAAAGTAACTCAGATATTTTGTTATAAATGTACATGCGTTACTTTACTCTTCACTAAAAAACTTGCGATACTTGCAATGCATTACCCCCAACACTGCTCTTATCTACTCAAAGTCAGCATGGTCCAGTTTGCAGCTTATTCTTATGCAAGAACAACAGACTTAGACAGAAAGAGTCTGTCTAATCCATTGGTTTTCAAACTTTTTGACTCCGAGGCCCCTCATTGTCAGACAATATTTAAAGGTTCTATAATTGAATGTTTTTCAGGGTTTACAGGGTTTGCTCCATCTCCAAAATGTCCTCTTGTAATTCCTCTTTATAATTCCCAGAGGCAGCTCACACATAGGCTCAATCCCAATTCACCCCTTGCCCCTACCCCTTGGCCCTACCCCTTGGACCTACCCCTCCACTTTGCGCGTTCCCGTGAAGGGGTAGGGTTGTCTCGATTCTCTTTTGGTTGGAGGGGTAGGGGTAGGGGGAAGGGCCAGATAGCCCTTGAAACGAAGATTTTTCGGGACCACACTTCAAACGAAGGGGTATGAGAAATGTACCTGCATAACACATTGACGTGATTGGTTACAAGGTAGTTTGAGACTTTTGACGTTTGAGTTTGAGCTACAGAGGCAACATGACTGCCAATAATCATTTTCTTTATGTCACATTCAATCTTGTGTTCATATTTACGGTCATGTTCTTCAAAGAAACGGTTGCAAAAAAATCGCTAAAGTTCGTTAACAATATGACGCATGTAAAAAGCAAAAGTTTGAAGCGAAGTGGACGCGCGAATGAGGCGAATTCGCGTCCACCGCGCCACGCTAAACGCGTCTTAACATTGAAATCACTCACGCCAGACGCTCTATTCGCGTTTGGTGTGAACGCAGCATTAGGCGTCGAAGATATCGTCATCTCCGTTGTTTTCTGCGAACTTCAGAAGAAAAATGCAAAAAAATAGCTGTAACTCACGCAAGACTACAGCTGACGACGGCATTTTGGAAGTTTGTGATAAACATTGGCGCATCTCCTGTGACGTAGGCGCTAGCGACGACGTATAATGAAATGTAACAGTGTAGTAGTGGTGTCCCATTTCTTTGGGGAATATTTTCACCCCTACGCCTTGGCACTCTGTTTCAAGGGGCAAGGGTAAGGGGTAGGCGAAGGGTTAGGGGTAGGCGAAGGGGTATAAAATAGAATTGGGATTGGGCCTTAGCATCAGGAGTGTGGGCGAGCTCCATTCCATGCACTCGTACTCCATGAGTACGCCCACTGGGGACGCATGGTGTTGGCGGCTTACGCACCTGGTCAGACTCTCTGTGGGGCTCGGGCTCCGGGCCGATGGTTGGCAGGCTCAGGCTTTCCGTTTCTGGTGGGCAATGTCCCGAGTGTGGTCCTCCAGTGAGGCGGGAGAAAAAAGAAAAAAAATGTGGGTCTGTTATTCTGTGGCTGTAGTGAAGAGCACAACGATCGAGATGCAAGGAAATAGTCTTTAATAATTAAATCTAATGGGCACAGGAAAACTAGAGAAAGATTATACAACAACAAATAACACAAACAATGCTGAAAAATGAACGGAGGAATATAAGGGCTTAAATACAAATACAGGGTAATCAGGGAAAACAAAACAGGTGCATAAATGAGGAACTATGGAAATTAATAGGCAAACCAGAACAGGGAAAAAATATCCAAAACACAATGAAACTATAGACCTTGAACTATACGTTACATTTCCTAACAATTTATGATTTAAAGTTTGTTTGTAAATTATTTTTTACTCACAAATACCAATTTCTACCCTATAAAAGCTTTTCCATAACATTTTTCATAACTTTTTAAAGTCCCCCTGTGGTGAAAATCAAGTTTTTAATATGGTTTATATGTCTGTGTGGTGTTTTTAATATGCTTTAAGACAAACCATGTGAAAATTCATAATTTCTGCATCATTACTGAGTATTTTCTCCTTAAAACTGCAGTGAACCAAGGACAGTCTCAAAACCACGGTTTGAAATCGCTGTTGTTTCGGAAGTCTCAAACTACCTTGTAACCAATCACGTCAATGTGTTATCGTCAATGAGTGGATCTCTGAGCGCGTGTGAGTGAGTGGAGGCAGGGTTAATTTGCATATTCATAGAACCGCATATATTAGGCAAGGGTGTAGAGTTACATTCAAGCTATTTTAAAGGATGAATAATTTTTTTAAAGGAATTTTTTTTTTAAATATGTAATTTTGGCGAACTTTTGTGAAAAAAAGCACACTTTTAAAATTCCGTGATATATCCAGGATTTCAAAGACCATGAGACCCTGTCAGATGATCAGTAAAGGCTGAGACCAGCTCTGTTGTCACACAAAGGTCAAGGTTGCTGATTCTTAGCAGATAAGTAACTCATCATTCATGTAAGAGATTTAGGAGAAAGGTTTAGGAAACAAGAGGACTGCTGTGTCTTGTTACTTAATTTATGACTTTAATAGAGGAGTGCAGTTTGGTTTTTGATGGTGTAATGGCAGTTGGACTTCTTAACTTTTACAGTAGGGTTCAGGTTACCCTAAGGGGATAGAGCAATGCCCTCGTTCTCAACAACAGTAAGATTTCATTTTTGTTTAGAATGAGCCTATTAGAGGTTTGAGAGAAACCCAACTGAACGCAGCACACGTCTCTTTCTCTCTTGCACTCCCATCCGCATTTTAACCCTGTGGTCTCCTTCCAATTTATCACCCTGCAAAAAATTAAGCTGAATCAAGTTCAATAAACAACATGAAATTAAATTGTCATTTTTATTCATGATCAGGTATTGCACATAAAACAAAGCATATAAATAAAAGAAAGTGAATTAGAGGAAATACAGCACATTAGCCTATAGAAGGGATCTCACTGGCACTGGCACAGATGCCTTCTGATTAGATAAAGGAGCCGGGCCCCTCCCCTCTCTGATTATATATCCTGTTGTTTGATTTGATAACATACATGGCTAATTTCAAACCGCGCTCTAATCAGATTTCTCTAACCTTGTTATGTGCATTTGTAGATGTGGTGGATTGGCAACCTGGACTAAAACCTAAACCTACAGTAAAAACACTGTACAATTAATATTTCTTAACAGAGAACCAAGATAATTAGACAACTGCATTATAATTTAACACGGTTGATTGAAATGGGTTTTTGGTGATTCTTTGTCACTTATAGTCAAAGTAGGTCCGGCGTTCCAGTGGTTTTACCTGTTGTTACTTATGTTGTTACTTATGAAGAGCGGTAAAATATCTGTAACATACTGTACATCCTCGAGTGGCTTAATGATTTATAGAAAAGCTGCAACGGTAATAAAATGAAAGACAATGTTCAATAAGTATTTATAAATTATTATTATTAATTTATAAGTCACTTTGAATAAAATCATCTGCTAAATTAATAAATATAAATACTTCCACAAAGACAAAGTAATATAGTTCATTAGCATTAAAATAAAATGTGTAGTCAGATATGTGTGTTTGTCGATATTTACATGGCTTATCCATTAAGAATTTGAGGTGGAACTACCTGTTTCATAAAACCAATTTCATTTCTGTAATTAGTCATAATGTTCAGAACTCACCAAAACTTTTGATTTATTTGATCAAAAATAGAGTAAAAACAGAAATCTTGTCAAATATTATTACAAAAAAAAAAAAAAAGTTTTCTGTTTTAGTATATTTTAAAATGTAATGTTTTTTCCTGTGATCAAAGCTGAATTTTCAGCATCATTACTCCAGTCTTCAGTGTCACATGATCCTTCAGAAATAATTCTAATATGCTAATTTGCTGCTCAAGAAACACTTCTTAATGTCATAAACAGTTGTGTTGCTTCATATTTTTGTGGAAACCATGATAACATTTTTTCAAGATTCTTTGATGAGCAGAAAGCAATTCATTTTAAACAAAAACCTTTTTTAACACTATAAATGTCTTTTGATATAACAATTATGATATAATGAATATAATAATATTCAATATAATGCAGCTTTCTCTCTCTCTCTCTCTCTCTCTCTCTCTCTCTCTCTCTCTCTCTCTCTCTCTCTCATAATTCATTCATTCATTTCTTTCTTACTAACCATAACATTTTTAACAGTAGTGTGTTGAGTAATACATGATATTCAGAAATAAAAACTTTGAAAATTTGGTGTTATATACATACCATAAAAGAGTCAGGTAGTACAAGAAGTATTACATTTGATAAAGGTTAAGCCGAACATTTAAATGTAAAAGCCAAACAAATTTTTTTTTGTTGTTTTTTTGTTTTTTTTGTTTAGGATAACGAACTGACAAATTGTGTACAATAAGACTAGGACCATGTTCAATAAAAAGTATAAATATTGATTTTGTTGGCATCTACTGGATTTGATAGCTCACCTCGACCAGTGGTGATTTTTGAGGAAGGTCCGATGAATTACCCCTCTGTGCGTTCCTCGCTCCTGTCAGACCCGGGGCTAACCTCTGGCGACCTCTGTGCTCTTCAAAGCCCCGCGCCACCAGGTCCCTGCCCTGCCCTTGCCCGTAATTACATGCTCAGAGGCCTGCTTGTCTGCCAGGGGCCTCTGTCTGTGCTCTTAAAGATCTCCACTTCAAAAAGGGCTCATATTCAGAGCTATTAAATCACAACAATGCTGTGCTGCTTGGGTCTGCCCTTTAATCTTACATCCTCCAGACCTGACCACAGCCACTGTGTGCTCCACTGTCATATCGGTGCCATGCGTCTTTCACACTTTGCTTGACAGGTTGACTTAGTTTGGAACTGGAGGCAATCCATCCTAACTTGTTCTTAGACTAGAAGCCTTCCAATGGTGGAACTAATCATGCAATCCACAGTAATCATAATGGCATTTTTATACTGTAGCAGAATATATATGCAATCATAATTATTCAACCCCTGACCAGAAAGACATTATGCTAAACAATAATCACAGAATAAATCATAGAAATTTATGAACACACATTTAAGCGAGGCCAGAAATGTAAAAAGTTCATAAGTCCCGGAAGGTTTTCTGTGGTGCAATACATTAAAGCTGGAATCTTGGAAATATTAGTCAGGGTGGGTGTGTGCGTGATGCAGAATGATCGATAAACCAAGAAACTTTAATAAACACTGAGAATGAGAGAACAAACACATCTACTATAAACTTCGGTTCCACTTTATTTTGATAGTCCACTTTAGACATTCTACTAACTATAAGTAACTTTACAACTACATGTCAACTAACTCTCATTAGAGTATTAGTAGACTGTAGTAAACTTTCAGTAGACTTTTAGGTTATGGTTAGGTGTTAGGGTTCGGGTCAGTAGAATAAGTTGACTTGTAGTTGCCAAGTTACTTATTGTCAGTAGAATGTCCATTGGGGGACCAACAACATAAAGTGTTAGCAACACAGTCTATTAAAGGGATAGTTCGGCCAAAAATGATATTAAACCCATGATTTACTCACCCTCAAGCCATTCGAGATGCATATGTCAATCATTTTTCAACGAACACATTTTCAGTTATTTTAGAAAATGTCTTAGATCTTTCAGTGGTTATAATGTCAAGTTATGGGGTCCACTCCTTCAAGTCCCAAAAATGTGCATGCATCCTTCACAAAAGTAATCCATCCGGCTCCAGGGGGATAAACGAAGGCCTTCTGAGGGTAATCGTGCGGTTTTGTCGTAAAAATGTACATATTTAAAACTTTATAAACGAAAATAACTGGCTTCCGGCAACGGTCGACGCGTGTTCACGGCAGATGGATGCTGGCGTATGACGTAGAACGTAGCGTAGAAAGCGTCGTGACGTAGAACGAAGTATAGCTAAATCAAACGCTACGTCATACGCCGGCATCCATCTCCCGTGAACGCGCGTCGACCGTTATCATTTTTATATCATTTTTGGCCGAACTATCCCTTTAATACTCTAATGAGAGTTAGTTGACGTAGCTGCAAAGTTACTTATAGTTAGTAGAATGTCTGAAGTGGACTATCGAAATAAAGTGTTACCTAAACTTCAATGCAGAACACTGAACTGAAGAAACAGAGGATTTATAAACACAGATACAGGCAATCGAAGAAAAAGGGAACAGGTGAAAACTAATTAGAAACCATGGTTACAAACGAGAACTCAGACAAAGAGAGTGGCAATGAAACTAAACAGACCAAGATAATGAAACTGTGAACTTGAATGTGACCATATCATTTTACCCATAGACTTTCTAATGAAAAAAAAAAAAAAAAAAACTTCTCTGTACAGTAGCTCTTTTTTTTTTTTTTGCACTTATTTGCTACAGCTCAAGCCAATTAAGTGTTGTGTGTTTTCGAAATGATAAAACGGAATGAATCCTTAACGTTCGCTTAACCTAGAAAAAGCATTTTTAAAACATTAAAAAAAATTCTGAGAACATTCAGAAATAACATTTTAATAACTCACTGGGAACGGTAGGAACATAATATGTTTGTTAGTTGGTAGTGATTAAAAAACAGCAATGTTGAATTGGGATTGAATAATTATGACATAGATGTATTATGAAGAAAATCCTACAACTCAAATATGTTACATTGAATACTGACATTGCCACTAAACTGTTTTTAAAAAACAGCGGATCTTCAGAAAAGCTTACATTGTAAATTTGCCTTTATTACATTAAATATCAAAGTATAATAATTATTAATCCATCCCAACTTGTACTCATGATAGAAGCCTCCCAATGGCGGAACGGAGCTTCCTTGTGATTTTTGAAATACCCTTCTTCAAAGAGCTGAAATAATACATGACATCACAGAGGGAGAGTAAAGGTGCATGTGTGTCAGTGTTGAGAAAAAGAGAGCACTCTTTGTTCATTGTGAAGTCATCCGCGGCGGTTAACACAGACTTGAAGGCTAGTGCCAGCCAAGGCTATGGTGCTGTCCACGAGCACTTTCATTCACTGTGTTCGCTGCTTTGGCGATGATGAATGAGGTTTATGCTTGGACTAATATCTTGACTTTACAGCGTCAAAAGTGTTTTAGTCAGGGGCAGGTGGCCTGGCGTGCCGCTCTGGTCAGCCTCTGGCCAGGCCTTTCTACAGCTCTGATGGATGAGGTGGTGGATCAGCGGCTCTGCTGAAGTGCTCTGGCACCAGTTCCTCTCCAAACACGCAGATGCGATTTGCCTGACACTGTGTTTTCTTAGAAGGTGCGGCGCGATGGGGTGTATCGAAGAGGAGTGGCCACAACTTACTGGGCTTGTGTTCCCTGAAGTAAATAGGGATTTGGCAGACACCTTTATTCAAAATACAGAGGGATTAGCTTCTGATTGGTGTGACAGGTCACTCAAAAACACTTCATGTAAAGGCCTCTTTGTGATGGACATCTGAATGGTTAACTAGCACTAATGTCTGATTGGCAACAATCGCTCTCTTAAATCTCATTGTATTGTTAAAGGTGATTCACTGAGTATTTGTGAACTTTTGAAGTACAACTCTTTTGCAAATGCTTAACATGAAAACTATCTGCCAGTAATCATGCTGCCGTTTTTATACTGTAGCAGGGTATGTATGTGATCAAAATGATTCAATCCCCTGATTAGAAAGACATTCTGCTAAGCAAAATGTAATGAAAACACAGCTAAAACACTTTTAAACTATCATAGAAAAATGATTAACACACATTTGAATGTGAAGTTGATGAGGCCCGGAAGGTTTTTCTGTGGTGCAAAACATTGGAATCTTGGAAATACCCTTGTAGCCATAAACTTTCTAATGTAACAAAACAACTTCTCTGTAGCTTTTGTGAGAGCTTTTTTTTCTTGGCCACATTTGCTACTAAGCTTTAGAACATGATTGGACTATATTTATGCATGTGTAACAGCTCAAGCTAATTAAGTGTTGTTATGGAGTTTCCAAAAGCTTAATTGGGTTTTAACCCAATTTGGGTTTTAGCCCAATTTGTACCCTACCATACTAATAAGCGATTTATGTAAAAACAACTATGTTGAATAGGGGTTGAATAATTCGGATTTAGCTGTATTACGAAAAATATATATTTTGTTAATGGTTATATTTAGTTTACATTTATCTGTTCAAATTTAATGTTTCACTTTAACATATTTTTTAGAGATGATTTGGATAATGATGCAACATCCAAAATATTATTAATGGAAATAAATTGAAACATTTTCAAAAATTAATTGTTATAGCACAATATTGAAAATCACTTCAAGAGGGCCTTGTGGGACAAGAATACCTCCAGGGTACTTATCCCAGCTTTCATCGGAATTTTGCAGAATATAAAAGTATAATTCCACTCAATTGGTCTATATTATTATAATCATTGTATTTATTATCAAATCATAATAATTATTATTAATAAATTAATTTTCCCTTCAATATATATATATATATATATATATATATATATATATACAGTCATGTGAAAAAGATAGAACACCCCATGAAAACCTTTGTCTTTTTCAACACATGGACACTGGATTTTCATTTTAGCAATATTGAGAGATGGAGGTAATGTAAATAATAATACTAAAATCTAATAAAACTGAAGAAATGTCTTTTTAAAATTATTTGTAAAATTTCCTTAATAGAAATTAAATATTTGTTGAGGAAAAAGATGGGACACCTCCACATTTATTTACATGCATAAAATTAGAATCAGGTGCGCCACATCATGTGCAAAAGATTAGAATATCGTTAGAGATGATTGTGGAGGAGCCTGTCTTATTTAAAACTCAGACATTTAGTTTGGTTTGCTTTTGATTGTGGAAGTGAGTGAAATCACCATGGTGAGATCAAAAGAGCTCTCTGAGGCCTTCAGAAAGAAAGTTGTAGATGCATATGAGTCTGGGAAGGGATTTAAAAAATTCTCCAAATTATTCGAAATCAGCCATTCCACTGTCCGGAAAATAATTTACAAGTGGAGAACATTTAAAACAACTGCCAACATGCCCAGGTCAGGCCGTCCTAGCAAGTTCAGCCCAAGAGCAGACCGCAAGATGCTTAAAGAAGTCTCCAACAATCCTAAAATGTCATCTCGGGACCTACAGGTAACTCTTGCCACAGTTGATGTCAAAGTACATGCGTATACCATAAGAAAGAGACTGCACAAGTTTGATTTGCATGCAAGGTGTGCAAGGAGGAAACCCTTGATGTCAAAAAATATATATATCAGGGTAAGGCTAAAGTTTGCCAGAGAACACCTAGATAAAGACCAGGACTTCTGGAACAATGTGCTATGGACAGATGAATCCAAAGTTGAATTGTTTGGGCCCAGTAGCAGAAGACATGTGTGGCACAAACCAAAGACAGCATTTGAGCACAAGAACCTCATACCAACTGTGAAGCATGGGGATGGAAATGTCATGGTTTGGGGCTGCTTTGCTGCAGCAGGGCCTGGCCAACTCACTATCATAGAATCTACTATGAATTCTTCATTGTATCAGAGGGTACTTGAGGAAAATGTAAGACCATCTGTCCGAAAATTGAAGCTGAAGTGGATGTGGACTATGCAACATGACAATGACCCAAAACATTCCAGTAAATCCACCAAGGAATGGCTCAAAAGAAAGAAATGGAGAGTCCTGGAATGGCCAAGTCAAAGCCCAGATCTTAATCCTATTGAGATGCTGTGGGGTGATTTGAAACGGGCTGTGCATGCAAGAAACCCCTCTAACATCACATAGCTGAAAAGATTCTGTATGGAGGAGTGGGAAAAACTTTCTCCCAGTCGATGTCAAAAACTTGTAGACAGTTATAGGAAACGTCTTATTGAGGTTATTTCAGTCAAAGGGGGCAATACCAGCTATTAGGGCATATGGTGTCCTAACTTTTTCCTCAGTAGGAATTGGCATCTTTGTAAATATTTTGTTAAATAAATGATATCATGGTTAAAATGTCATTGTTTTTGGTTCATTTACATCACCTTTATCAATAGATATTGTTTGAAAGAAGAACAAATATTGATATGTCCATATCTCTTACAAAAGAACAACATATTTCATGGGGTGTCCTATCTTTTTCACATGAATGTACATATATATGTAATGTGTATGTAAGTTTTGGCAAGATAATATCACAATGACATTTATTAATTTATAGACCAGCAAATGAAAGCAAAAATATGAATGATAAAGTTCTTTGGCATAGCTCACATTTGGAGGGTAGCGGACTCTGCATTTCCTGCCTGAAGATGAAGGCAGGGGCGCAGACGACCCCCGGGGAGGTATGGACAGAGACCATCCTGGTGGTGGTGGGGAGGATGGGGGTGAATGTTTGTGTCATCATCTGCAAACTCAAACATGTGTAAGTACCGATCTTTTATATTCCAAGTATTAGATAATGATCGGTTAGACCAAAATGTAATGGGGGACGTAACATTTGAGTCATCCTGGCAGAACTTACGCTAAAGCTTTCATTTCCACACACCTTTTTCTGTTCAGTTGATTAACCTTGTATTTAAGCCCTACATCATGGTTCACCAATCTCGGTCCTGGAGGGCCGCTGTCCTGCAGAGTTTAGCTCCAACCAGCTCCAACACACCTGTTTGAAAGTTTCTAGTATGCCCAGTGAGACCTTGATTAGCTGGTTCAGGTGTGTTTAATTGGGGTTGGAGCTAAACTCTGCAGGACAGCGGCCCTCCAGGACCGAGATTGGTGAACCCTGCCCTACATTCTTTCTGTTCAGTGTTCAGTCTCATCAATGTTTTATGGTTGTGTTCTGTGTTTCACACCGTTATCACAGTTTCTGTGGATATATTATTCAATTAAGTTTATTCACAGAATCTCCTGCGTTGTACGATTTACTACAACCAAGCCATGACAGAAGACCAAACCAAAACAAGATGAACTTACCGGCCATCCAGATGCTCGGTTTAGAGCAAGGAAAAAATAATTTCCAGACCTGGCTTGCCTTACCACCTTCCTCGACCGCTTCTTGAGATTATTATTTCGAACAAGCATATGTATATGAGTGGTGTAAGGAACGCCTGTCCGGTGTTGGTCCGGTGAGGATTTCGTCACATTTGTGGAGTGGGTGTTGATGAATAAGGCATCGGCTTTCATCATCTGCCCCGAGGAGGATGCCACCAGCCTCACTCCAGACCCAGAGCCCAGCCAGCCGCCTCCCATGCCCTGCATGGAGCAAACGGCAGAGCCCACCACAGACAGAGAGCCAGGGCCTGCCGCAATGCCAGCACCAGAAGCCAAGACTGAGCCAACCATTGCCCCGAAGCCTGAGCCTCAACAAGAGTCTGACAAGGTGTGTGAGCCAGCAATACCGTGCATCACCGTGGGACTGCATGCAGAGTACAAAGGGCATGGAGGAAAGCCCCGCCCACACTCCCACCGGTGAGAGTGAGCTACAGCTGGTCTCTATATATTTTGAGGAAATGGAAAAGATCTCGGATAGTCTCTAGCTTTGCCTCAGCATAAGGATCTTTTGGCTCCGTCTCCAGCTGCCAAGCCCATAACTCCAACTCAGCTCGGTGACCCGTCGGCTCCACCATGGCTCCTCCCTCCCTCGACTCAACTGGAACCATTACCCTTAAGGCTCCACTGGGCTCCCTCGTCCCTCCAGCTCAGCCTTGGTCAGACATTTCTCTGCCTACACCACAGACTTTTGGGTCTCAGGCTGCACATCGACCCTCCACCCCTTCGGCTCTGTCGGGCTCCGCTACCCTCCAGCTCCACCTTGATCCTCAGTCACACCGGCTCCGCCTCAGTCCTCTGGCACCCTGCTCCACCTTGCATGCTTGTTGTTGCGGCTCCACCTGGGTCTCCACCTCCATCGGCTTAGTCTCTGTTAGTCGTCTTCCAGGTTTCGTCAGCCAAGTCTCCTCCATGGCTTCTCCCTCCCTCGACTCCGCCATGGGCCATCATCCTGGCTGTACAGGTTTCCTGCCCTTCGCCTGCTCTGTGTCCTCCTCCAGAGCCCCAGCCCTCCCTACTCAGTTGGACTTTTTTATGGTGTGAGGACACACCTTCAGGGAGGGGGGTGTAATGTAACGTGCATTAACCTGTATAAGTTTTGTTTTTGTTTTCACTGTATTCTGTCCCAATTTTTCCTGCCTGTGTTCCCTAGTTAGTTTCCTTGGGTGTTAATTAGTTTGACCATGCACCTGTTTCTGTTCAGTTGATAACCCTTCCTGTGTATTCAAGCCCTGAGTTCTTTCTGTTCAGTATTCATTCTCATCAATGTTTTATGGTTGTGTTTTCCTGAGTTTTTTCAATGGATATATTATTAAATTCAGTTTATTTGACCAAATCTATATACCTATCCTATATGCCTGACTATTACATCTCTATAGTATATTATGTAAACACCAGGATCCTGCGACAAGGAAAACCTACCAGATCCACGGATTTATTAATTACCTGAGAAAATTAGTAATATCAGTCAATATTTAATATAGCAATACACATGTGAAGAGCGCGGGTGTGATGGTTGGTGAGGAGAGGTGTTTTATAGGTATACTTTGGCAGCAGTGGGCTGGGAGACAGGTGGCGGTAGGTTATTTCAATAATAAGTAATAATATCATCAGCTCCCTCTCAGCCCGGCGAAACACATGCTGATGCAGGGTGTCAAGATATCCCAGCATGCTTTGAGGTTTTAAAAATAGCCCCTTCACAGCTGTGTGTTTAGGGAGCTATAGCCAGTCAGTGTCTACATGGACAAAAAAAAGTCATGATGAGCTTTATATTATACAAATTTGTTCATAAAACATGACTTTTTTTCCATCATAAATTTCTTAATACACTGGACAGTATATTAAAATCACTTTAAAGAGGAAAATCAAATTAGGCAAGTTTCTTTTATCACAATATCACAATTAAGTGAATAATTTTACTACTTAAATTTCATTAGATGTTGCCATTTTATAACATGAAAAAATGGAAAGTTATTTGACAAGAAATATATATGTTATTATATATAATGACAAGAAATTTAAACACATAATCAAAACACTTAAAACAAAAACACTTGTTTTCAATTTATTGCATTATCCTTTCTTATTTCTTTCCATCCTTCTTTTGTAATATTACATATTTCTTTACATTCTACACAGTATTAGCCATTTGATTTTGTTAAAACATCCAATCCTGCTTGATAAAAGTACAAAATATATTTAATATCAACATTTCAAAAGACGGTTAAAAAATATTATAATAACCTGTTATAAATATTATAATTAAAGTGTAATCACACGTACAAGCTTTCAATCCCTCACTGAGAAATCATTGACTTTAGCTTTGTTCTTAATTTCCATCCTGATAGGCATCATGTACTTTTTCTTGTCATTTTGTAAATCAAGTTATATTTAATTTAATAGACACAATATAATTCATATATATACATATACACACATATATATATATATATATATATATATATATATATATATATATATATATATATATATATATATATATATACTGTGTATATTTATATATAATATAATTAGTGCCTGAAAGTCTGGTCTAAAGGTTATGGAAATACTTTTGTAGATTTCAACACAAGTATCTCCAAGTATATATTAGTTGAAAAGAGTACTGAATCACTGTTGTTTTGTAGCCATGGTAAAATGACTGATGGCGTGTTAGTTTAATCTATCTTTTGTATTTCAGAACCTTTGCAAAATTTTTCCACTGGGAGGCACCATTAACTGTGTCTTCAGCAAAGCTGCTCCATCGTTTTATTATCTGCGTTCATCTGAAGGGTGGTACACACACACACACACACACACACAAACACAAGCCAACTGGAGATCTGCCCCTCTAGCTGCTCCTGTAGGCAACAGACATGCTGAACACAACGAGGGCACACATACATATTCCCTCTCTAGAAACCTCCAGAGGTCCTAATAAATCTTTGTATGTGAAAATTATGCTCTAGGGTTAGAACATTAACTAGTGCTGGTATGCGATTTCTCTAACGTGTTACCTATGTACTTACATAACCCCACTTTTTATTGCTTCTTTAAAATATGGAAACCTATTATTTTTATTTATTTATTTATTTATTTTATATTATATTACATTTTTAATACACTGTGTAATACAAATACTTGGACTGTTTTTATAGAAAAGTGAACCTGTGCTTTATTTATTCTCTAAAAAAGAAGGCTGTAATCATTTTTTCTTGTTTTCTTGTCTTGTTTTATATTAAATATCTCAACATCCATAAAACAATATGATTTTGTTTAATTTCTGAGTAAAATCTGCATGAGATATTAAGATATATATATACACATACAAATAAGTCCTATATATTTTAACCTATTGACAAATAGTGTTTTCTTGTTTGAAGCATTAATGGTCACACTTTATAAGGTGCCTTTAACTACAATGTACTTACAATAAACAATAATAAAATAATAGTAATAAAATAAATAATAAATAAATAATTGCAAATAAATAAATAATTGTTAGGTACTATGCATTTATTGCGTTCATGTTGAATTCAAAACACTTGTGCTGCTATTGAGGTGGGATACGGGTAAGTTTAGGGACAGGTTTGGTTTGGTTTAAGGGTGGGTTAAAGTGCATTGAATCAAATTATTAATTTAGATGTTAGTAAATAGTAGTTGAAGACACTTAACATAAAGTGGAACCACATAAATTAATAACAATTATTAACACTTATTTAATGATATATTTTCTGACAACAAATATTTGACATTTTTAATATTATATAATTCACAAATTTGCTTTTCATGTAAATGTATTTTGGTTTAGAAAACAAGACAGACATTTTCAACTGTGACTTGATTGCCCAAATACTTTTTATTATTGTTATTATTATTAGTAGTAGTAATTGTAGTAGTATTTATTCATCATTCAATTGTTTTACTTATGATTTTCTTTTTCTAATTTATATTCTCTATTATCAAATTATTTTTAAATATCACAAAGCATGAAGAACATTATTGACAGATATTTTGTGTTTGAACTGTCTGTTCTTTAAGCGAAGTGATTACAGAAAGATTTACAAGCCTAAAATCTAATACCTAGCTAAACGTGACCTACTTCTCCTCCCTCCAGAATCCATCCTGTTGGCTCAGACTTGTGGCTTTAATCATCTCCGTATCTTTGCTTCATTCCACCCGTTCAGTGGGCTAAAAAGTTGGGTGACATCTTACACTTTCCATACATATGTGGAATAATTTAGTGTTTCACTTCAACAAGGAGGACATTTTGTTTAAATCCCCCCCCCCCCCCCCCCAAAAAAAAATTACAATGGAGCAATTAAAATAAATCTTCACTTGCACTTCCATTAACCTTGGCTGGTTTTGCGTTTCACTGCCAGAGACCCAGCGGATTTGGCCTTTCCATGATTTATGTTGTCTTCCTCCAGAAATCAGAGAGAAAAACACGCCCAAAGTTTTTTTTTTTCTTTCTTTTTCTTTTTTTCTTTTTTGGGGAGTAGGTGGGGGTTTGGTGGGGGGCATAGATAGAGTCCTCATATGTTTTTTGCTCTAAGGAAAAATAATACATTTTCCACATCTATTAGAGTATGCCATAAATCTCACACACCTAGCAAAAGGCTTCAAGGGAATACGAAAGAGACAAAGGCGGAATGTTATGTTTCATGCTCAGTGTATCTCAGCTGTATATGGAAATATATTTATGTAATGTCAACATATAGAGTAGTGTGTTCTGGAGGAATGTTGAGATGTGATAAAGGAGTTATAGCCGTAGGTCATTGTACAGACTGTTGAAGACATGTTAGGAAGTCACCATAAAACATAACCCAAGACTTTCAATTATAAAAGTTTCCTTTCCTTTCCAGGAAAAACACTGAACATGAAGTGCAGGTCAATCGGAGATCACCATTAGCCTTAAAAACTCTGAGATTAAAATAATTACAGTTATTTTATTTGTAATATCAGTGTCATACATGTTCTAAAATGGGATTATTCTTGCAAGTGTAGAAGACATGACATCTAATAATTTCTTTAAAAAACAATAATAATACAATGAGTGTACATTTACACACTTAGCAGGTGGTTTTACCGACTTACAATACATTTGGATCAATTTGTGTGTTCTCGAGGAATCAAAACCATTATCTTGGGTTATTATTAATAAATATAATAACAACAATAATAATAAATGGCCGAATGATTCATTAGAAAGTCAAATTTCTTGGAAATATTTCATAGAAATCTTTGAGCAGTTTTGTTTTAAGGACCTTATATTTTAAAATCTATGGAAGTGTGAAAGACACGAAGGAAGCCATTTTGTTGTCTCTTAAAATAATCATTTTGTGACATGACAAGGTTAGTTCAGGTTTACAGTTTAAAATGTTATGACCTCATGAACACGATGAAAATATAAAATATTTGTATTTTGTTATTTTTGGTAACGCTTTACAATTAGTTTTCATTAGTTAACATTAGGTAACTACTTTAGTGAACGTGAACTAAGAATGAACAATACTTCTACAGCATTTATTAATCCTAGTTAATGTTAATTTCAGCATTTACTAATATATTATTAAAATTAGTTAATGCACTGTGATTAACTATTAATATACCACAACATATATGTGAGTTGATGAATGTTTATTTGAATAAAAGCCTAAATTCAATCTGTTTATCTTACAAAGCGATTGTGTCACTTCATAAAATTTTGGACTCAATTCATATGGATTAGTTTTCCGATCTCCAAAGTCTTACAGGTTTGGAACGACATGAGGGTGAGTAATTAATGACAGAATTTTCATTTTTGGGTGAACTAACCCTTTAAGATTCATAAATTGAAAGAAAACAAAGCAAAACTACAATAACCAAAATCTGGCTTTTATAGTGCTGATGTGGACAAAAAAAAAAAGCAAAGTGAATGTTTATGAGATTCATAACAATGCTAAATTAGTTTCCTTTAAACCCTTCACATTGATCTCTAAACAAATATGTTCTTAGTACTTTCGGCTCTGATAACAAGAGGAAATGAGATCATTTGTGCTAGTGGCTATTGACTGAGCTACATGTGTGTGTGTGTTTGTGTGTCTCTTTCTGCTGGTACACACATTCTTTGTGAGAAATTTGAAACCTACGGCGCTCACTTTAACAGGTCAGTACTTGGTCTATATGGATAAGTGCATGGGCCTGCCTTGCTCTGGGCCAAAGCTCACAAGATCTACCGAATCAAAGAGATAGTTCACACAAAAATAAAGATTTTGTCATTAACAATCTCAAGTCAACCATATGAAAACCAGACTAAAATACCTTAAAAGTAGTCCAACTTCTGAAGCCATACGGTGGCTTTGTGTGACAAGCAGACTAAAATGGAGAAAAAAACCTTAGGAGAACCCAGGCTCAGTCGGGGGGCCAGTTCTCCTCTGGCCAATGAATGAACAGTATATGATTATGATTCAGGCAGCATTTTAGGTCAGAAGTCAGACTGGTTTGAAACAATCAGAATATTATCCAGTTCCATCTGGTTGAAGATCGGAGTCACGCCGGTATGCAGACGGGTTTGTTGAGGATCAGTGCCGATGGCTGTCGTGTCAATGAGGCCTTACGGGGAGAGTGTAGTTGACACAATCTCTGCTGACACTCCAGGGATGCGTTGTGGTCATGTATAGTGTTGTATGATAATTGTTCACATTAACCATATAGATTTTTGGGTGAATTTCAGGTTATCTCTAGCCTAGAAATCTAGACGCACCCTAGCGGCAGCAAATTTTATTTTGCAGCCAGGGTAGTCTTGCAACTCTCCGTTGACTTTCGAGCTGGAAAAACCAAACTCTAGTCAGGCCAATCACATCGTGTATAGAGTTGTTGGGCGGGCTTAACATAATGACGACAGAGCTGTGACTGTTCCGTGTGAATTCCCTGCTACTTGAAAACAAAGAATGGCTGCTGCTGCTGGCGAACATCGGTCTTTCGAATCGGCTTTGGCCGCGACTCTGGAGGCTTAAGCTTTTCTTTGAGAAAAGAACAAAGAACGGCACTTAAGTCATTCTTAAAAAAGGAAGATGTGTTCGTAGTTTTGCCAACCAGATACGGCAAAAGTTTAACCTATCAACTTGATCTGCTAGTGGGAAAACACTCTAGTTGGTTGTAGCACTGTCCTATTGCGTGGAGAGGGAATTTGAAAGACAACTGTTTATCCCGCCCCCCCGGATTGAGTCCTGCCAGTGGTGAGTTCCCAGACCCAACATCTTTATGTGGGTCTGGCTTGCCAGGTTAGGTGATCTCATTATGAGAGAGAGAAGGAATGGGGGGTCAAGGGAAAGAGATGTAGATTAGGATGATGCTTAGGTGAGACTTGCGTCTCGAATGCTAAATGACAAAGGGCACTCAAGTTAAAATAAGCTTTACAAAAGTGTCTCTAGCCTTGCGTATTTTTCGTTCCACTGATGTCTCACATTTTAACTGCAAAAACATATTCTGTGTAAAATGGTCCCTTATTGTGGCAATCAAGTGGAGTCAGATATATTGTAATTATGTGTTCTGAGCATGAATGACCAAGCAAAGTTGTATTTACAAGTAGGAAACTTGGAATTCTAGATGATATGAGTTGCCAAAATGTGACGTTGGAAGGGGCACGTCGATTTGAAACGTTACAGAAAGCAAAGTCTGTAATTAATTTTAATGATTGATTTTTGCAAGTTTACATGCTTAATTTCAGTCATTTTAAAGGTACAGAAAAGCTTATACAAAAATATAAAGTTTTCACAATGAGTTCTCTGCTTTATGAAAACTAATTATTTTTGTATAAATAAGCAATAGATATAAATAATTTTCATCATTTTGAATTCATATGGTTATTTTATTGTTCACAAAATAGTTATGTTTTGCTTAGGTTGTTTCCGTGTTATGTTTCTGACTTCAATGTGTGACGTTGTAGTACCGAATCCGAGGTACACACCGCTATCTCGTGACCAATTCGTACAAATTCGTACGAGTGAGTATAAGGTGGATATTTCGTACGAATTTGTACGATTTGTCTAAACCCCAGTGATGGGTAGGTTTAGGGGCGGGGTCAGGGGTAGGTCATTCATACAAATTCATACTAATTAGCCAACTCGTAAAATATGTACGATTTAGCAAAAATCTTACGAATTCATAGGAGTGAGATCATATGAATTCATACGAATTAGCCTCCTCGTAATTTCTTATGAATTATCGTGAGATCGGGTTGGATTATCAGGTGCACTTGAAGGCAGCGCATGACTGTGGAATATGAGAGAAGAATTTTTTGGGCAGATAATTCAATTTCAGTCTGTTCCTAGCACAAAGCTCGACTCGTATGGATTGCTTTTATGGGGACTCTTTGATAAATGCCAAAATGCCAGTCCACAGTGTTCATCAAGATCATTCAAATTCTTTCATGGGATAAAAACAGGGTTTGGCAGAATTTTTATTTTGTGGTGCAATATTTCTTTATTGTCTCACATTAATACTATTAATCATCCCCTAATACTAAAGCTCATTTAATCTTATGTGGACGTGTATTTGACAATAATACTTGCTTCTACTTTAAATGAATACCGTTTCAGTACAGAGAGGACCTCTGTTGAGCACTGCCAGTTAGTTATGTACTGGCACTGTCTCTTCGGATCAGTGCGGAGAGATTCCAGGCATTTTTAATGGATTATACATTAAACAAAGTGAAGATGAGTTACGTTCTCAAACATGAAATGTCCCGCAGTCTCCTCTGCGTGCTGGATGAGCTTTAGAAGTTGTGATGCTCAGATTACACATTCCCCTGCTCATCAGAAAAGAGCATCGAAAGAATGAGGACTTATTTCTCTTTCATGCACGTATGAATGAACAATCAGTGCAGGTCTTCCTCCTCGACTCTTTGTACTGAGGAATCAGATACATCTCAGACAAATAAGAGGAGCCCCCTTAGTCCCCTCTCTTTGGCCTGGTATCCTCCCTCTCGGCCTACAGTCGCTCCATTCTTCTGCGGGCCTGTCTAAAGCACGGTCCTACCGCAGGCTTCAATGGGCGGCAGTGATGGGGCTGAAGCTCTGCGCTTTAATAAGGCCTGTCTGTCAGCGCTGGATTCCAGCGGTCACACAACCCCACCCTAATCCTGCCAGTCATCTCTTTCCCTCTCTCTCTCATTTCTCAGAAACATGTCTGTTGTTTATGATTTCGCCCGGTCAGTGTAGAAGATCAACTTCCCAATGGTGAGGGATCAAGAACATTTTAGTAGTCTTTGAAACTCCATTTTTGAAGAAAGATATATTGAGAAAATATATTTTGGCCCTATGATATTTTAAGTAGGCTACTTTATTGGCATGATTGTATTTACATACAATATTGCCAAATCATACACAAAACAAGTAATGAAAAATATATACAATATAACAATCACAAATAATATTATTAAAAGTACTGAATAGTTGAATTGTTTCTACTAAAATTGTACTTCTCACCAAAAACATGATGACCCACCATGATATAGTTTCTCAAAAATTTCCTTTATGCTGGTTTGTTCATTTGTTTTGTTTATTTTTTCTCCTTTTGGAGCTTGATGGTAACTATGCACATTTTTTTTATTTTGGGGGAAAAAGAGTGCACATTTAAATTTGTGTCTACAGTGAAAATAAAGTTGTATGTGTTTGGAACAACATAATAAGCACATATGCTATCTGTCCCTGATAGTGCAGATACATTCAAGATGTCTTTTTGAAGTGTTTTTTTTTTTTTGAGAGTCCATTTTCAAAGGATGACAATCACATCTTTAAGAGAAGCTGCTGGGCATGGATAAGATTCAATGGACACATTCACATTCTACATTTAAGTTGTTTATCAGATGTTTGTATTCAAACGAGATTTTTAAAATAGGATACAATGCTATCCAGATGCACCCTTTCATAGGCAATATTGATGGGATTCTTGTTCTATCTCAGCTTCTTCAACTTTAAATACACGCTGGCATAGCTAAAATACCTTATTAGCAATTGGCTTACAGTAACATAAAGTTATCACTTATAACTCTGGCAACAACCAAACAATTTTATTCCAAACAATTTTTATTTCATCTGGTCACAATTAGCAGTATGGTACAAGTGGTATATAGTGAGAAAATTATATAAGCCTGAACCTGAAACTCCATGTAAATGATGACATGATAGGAGATTTGACACATCCTTATATATTCAGTAATCTTCTCAAAATGCAAAAAAGGGCAACTTATCCTCAGGGCAACTTAAGGTGATGTGTTTGTATTTTTCTGACAGTCACTTGATCTGGCATGGTTTGTTGTGGGTATGCAGGGCCTGCTGTTTCACTACCTGTGTGATATGCATTATTCCACAGCATGTGTCTAAGCCTGTGGACTGAGAGAGTGAACACACAGGTGTGTCATCCCTCTTCAGAATAGGATACATCACTCCTGTGGCTATAACCACAGGAAACGTGTGCTAACTTGGCAAAGAAAAACTAAACGTTCTGACACAGGATGTGAGACAGGCAAATACAGGAATGAATCATCACCCTTTCTCATCCCTGACCTCATCCAGGTATCACAGAGAAGTTGCCTTTAGAGACAGTGGAAGATGGATATGAACCACTTGAATAGTAGAAATTGCAACACTTAATATGGCAGCCTAGGAAATGACGTCCTGCCTTAAAAGAACCATTTGTCTTATTGGTAAATACAGCACCTTGTCTTATTTCTCTAGAACACACAAGTGCATTAACTATACTAACACTAAATTGTGTTTTGTCCTCATTTTAACTCAAGAGGATACATTTATGATTCCATTTTGTCAGATTGGACATAAGAAAACATAAGAAATTTTTGTCTTTTCACATTCAAGTAGATAGGAATTTCAAGTAAGTTGCATCATCGCATACCTATTTTTAAGACAGGGGCTGTTTACATGACAATGACAGAACCTTTAGGAACCCTGTTCAGGGTGCCTGAAATATCATATTGTGTTCTCAAGGAAATGCAACATATATGTCAAGTGCCTCAAAATCCTTTCTCTTGTAATCAGGTTACTGGTACAACTATTGACAGTATTTAAAGTTCTTGCAGGAACTTATGGGTTCCATCTTGTAAGTTCTTTAATAACTGGGTGTTGTTTAACTGCACGAATTGTTTGGTTCAATTGAATCAAACTCGAGTTCATTTCCCCCCTTGGTGCAGATCTTTTGGGCAGGTATGAAAACAGCAATCGCACTAGGGTGCGGACCAAACAACCGTACCGAGACCCAGCTGAGGAGGTGGATCTCGGTCCAGTTCCAAACGAACGGTTTGAATGGTTCAAATTTCTGTCCAATGAATGGATGACCTTAACACACGTGTGGTTTTGTTTACAAATTTTGGTTCACTTGCAAAAAGGGCACTGTGAAAGCGAACCACACCAAACCAAAAATAATAATAATAATAATAAAATAAAATAAACATTGTATTTGGTCCAGACGACTTTCCTGATGTGACTACACCCTTCTGTGTGGTTCTCCAAAGGTTTCCGCTGGTGTGGCAATTTGAGGGATCCCAAATAGTGCCAGAGTATGTTTTAGTTTTAACAGTGCATGCTGAGGACCACCATCCGAAACACAATGGATGCTGGTGACTAACTATGCTGGTATATTCTGCTGGTAGTTTGAACCACTAGGAGAAGCCTCCGATCCTTGTGCCTCAGACCAAAGAGAAAGACTTGACCACCGCCAGACTCCCCCGCTACCAGGTCAACCCCTCTGCACTTCCCCAACCGTTAATGTACCTAGCAAAACAGCTATCACTGAAGTCTCACTACTCTACCTGGGACAAAGAGGAGGTTTGAGGGCCACAAATTCCTGGCTTTGACACCACAAAGCCTTCAGATCTTTGCTCCCACAAATATGTCACTTCTAGTGTTTCATGTCAGTGGTTTGTGGTGGCAGTACAGTGTGAACATGATTTGGGGTTGGGTAAGTCTGGACTCATGGTGTGACAAAGCAAAGTGATTTCACAACCAAGTCCTACCCGTAGGGAAGGATATCTAACAAAGTACATTCCCCTCTATACCTCTGGCACCCCGTCAGTCCTCAGAGTAATTGAAATGCGAGGAAGGCTTGGTGGTTAATTAATGACATTCATTAGGCTGCGTCTAACTGATACCATTAACCTTCACAAACAGAGGGACAGCAAGTCTCTTTGCTCCCATAATTCCCTGCATTCCCAGAGTCAACCAGACACATGCCTTCCAGTGGAAACATAGTGTGCCCCCTAAAATAGTTCCACTCCAGATGGACTTTCACTCAGCTAAATGCCACTGAATCGGCTGCTTAAAGGTTTGAGGTTAATTTACACCATTTCGTATCATATCAGAGCTTTTAATATGATTTACACAGCACACTGTGCTTAAACTTCTCTCTGTTTTGAAGGCAGGAAAACACAGGATGAGGGAAAAGGGGGAAATTTATTCGGGTCTCGGCTGACCAAGCCGAGCACTTAGTGTTCATTTATCACCACTGTCCACACGGTAGCTGTCACGCATGCATTTAGTGTTGGAATTTACCTTTGCAGTTTTGCATGGAAGTCTATTTGTCATACTCATTAGCACTCTGCATTCATCTCCCTGTGGTCAGTTTAATGTACAGTGTGGTTGTGGCAGCATGTCATTTTGCCTGCATTAGTTATCAGCGTCAGCCCAAAGACCTATTCTTCACCACAGCCACCAGCACAAGCCATTGCATCAATCTCATGGTTTGAAATGCTGCACATTTTCCAGGCCACAATGGGTTCTGTTTGAAGAAATAAGTGAGTGGAAACTTTAATTTTATGATGTCACCCTGTCAGCACATTTCCATTTTAATTCATTTGTAAGCACCTTTATAGTTACAAAGATAAATAAAAGATCAATTAAAAAAAAAAAATGGAAAAGAAAAAGAAAAAGACACCCATCTACAGTGGGCAGACACAAAAATACTTTCGGTGTTTGTTCTCTGTGTTCTTTAGCAGGCTATTGCAATGCTTTCTAGTTTACTGACTGAGAAAAGGCTTCAGCTGATTCTGTGAGAGAGTGATCTAACATAATGTGAATTGATTCAGACTGTTTTGCAAAGCCGTTTGGTCAATTCATTGAAAAGAAAGAACCAACTCAAAATAATTATTAATTCACAAATGATTGGCATTGCTGGTTGAGTCGACGGCAATGCTGAACACAAATAACTTTTGAAATCCTCCACCTTCCCCAGCTCCACCTGTATAGATCTGCTATGGGTAATTAATGTACGCTATATTGTATACAACATGTCTTACTTGCTCACTGCAGCATGTCGGTATTGGCAGTAGCAAGTCCTGTACTTGCTCTGCAGAAGCAGCAACGTAGCAGATCTATTCCGCCAAGACCAAACATACAACATTGTCATACCCGATTGTCAGTCACTCCAAGAGTTGTCATGACAGAAATATACTTAAAATTGCACTTATGTATACATGACTTATACTGACAGAAAGTATATTTGGCCTGTACTTGTACTCAATCTTTTGATCGAGATATACTTAAAGGTATAATTAAGTATACTTGGCTTGCAGTTGTGTTTACTCTTTTGATTGAGAAGCCTATTAACTATCAGTATACCTATAAGTCCACTTGTAGTATAGTCGCAGTACAAATGAAAAACTTAGCTGTAAACTAATTGTGTACTCAGTTTACTACTGTTACACTTAAAGTATCCTTAAAAGTATACTTGCATTGCATACACTAAAAAGTGGGCCAATTTAGTAGTATTGAAAGTATAGTACTTACAAGTATACTTCTAGTACATTGATATTAGTATACTTACTACATAAAGTCTTAAAAAATATATATATAAAGATATACTTTACTTAAGTATACTTATTTTTGTAAGGGCTGTGCTAAAGCTATATGGGTTTATCAAAGCAAGCTACATTGTGGGTTTAGTAATAATTTGCAGTAGGGTTAGGCTAGTATAAGAATTACGTACGTTCAACATTGTGGGTTAGGTTATGTTTTAAATAAGGATTAAGTCAGTATCAGTGTTGGGGTAAAAGTTAGGTCAAGTTTATCTTCATTGTCTTTTTCATCAGTAGGGCTCAATATTACAATGTAAGGCCTGTTAGGGCTTAGCAAAAGTTTGATTTTATGAAGCATTTAAGATGACAGCATTGGAACCTGTATTGTTTTAATGGCTTTTCTTTATCCAAATAAAAAACTAGGTTAACAATAGACTGCCTTTATACTAAAACACACCTGATTCCAACCCTCTTTCCTATTATGCATCTGTCTCTGAATCTTTTATTTATATGCCTAATACTAATAGTGATATAATATATTTGCAACGTGCTAAAATAAGTCAGGCAACACTACCAGAGCATTCAGTTGAAGGAGATGGAAAACAAAGCATTATAGGATCAAGTCTACAAATACAGCTCCACCACACATTTTACAAATGAAGGAAATAACTCACTTTCTGACATGCAGGAGATCACTCATTGTACACTGAGTTTCGAGCATACAGTGCAGATCAGTTTATACACTATCCTAAACTATAGATGGGAAATTGTATTATGCACTTGGTCATAAGAACTTTAACATTTATTTGGTATGTATTTTTTTTAACCAAGAATCGCTGTGGATCATGCAAAGAGAACAATTAAGATTTTAGGACTTGTGTCAAGTTTTTCTACAAAATGTGAAAAATGTCATTACAATCTCATGTTATTATGATCACATACAATACCAAAAATTAACACTATTGTACAAAAACCACTTGAAGGCTGATCAAGGTCAATATCAGACTTTTATTCCAAGACATGTAGCAAATAATAAATTCTAGTTGCAAAAATTGCCCTTAATGTTGAAGGTTCCAGACCCCTTCTCTAGAGTTTTGAGGATAAAGGTTCAGTTAGTCAGGGTTCAAACTAAACAAAATAAAGGACTTGATTTAAATGAAACAAGGCTTGATTTGTTTAGCTAAGTATATGTGATGATTTTCATGGAGTGCTCAATTTTACGTGTTGTCTCTCTCTCACAAACTCTGGACCTTTTAACACCTTCTCAGTAGCGTCAACAGCTGCCATGCTCTGTGGAACTATGACATGCCTGTGTATGCATGTGAACATGAAGGTTCCACATGTGCCAGAGCGTTTGATTATGCTGTTCCTGTTGGTTTGATCTCCTGTCACTGTCAGGAAGCAGTGTTGATTTTAACAAGTCAGACTTGTAAATCACTGTTGAGATATGGGCTCTACTTCACCCCACACATTCTACCGCCTCTCCCTGTTACTCTTCCTTTCAGACTCTTTCAGCGGATTGGTAGTTTAATACCTATAGCAAGTAAAAACATGAAAACTCATTCCAAGGAGAGAAGGTAGGACAGAACGAAAGAAAAAGAGAGAAGGAAAATAGTAATAAGCTCAAAGCCTAGTGTTGCTGTTCAATGCCTACATAAGCAGTTGGCTTGTAAGGGGGTAAGAGGAGAGGTATGTTTAGCATTTAATGACAGCAGTGACGAGGAACTGTTACCTTCTGGCATATCCCACTCTCAGTATGTACTTTAAAGGTGCTGTATGTAAGTTTTTGACTGTACTAAAGCATAAAAATACCATATTATGTTTGCAGATATTTAGGAAACATGCTGAGAACATACTTGTTTCTCTGAAAAACAATGCTACAGCGTGTTATTTTACTTTGAAACATGTCGGAATGTCTGTTTTTGTTTTGGTCTGTGCGATATCGCACGTTGCCAATTTACCCAATAGTATTTTGCCACCACAGCTTGCCAGTTGGCGGAAAACACAGCATGTTGCAGCCATGGAAGCTAGCGAACAAACTGGGTCAAAGATCGCAGATTCTACCCGACCTAAAAAGCCTCCGCACCCATCTAAAAATCTCTATGAATGGGAGAAAATTAAAACACGATATCAATTCATCATAAATCAATAAATCAACTCATCAACTTACAGTGTGTAAGTCTCCTCGCATTCCATTGTCAATTGCTTTGTTCCTGTTGCGTGTCCTCAATCTGGCAACCAGCGTGAGCGTCGAGTCTGAGCAGGAGGGGACAGGGGAAACAACTCTTTCCAATATTTTAAATTTGGACTGCAGTACCCATTTCAGCCACTAGCTGTCAATCTCGCATACTGCAACTTTAATAAAATAATTGAAACTTAAACAAAATTTTGAAATCGCACCAGTCCATTTTTTGCAAAGTCTTAACGATTAACAGACCTAGATCAGGGGTAGGCAACGTCAGTCCTAGAGAGTCGCTGTCCTGCAGAGTTTAGCTCCAACCCTAAAAAAAAAAAAACCTCAAAGGCCTATAGCCTTAGTAATCCTGAAGACATTGGTTAGCTTGTTCAGGTGTGTTGGATTAGGGTTGGAGCTAAACTCTGCAGGACAGTGGCGCTTTAGGACCAACGTTGCCTACCCCTGAATTAGATAATACTTTGTGTAGCTTGGCAGAATGTTAACACGTTAATACAATGTGGCAAAATTTCTGCTAAATGATAACTGTATGTTGCTTATTGAATGTTACGTGACACTTTCAAAGTCAAATGTCCAGTGCTTGGCTCTAAAAACAATTTAAATTTCCCCCGAAACAGAATGTGAAAGTGGCAGCATTTCATTACCTTGGCTGTCGTAAGTATCACAGCAGTTTGAGATTGAAATGTCAGGTGAGTGGCACTAAAAGGTTAATACTCTATCACGTTTGAAAATGAAGTGCCACCTACACTAAACCCTTCAATAAACCTAAATGATAGCGTTAACAAAAGCAAACGTGAGATAAAAATACATTTGCTAAAGCAACCACGCCAATTTAGCTTACAAAAAGTCTTTGAGCTGTTTTATCAAGAGTCATGACTTGCAAAAATATAGGTAGAGGCATGTGGTTCCAATGAGCCTATGTTGAGCTTCTTGGAATTGGCCTTGCCATTGTTTACATACCACGAAAAACAGACGGGCAGTGATCATGTACACTGCACGACATGTGGTGAAATGAAGTCATGGCTGCAAATTAAGAATTTGCTCTCACAATATATATTTTTTGTTTGCTCCCTCATTTCCTCGCATATTGTGTCTGTGTCATATACTTGGACAGCCAGACAAAGACTGTAGCTCGACTATGCCAAAAAATTCTTTATAAATGCTTTGGTTTTGGTTATAACTGTGAGTCCCTTGTCTCTCATGTCCACTAGAATGTTGCTACAAATGTGTTGCATCACACCTAGAAGTGTTCAATTTTGGTACAGTCTTTGTGACATTAACGCACCAATGATGCATTAAAATGTTGCCTATAGGCAGTTCACTAGGTACAACAGACTGATAGTGTTCACTCGAGACGTGCAGATTTATCTGGTCTAGCCTTGAGAGTGGCGTGTTTTCGGGACAGGTGGAGAAAGGCAGTGAAGAGCAGGCAGCTGCCGAGTGAGTGAGGAGGTCACGTCTGAACTGCTGCCATAACATGAATGTCAGCCATAAATTCTGCTGCTGCCGCTCTCATTTCACACTATGGCCCCTTGCATCTCTTCTCCTCACACTTTTTCTCTTCCTGCACAACCCACCGCTGTTTATTTTCAGCCCGCTGCATACTCCAAAGGCCAGTGAAGTAATTATTTCATAAAGTTACACCTCGGCCCCAGCAGATGACTGATCTTGGCTTGCACTTTAAAGGCTGAGGTGTGATCGAGTGTGGCCGGCAGGCAGCCAGGAGAGAATAACATGTCTACATCAAATTGTATGAACACTCGGCATGGCCAAGCGATGGGTACACCAGCAGGCACCTGACACTGAGACATCCTGCCTCTCAACCAGAATTAATTAATCAGTTATTGTCCAGAAAGGCAACTGCCTATTTTAGCAGCTCTGTCCGCAGTACAAATTATATCCGTATGTAAAAATGTGAAGAATTTCAGGCCACACTGGACATCACAGCTCAGGCCCTAAGAGCAATGGGTGTGATCACATTTTTACATTTATTCCTTTCGCAGACGCTTTTATCCATAGCGACTTACAGTTGAGTAGTACAAGAAGTGATTCATCTTAAGAAGGCAATAAACATAAGAAGTGCTAGTAATACAAAGTTTCAGTCATCGTTCAAGATATAGTAGAAACAAGAACAGGGAGAGATTAAGGAATAGTGAAAGCATAGAAGAAGAAATAGAGGAGAGCAGGATACAGTTAAGTGCTCATGCAAGAGATGAGTTTTCAGCTAGTTCTTGAAAACTGAGGGATTCGGCTGTCCGAATGGTGTTGGGAGGATCATTCCACCAGCAAGGAACGGTGAACGAAAATGTCCTTGAGAGTGATTTTGTGGCTCTCTACGATGGAACCACGAGCCGCCGCTCACTTACCAACCGCAGGCTTCTGGAGGGAGTGAGAGATGGAGAGTGAACAGTGAGAGTGGAGGTGGGAGGTTGCAGAGCCTGTGGCTGTTCTGTAGGCAAACACCAATGTCTTGAACTGGAAGCAGTGCATCAAAGCTGGGAACTTGTGATATGCTTGTTGTTTCCTCCATGAAGGCCAGAACACTGCAGCATCCCTTCCATTTTAGTGCAATTTAGTGGTTGCACATGAAGCCAGCTGCTACACGTTTACGCCTGGTTCCCTTCCAGAGGCCTCTCTCTGCTTTAACACTGCGTTCCATTCAAGGCTGGTTGTGGGATCTCCAACTTCCGACCACAAAGGTCTTGCATTGACTGATGCCTGAATGATATGGAAACAAAATGGCTATGCTACTGTTAGCTTTGCAGTAGTTTGATTATCATCTAAGAAGTTTCCTTGCTACTGAATTGTGCAAGATAAACAATGCCTCGCAATAATATCATTTATTTTGCAGTTATACAATTACATTAGCCTAAGGTGGTTTGCTACTCTTATTAGCATAATAGCTAGCTTATGCTGGTCTCCATGGTGGAGCTTAGCAGTCTCCCAGCATGACCAGTTGACAAATAGACCAAACCTCCGCTTGGTTAAACTAGCTATCTAAACTAGCTTTGGTTGGGGTTTTTTTTTTTTTAATAATTTGCTTTAACGTTAATGTTTATCATTAACTGCACATTGATGCTGTTATGTTTGTGTGACATGATGCATATTGGTGAAATGTAATTTGTCCTTCAAAGTTGGACCAACAGATGTTCTAATGCACTTTTCCTAGATGGAAGCTGGAAATTCGGACTTTCCGAGTTAAGTGGAATGTAGCGTGTGCGTACACCATACAGAGCTAGGCTTAGCTTAAAACCACACAACAGCATGAGGCTCTGTTCTGGAAGGATTACGTCCGACCCCACAATGACATGTATCTGTGATCCCGAGACATGCAAAATTATGAATGCCTCCCATTGGGACTACATCCCATTTCCTACAGGGGAATCATTAGGACAATGTCATTCCAATGGGGCTTTTTAGCTTGGCCACACTCTGGCTCAAATTAGATACGCATACTCGATTTGGTCCTTGAGGAAACATGTCCACTACTGCAACGTCAGCTTGTCACGCATGCATGCACAGATCTTGTGTCATATGCATTTTCAGATGGTTTTTGATGACAGGACTTTGATGAAAGCTTAGGTAGCTGACTTGTTGCCATTACTCTATAAGCCAGGCAATGATTTCTCAGGCAGGATTTGCGTTTGAAGGTACTTTCCCTAAACTGATTTCGGAACGGGATTTTGAGGCAGCATAATGATCTAATGCACTACAACAATATAGAGAGAACTTTGGTGATAACCAAGTGAATATTTACATGTACTAATGTCTGACTAGAAGTGAACTAATTTTATTTATACACAAATTGACAGACAAACGGAAGTTTCAGATGGCCTTTTTTTTCATGGGCCTGCACGCACATGATTGTGGGATATCATCAATGCTGCCTTAAAAAAAAATCAACAAAAATCAGATGACAGGATGTGATATGATCATTTGATATGGATGTGCCTAGTTGGTGTCACTTAATTTAGATGGTCCCTTTAACACATTTTGTTGACTATAAGTAATGTTACACCTACTAACGCGCATTAAAGGTTTGGTATTTAGTATTTGGGTATTAGTAGACTGGTAGGGTTAGAATAAGTTGACATGTAGTTGCAAAGTTACATATTGTGGGGATCACAATAAAGTGTTAGCAGCTATACAGTCTACTAATACTCTAATGAGAGTTAGTTGACATGTAGTTGCAAAGTTACCTATAGTGAACATAATGTTTAAAAGGGACCATCAAAATAAAGTGTTACTGCCTTGTTTCCTTCCAACCTCCTTAATACAAATGACACCCCTCACACAAAGTGCATGATTTTAAAGGAGTTTACAGTTAGCATGTTGCTAAGCTAACAATGCGACACTCTAATAAGTATAAAAATACATGAATATATTTGGTTAATAGTCTGTTTTACATTATATTGAACTTACACTAAAACTTTTAATTGATACTTTTTAGTTTTTAATTAATTATATTTAGAATGGCTTAGTCTGCCTTCTTGGATGGAGTGTCACAATGCATTATGGGATTGAATTATCTGCCAACAATAGTGATGCTACCTCCAGAATCTTGCCAAAAGGAGGTTCCTTACCCTTTAGAATAGACTTTGCATCGCGAGAGTGCCTATTATGCCTTAAAATTCTGCCTACATCAACAGCTAACAGAGGTGCTACAGTATATTTTTTTTTTTGGCCCCAAACTATGTCCGTGCATTAGCTTTGACCTTATTGTTAACTGCCCCCTCAGCTTCTCTTAGAACACACTGACGTGTGAGAACATGAGTATTTCCAGCAAGGTTAACATCTGAAGGAGTGTGTTTGGGGCTGCCCAGAGGCCTGCTGTTTCCTGCTGATGTACAGCTTGAATGATTTACCGGCTCTCAGATAAAAGACAGTCATAGGCCCAGTGTGTCTTAAATCAAATCTGTGCTCTCTCTCTTTTTCACCACAGTTACTGGCCTCTGTGCGGCACAGCAGAGCTCACACATGCTCACTAAGAAGGCTCCAGAGGAGCGGGGCCTGCTATGCGCACAGATCATAAAAAGACCAAAGACACACAGACGCACTGAGAGCTGTCTCCGTTTTTTCAAGTTATAAATAGAAAAATGCTAATAAACATTTATGGTGTGGTCATAAATTCCCTCCAGTATAAATGGTTGACAATAAGTTCCGTTATCTTCTGCAATGTCATTTCAATGCCCTGTGGAGCTCAACACATTACTCATATGGCTGCCATGCGATCACTCCCCATGGCAGTCATGCCCTCTCATCTCCACCAATCAGCTGACTGAAGTGGGACAGGCTATGACCCTGTGTGTCCTCTTCATGACTTCCTAAACAGGCTCATTCATCTGCAGCCCTGGTCTCCAAGCACTTCAAGCAGGCAGATGCAAAACATTAATTTCTATTATTACCTGGCTCTTTGGAATACCCGATTCTGATTGGTCATTGAATTGTATAATTAATTGTTGTCAACTGATTCTTACACGGCTAGTATGCTAATAGATGGCTGGTAGTCTCTTCTCACATAATAAAATATGCACAAATTAAAAACACATGAACTGACCAATTTTGGACTTAATATTAATTTGGAATGTGTGTCATCCAATGAGAATTTTTCGTCATACCTATTCATTTTCTATCAGCCATTTTTGCAGTGCATGCCATGAATAGAGAAAATATTATCTACATGCTTATTAATATTTTGTAGTAACTTCTTGAATCTGATATCTGCTGAATCACTACAAAATCACTCCTTCAAAACCAGCCCAGAGAGAGTTTAGATTCGATTAGACTGGATTACAGGGAGTCTGCATTTAGCATTATAGCCATGCTGAGGATTCTGATAAGTAGAGTGGATTTTACTTGAATTTTAGTGCACATTGTATACCGTAAGTACATACTGTAATGATTTAAACGTTTCTTAATTAATTCGATTTTTTTATGCTGTTGGGGAGAGTAAGAATATACGTTTTGTGTGTATATGTGATTCTGTTTGTGTGTGTCTACGTCTGTGTCGGTGTGTGTCGCTGTAACAATCACAAGCAGTGATGGATTGTGTTATGTTTTTAAAGCTAATTAGCGTCTGGGCCAGTATCTGGCCTCATTAATCTTCTGCCCAGTAAATAACCAAAATTGACAAAATAACTGAGTTTGGCTAATGATGGTGGATGTTGCCTTTGTTTCTAATGATGGTCATTAACCTCTCAATGGCTAAATAATAGCATCTTAATTAATTTGTTTCAAAGGGAAAGTTTTTAGTGCAATTTAATTATATTAATGGACAGCCACAAGGTGCATGGCAAACGGCATCAGAACCCGCCTGCCTACATGAACGCTTGCATACTCTCGCACGTGTACGGTTGCTTTTGCAGCTGACGCACCTGTCGCCTGCCAAACGGCATTGCAGCTCGGCACTGAACTGTGACGAACACACTTTACTCAACCATGAAGCACAAAACACAATACCTCTTTGCACAAGACTGCACACTCTACACCGCAAATCACAAGCTAAGTCTATGCAAGCCTATGCAAGCCTATGTATTAAAGAAATGACAGCATTTCTTACAGCAAGCAAACATTTTTACATTTTCTTCCCCAAATCTGTCAGTCAGTGTCTCTGCAGATTGTAAAACATTGCATTAAGATATGCAAATGAAAGTTCTGACATTGAAATGCAATGCATGGATTATGCAGTTTAACTGGTGAAGTAGTCAATCTAATATTGCATTATTATGCACCATTAAAAATACAAGTCTTGAGCTATATTCAATCAAAAATTCAGTCACCAAATCTACTTCAAGGGTGCACATGTACAATCTGGTAAATATGTCAATATTAAAATACAATAAAATGTCCCTTATTTACATTTGTCTATTTTTTATTAGATAATACATAAAAATTGTGAGTAAACTGAGATTCAGGGTGCATTATACTGTATCTAATCATTTATGTATCGTTTTAAGTAAAGAAAAACAATCAAATTGAATAATTGTCAAAGCAAATTAGCAAAGTAAATAGCAAAGTAAGCAAGCAAAGTCAGCAAAGTAAATATTTCAATTCAAATGAAATAAATGAATGTAAAAAAAAACAAAAAAACAACAGAACAAGGAACCAGTACACATGAGACATAGATAAATAGTCCACAGAGAAGGTAACTTGTGATTGCATATTAATATTTATACATAATATTTATTATAATACTTATAATATAATATAATATCATATTTATTAATACAAAAATAATTATTGTTGGAACATTGTTTTTAACACAAAACAAAAGCACACACATCACTGGCAGATTGTACAAAGTGAGTGCTCGGACAAAAATATAAAAAAATATATAAAATATATTCATCTGATGTGCCTGTGTGCTCAAAACGTCACCTTTGTAAAAGTCTGTCAAATTTCTATATTTATGGAGCAGTGGTGTGTAGACTGTAACGTTGTTGTAATATCTAACATATAGAAGATAATTTAAAAAAAAGCTGGACCTGGGTGTTAAAAACACACATCTTGACCAGTTAAACTCTAATCCTAGATCAGCACAGAAAAGTCTCAACACTGCTCCTAAATAATGCTGTAGAATGTGGCTGCTAAGTGAAATGAAAGTGCAGATTCAGCATTCTCAGAGCGCTAGGCCTCTGTAATGGCTTCCTCTCTCTGGTCTCGCTCTTAACTGGATAAGAACACAGTAATGAAGTAAATCCTGGAGCAATCAGCCCCAGCCTGAATGCTGCACTGACTCATTCGTCTCCTTCTCTCCCCCAACCACCCGTCTCTCTCCGGATGTAAGCGTGGATTTATCATTCTGCCCTGTGGAGTTAAAGGAAGAGGACTTTGATTTTGTAATGCAATTACACTGTGAGAGGAGAAAGGCCCTCGTCCTGCTGTACGAGTCAATAAGGGAGATGAGTCTGAACTTATAACTCCAAACAGAAGTACAAAATCAATCAGCTGATTGAATAATGGTATTACGGGCCATACATTTGGCTGTTTTTATGTCAAGACATGAAGGGCATGCTCTCCCCGTCGTCAATCCTTTGTGACACCGAACAACCTGCGTCTGACATATAGCTCAGTAGATCAACAGTGTTTTATATTAAATCACCAGCCATGGGTCGGCCAATGAGAATCACTGGATACGTGCTAACCACATTTCACATTTTCCTTATTTTCAATTTGATTCAGTCAATAGCTTTGTTCAATTAAGTTTGAAGTGATTTTTGAGAGACTTCAGACTGTGATATGTTATTTGTCGACTGAACACGTTTTTCTCATATCTCTAAAGGAATGCAGTCTGCACCATGGGTAAATGGTAACATTATTCAGCCCAGTCTCATTGGTTATACATAGGTATTCATACATACCATTTACAGGTATGAAAATCACCCAGGACACGTCATGTCGCAAAAGGTGATGAAGAATGGGAGAGCCAATGAGGTGCTAAAATGAGAGCACTGACGTAAGTTTATAATATTCAATAACCAAGTGACCACATAATGGTGCTTATCCCTGTTTGAACCTCCATTTAATTAGTCTCTATGTGTGAAAATTGTGTCTTCATATACAGACACTTAGTATCTATGTGTGGACATTTATCTTCTCTATATGGGCATGTAGTTTTATTTATTTATTTTATTTCAAACTATGGTTACACTTTATTTAACTCTCGTTAGAGTATTAGTAGACTGTTAGGTTAGGGTTAGGTGTTAGGGTTCAGGTTAGTAGAATATGCTGACATGTAGTTACAAAGGTACTTATAATTAGTAGAATGTCAATGTGTGAACTTTGGCAAGCAGGGCTGTCCGCCTGGGTTCTGGAGGCCACCACTGGAGGCTTAGATCCTGCTGCCATCCGCCATGATGTAGTATCCTCCGACATTGGAGGAGTCTAAAGTGTCCACCGAGGGTTGTCCAGGGCCACCGCCAGGCATTGTGAAGAAGTTCTACTGACTGTTTGAGGACAGAGCGGCAGAGCATTTTGGGAACCAGACCAATACGTTTTTTTTCTTTGTTTCTCCTCATCCTTCCGTCTTCTTTTCTCTCTCCACGTCACCTGCATGCCACACAGAGTCCCACAGATGAGCTCCGAAAGGATAAAAGGAGGAGTGATGACAGTGAAGGACGAGAGAGGACCAGACCTGCGACTTTATGTTGCTGTTTTGTTTTAGTTTAGGCGGCAGTCATGCGTGAGGGACTGCCACTTTACTTTCTTTTTGTTATTTATTTTGTGATTAAAGTTTTACGTTGAATGTTCACCGGTTCCCAAATTCACCAGGGTTCGATAGAATCAGGAGTGTGAAACCAGACCAATACTTGGGGCACTGGGAACAATCACAGCAATATTAGTTCTATGTGTGGACATTTGGTCTCCATGGACATTTAGTTGATCCTAGGCTCCATGTGTGAACATTTAGTCTCTATATGTGAAAATTGGGTCTCTATGCAAAGAAGTTTAGTTTATGTGTGGACCTTTAGTTCATCTCAGTTTCAGTTTGAGGACATTTGGGCTCTATGGGAGGATGTTTAGTCATGTGGGCACTTAGACTCTATATATGGACTTTTAGTTCATCTCAGATTCTATGTATGGACATTTGGTCTCTATGGGAGGATGTTTTGTCATGTAATTCCCATATTCCCATATAATGGTGTCAATGCAGGCAGATCAATAATATTGTTGAATATTAAATTATATGTCCCCAACTAAGCAAGCCAAAAGACAAAGGCGACAGTGGCAAGGAACCAAAACTCCATCAGGAGACAGAATGGAGAAGAAAAACCTTGGGAGAAAGCAGGCTCAGTCAGGGCAGTTCTCCTCTGGCCAGCGAACGGACAGTGTGTGATTATGATTCAGGCAGCATTACAGGTCAGAAGTCAGATTGGATCGGAACAATCGGAATATTATCAAGTTCCATCTGGTTGAAGATCGGAGTCATCACGCGGGTATTGAGTTTATCAGGGCTGATAGCTGTTGTGTCGCATCTCAGTCATGTGGGCATTTAGTCTATATATATGGACTTTTAGTTCATCTCAGTTTCTATGTTTGGACATTTGGTCTCTATGTGAGGATGTTTAGTGCCAGATTTACTAACAGCTTGCAGCATAGCAAACCCTCTTTTGGCATTAAAAAAAACTACTGTCAGCATTTACTAAAGACACACAGTGAAAAATTGCAGCTGAAAATGCGTTGACAAAGTTATTTTTGCGGCTGCCTTTATTGCATATGCATTTGTAGTTTCCCTTTCAGACGCAACATTTTTGGGAGGAGAGTACTGAAACGAATCACGCAAGGTTATTTACTAAGGTTTGTGCTTACCAATTTACTGGTATTTGCACCATTATTTACCAGCCCAAAAAAACATGTCTTAAACCGGACGTTAATTTGCACTGCTCTTGGTGGATTGTGTTGGTCATTGTGGAAATGATACGGCTGTGTCTGTTCTTTAATTTGCGTGTCGTCAGTAGATCATGTGTAGAACTTTCCACTCTCATCTGCGCTTTCATGGGATTGCACTCTCACACTAATTTGCCTTTTTTAGGAAATCCAGCATTTAATCTCTATATATGGACTTTCACCATATCTCTGTGCCTTCACCTTAGGGTCAATATGTGGATATTTAGTCTCTATGTGAGGACTTTTAGTGTCTGTTTGGTCAGGTGGTGTGTTTGTATCATAAATAATGCACATTGAAGCATCAGGTGAGCTAACTCATGTTTCAGCATGGTAAATACTGTGGAGCCACTCTTCAGTTCACACACATAAATAGGAGACATTACTAGAAAAAATCCTCAAAAGACTATCACGAGCCTCTCTGTGCCCGTGGCCTGGACAAGGCAGCAGGCAGCGTGGAGCCTTGTCAGGATCTCAGTGCCCCCCCGGCTATCACTTTGTCAATAGAGATGCTGTTCCCATCAAACAAACCTTGCTACTGAGTGAGAAATGTCAATAGTGGAAGGTTCCCAAAGCTACTGAAGGCTAATGAGAGGGTTTAAAGCAGGGCTCATAAAAGACAAGAGCTCAGATACAGAGATAAGGCGTCATAAATGATGCATGATGACTCAATGCGGCACAGGTTAGATATGGTAGCAGTGGGAGTAATGGAACTGAGAAAACTTCAAATGAATGGGTGAGCCAGTTATTAGCACGTCTAATAGTGATGACATCTCAGATTGATAATCCTCTCATAAAAGTGGATGAAAACGTTAGATTCTTTCATTTTAGCAGTGGTATAGATCATCTGGATTGGGTGCCAGGTGTATTTTATGTGAAGTGAGTTTAATTCATTGATGTATTTTGTATGTGACAAGATGGTTTCAGAGTAAATTTAACTTCGCGAAATAGTAGGTCTCTTACTAGGATGGCCGTGATGAGGGCTTTCATTTGAAATTCCAATCCAATTATCTGCAGATCTTTGAGGGGTTGGAAAACGTCATTTTTTTCCACTCAATAATAACGGAAACAGCTCATTATTGAAACAATTTGATGGCAGCTTTTGAACCCTCTCTCCACCAAATTGACTTAATAATTTCCACTCTTTCTTAATAGCTCCCTACATTCTCCACTCCTCTGCTCGGCTTAAGCTTTGATGTCCACATGTTACAATGGAAACACAAGCTTATTCCAAACAGAAAAAAAAAACAATCTTTGCTATTTTCCCTTTTTTTTTTTTTTTTTACCTTATTGCTCAGGGGCTGGGGCTCATTTTATACTGCTGCACAAATTAACTAGGACTTATTTTTTTCACCCATGCAAAAATAAAGTTATCCATAAGTCTCCATGTACTGTAGTCGCATTAGTGGGTTTAGGGTTAGGTAACATTAGGGTCGCATTAGATAATTTCCTAATTATGTGTGTTTGGGAAGGGGGCTTATGTATGCTAAATTGTGAATGATGGCTTTGCTGAGAGCAGAGACACTAAAGCTATCATGACTAATCAAAAAACAAACAGAATTCTGCAGATTTCAAGAGACATGTAAGCTACAGTACAGTATTTAGAAAAACAGGCTTAAAAGCCATTTATTGAAAAAATAAATGACAAATGAGGCCATAGGATAGTCCTGACTGCCAAATCTGATTGGATAAACTGTTTAAAACTGCCATAAAATATACACCGGTGAGACAGACATTAAATTCTATTTTAATGCAGCAAACTGTGATTGTTACGAAGCCCCTTAAGGGATGTGGTGGTGGAAAAAATTTGGGATGGGAGAAAAAAATATTTTTCAAATCTTTTGCGTTCCCCCGAGAAACTTTGGATTTTGCAAGATCCTTTCGGACTTGTCTCTCAGCCGCCTGCGCATAGAGATCAATTTATATTATAAAGCTCGTTTTGAAGAAAATTGGGTTGTAGCTCGTTGTCTATGTTACTATGATTGTAAATGGGTGTCATTTGTGTTTGAACAACGTTTAGCTCGCGAGTTATTGATCGGGGAAGTTCGAATCTGTGAATGTATTGCCAACTTTAACTTCTTGAGTTAAGCACTGACCATGTCTTTATATTTGAGTCCAAGTTCAAACACTATGAAAAGCTCCATTGTTAACGTACGGAGCTGTCTGAAACACTGCCAGCGGGACATTAAAAAGCAATTGTTTGTCCGAGCTCACAACAGTTTTTGCGAAGGAACACAAAGTTTTACAGGGGAATGCAAATATCTACCTTTGAATTTTTTTTTCTCCCATCCCAAATTTTGCCCACCACCATGTCCCTTTAGGGGCTCCGTAGATTGTAGAATGAGGGATTGCTGGAAAATGCCAACACCCTATAGCTGTGATGACTAGCTTTGGCCTCTCAAACTGCATTGCTTCATTGAACACTTTAACATTTTATTTGTTGGTCTAAATTTGTAGAAACTTCATTGCACTGACATATTCAATGCATAGGCATGCATAGACTGAATGTAGTGTGTGTGTGTGTGTGTGTGTGTGTGTGTGTGTGTGTGTGTGTGTGTGCATGAATTTTTATTGGGATGTTGATGAAAGTAATACCTAATTCTAACGAGAGGGATTATTCAAAGGATGTGACATAGTCGTCTTCTAGGTCGGATGAGTAATGTCTGCCAATTTAGAGAACCCTCTTTATTCCCCCCCCCCTCTCTCTCTTCCGTATTTTTATCAGTCAACCCCGGGTTATTTACAAAAAGACATGTCTATCAGTTACAAGGACATGACTTTGCCAAGAGAGAGCTAACAAAGGAGGAAATCAAGCAGTGGCCTCCCCTGAAAAGATGTCTCTCTTTTCCCCTCTCGCCCCTCATCCGAGGCCTAGCTCGCGCTGAATGGCCCTCTTCCTGGCAAGGTGCCTGGCGTGGCCGGCGATAGTAGGCTACATTTATCCTCCCTGATTAGATTAGAAATTATTAATGGAGGGCTGTGAAGCAGAGCAAAGGGTCATTTGGAGTTTAATTCTATTCTCAGATAACTTCATTTTGCCTGATGTGATTGTTATTGCCCGAGTGCTAGATGTTTATAGGAAACAATATCCTCAATAACACATTCAGACATCCTATTTAAAGGGTCAGCCTGGGCAATAAGATAACAACTTCTGGGGAGTCGCATGTCACGGACGATATAAAAAGGTCAGCCTTTGCTCTGATCAGAATAATACTTTAAATTCATAAAAAGTGCATGCGAATATATGCTCTGTTCTTAAACCAAGTGAGGTTACATATTTTAAAGTCGGGAAAAAATAGTATTTTCTTCCCCATTGTGACGTATTTCTGAGTGAAACGGCTTCTCGAACAAGAAAATGTAGGACGGGACTTGATTTTGTCCATCAGGAATTGATTGGATCGTTGAATTGTTGTGGTTTGCTATTGCTGTGATCTCATGTGACAGGTTTTCCCGTCCTCGCATCAGTAAACATCTCATCAGGGAAGAGAAGCGATGTTGTCACAAGAGGGAGAGGTTATTTTCATTAAAAATTAAGGGGGAACATTAATGCTTTCAAAATAATGATGTGCACGGACAAATCATTTATAATAAATACTGCAAGAATGTGATTTCATGGTGACTTTAAACTTTAAAATTCCAAGGCAGCATCTATCTGTCATGTAAAAAGGCAATCCCATAGTTCATTGCAGCAAGATCAGTGGAAGAGTGCTTCTCAAACGCAAGGCTGCATCCTAGTGAGGCAGTGTCCTTCATAGTCCAGTCCTTTGGAGGCTTGAAGGCTAGAGTCCTCCTTAGTAGAGGCCTGTGTGGGACTGTTTTCTTAATCACGTTCCTGCTGAATTTCTGACCATTACTGCCCAGTTCCGCAACACATGTGTTCCACTCCCACCCGCACCCGCAAACATTCCGTCACAGCTTGTGGAAATTGTGAAAAAATTACATTTGGACTATGCTAAACATTCAGAATAGCAAACATAAAACATTGCGCTTAACTAAATTTACCATAAGATAAAATAATGCTAGCACCACACATGACAAGTTTTTCTTTTATTCAACTTATAAAATTCTATCAACTGTTCAAACAAAACTAGTGGAGCCTAAAAACACATTTAAACATATGCGTAACAACACACACATGCCTAAAACATTACATTTAATGGGATAGTTCATCCTAAAAATGAAAATTAATTGAATTAAAATGTATTCCTAATTTACTCACCCTGGTGTTGTTTTAATGCTGTATGCCCTTCTTTTTTTTATGACCACAAAAGGAGAATTAAAAAAAGAGTCCCGCTCCTCTAAATAATCACAGTGAATAGCCACCACCATCAACAATATCACAGAATGATCCCATGTGACACGTGCCATATATTCAAGTGTTCTGGTGATATACAGTATGATCTGAAATTTAATGTATTATTTTAACAAAAATCCTGACCTTGGCCGATGGTCTGTGCTTGTCTGCCCGTTCACGAGACAGCTCCGCAGTTCACTCCGACTCGCCCAGAAAAACACACTGTTTTTCAAAAACAAGTTTTCATTCTCAGACCACCAAAACGCCATTGTCATGTAAACGAACGGCAAGAAAAACGTTAAAAAGTTTTAAAAGTTTTTTTTTTTTCAGTTGATAACGGTGTCGTGCAAGCGGCCCCTAAGTTAATAACTAATGATTCCTACAACGGAAAAGAATCAATGCTGAACTTACTTAAACTGGACAATGACTTTCTTCTAGAGCTGCTGTACAGCCAAATCAATCTTTGTTGCATTCATTTCCTTTTTTCACAGTAAAGCTGCTTTGAAACAATCTATGTTGTAAAATCTAAATAATGGTGACATGTTCATGCCACCATGGTACGAAAATCCTATTAAAACTTAATTTTGGAAAAATACTATTTACATTTAAATAAGTGTTTCTATGAATGCAATACAGTGAATGACAACCGTCTGTGGTCTCCCAGTTGGCTTACATATTGGCACTTTAGTGTTTAAGTGAATAATTTACACCAAAACAAAAGATAACATGTATGCCTTCATCTCCAAAAACATTATTTTTGCTTTACATTTCATGAACTCAGACAAGCTCAGTGCCAACTCATTTTCCATCAGTTTTTTTTTTTTTTGTTCCTGAATTGGAATGTGTGCAAAGGATTTTGGGTGATTAAAGGACAAGGAACAATTCCTGCCTTCCAAGAATCCCTCAAATTACGACGGCCTTCGGCAGCGCTTGATGACGTAGCAGCCGAGATATGCAGCCTTACTAGGACACAGCCGTCCGTTAGAGAAGCACCCCAAAAATAAATCCAAGATGGTAGATAATGCTAGAGAAATTTTATAAATATAATTCATCCAATACTGAAAAATGATTAGTACTAAAATACTTAATGATGAATAATGAATATGCATGAGGGCAGCAAATCAAAGTAAACATGAACAATGGATGACGCGCATTTATAATGCATCATCAGCACGGAGGAGAAATAAAACTGTCTGTGTATCTGAGAAACGAGAGAATGAGAAACGGAGACAAAGGAAGAAAGAAATAGTCATGGATACAGGACCATCTGGACACGGTTAGCCTGTTCAGATAGCGTTTCAGTGGCGCTGATTTGCAACTCTGTCAGTTAGCTACAGTTACACACCTGTCTCTGGACAAAGGGACTCACCTTTCTACTGGCTTGGCTGGCTTTCCGTCGCTACTGCTGATATCTCAATCACAGGCTAGTGCCAGCCAGCTAATGAAGTGCTCTCCAGAGGTCAGCATTCCTCTGGGTCGGGATAGGATAATCAGTCATTGGCGGTACTCTCAACCACCTCATTTAGAGCATAGGGACCGACTATGTTCGGCAAGACTGAGCAGACCGTGTCTCAGTCCCACCTGATCCATGTAAAAGAGATACTAGCCATCTCGCTTTATTACTAGATGTTATCTTTTTTCCCAGAGAAAGCAACACAGAATGCTGAATCATTTTGATTAGAATAGAAAGACAGCAGCTCACCCCAGGTTTGCATGTAAGATGACCTTTTGTCTAGTAACAGAGTATTGTTGACCTTAGTTTATCTGAGCTTTAGCGTCATAACATGGGTATCACTGGCGGTTGGTGCTTTTCAAGTGCGGGGAAATACAGATAGCTGTTAGCAATGACAACTTGAAGAGTAGCTACTCAAACTACTACTAAAATGGTAAAATGACAAAAATAATTGACAAGAGATTAGAGATTAAATTTTTTTTTTTGCAGAACATCCTAGTGAAGCACGGTGTCTGCAAATACCTATTTGCACATAAATAAACATGTCATTACTGCATTTTTCATGAAATTCTAGGCAAAACTATCCTTCCTGTGTTTACATAGAACAATCGCAGAAAAAAAATGTTGTTCCCATAATGTTTTGTACAAGATTTGGTGCAAGAGTTGCAGTTGGGGTATCAGGTTATGGCGTCTAGGTTGTAGGCCCGGCTAAGGGCAGTCTGGAATGGAAGGTTAGCGCTGAAGCTTTGGGGGGTGGATGTAGGGACGGACACCCACTGATAAAGTTTCCCATGATGGATTGAGTTGGCTGGAGGCAGCCTGTGGTGCCACATCACATTTAATTGCATGCATCTTTCATGCAGAGGTGCATGTGTGTATATACCTACCTCCCACCTCTTTCTACATTCCCTTTTGTCACCCAATCAGGACTGCTTGGAGTGAAACGCTTCACACCTGTGATTTGTTTTAGCTATTACAGTATATTGTGTTTTTTTTTTTTTTTTTTTTTGTCAGCTAGTTGTTCAACAGATTTCTGAATGTATAAAATGGAGCGTTTTGTGACCAAATACATCTATATCACCTTGAGAGAGCTATCCCTTAACATTCACAATTATCTCAATGAGAGTTGCTTAGCTTGATGCAGCCCTGGAAGTAAGCAACCTGCATGCTGTCATCTTTGCTTCATGGCCACTTATTTCTTTTGAATGGACCTTAGTGCTTTTTGTCTGCCTAATATGGTATTTACCAGCAAGTGCAAAAACTGCTAAAGCTATCCAGCCAAAGCCTGAGGGTCTGGTTGTGATGATAACATGTGGTGTGGTTTACATGTATGCGTTTACAGTATAGAGTCGCCAAAAATAAACTAAGCTTATAGTATTATAAAATAGACCTTTTAGGTTTAAATAGCGCTATGCAGGCTATCAAAGCCACTTTGATTCTTGTTTTTTATGTACAGAGTATGTGCATGCAGTATTCTCCACAGGGAACTCCAGTGAGGCACATTATGTGGCTCTTTATCGGATCAGGCCAACTGGTTTTCCTGTGGCTTCACACCATTTCAATAGGAGCCTCGGGGTGGCACAGTCATCTTGGATTTGGCAAGCTGTTCCAGTTGTACCTTAGAGATGAAAGTGTTACCAGCCAGCAATTAGAATCTACTGTCAATGCAATGTGAGCCTTATTCTGGCCAATGTTCAATTGCAAAGGAAATTTTCGTGTTAATGGGTAATGACATCCTCGGGGTTACTTGTCTGTTCTGGTTATAAAATGCACGGAGGAGCTGAAGGTTGGGATTTCAAGACATAGCAGAGACGTTACGCAAAATATTGTGCAATGTTATATTTTTTGACACAAAATCCAAACTCTCTCCAATTCAGGGAAATCACCTCTAAGCCAAGTGTATGTGCCATGAGCTGGGGAACATAATCACAAGGTCGTACGCTCACACACACCCAAACACACATGCTGTCAACACCTTCGCCATGATGGATCCTTCTCATTTTCCGAGCTAGGATCCGATAAAAGTGGCAGCCGAGCTCTGGGGCCTGCCTTTCTCTGATTACACCTCAACGTCCCAGAGCAGATGTAGCTGAGGAAGCCCCTCCTGGGCTGGCTTGCACAACGCTACATTTACCCAGCCACTTCTCAGCTGCAACCTCAGCCTCGGGCGCTCCACCATCAAATTTTCATGCGACCATATGGAAGAATATTAGTAATAGAGATTTACTGTCATGGCCGTCCCGCTGGAGAAAATAAGGAAACTGTTACATATTGCTTTGGGTAAATGAGAGGGAGCCAGGCGAGGGAAACGGAGCCCTCCGCCTTTGAGACATCCGATCGGCTCGCTGAGAAGCGAGTGGAGGCACTAAAGAGTGCTTTAAGTGCAACTGAATGGGAAGAGTCCTTGAAACAGCATAGCGCTTTGTTGGTGGGGTCAGGGAAGTGAGTGATGATGTCTTGTCTCGGTGTCTCTTCCGTGTGCGTGACTGCTGCGCACCATCAACAGGTCCGGCAGGTTGGGGCTGTGATCAGAGCGCCGGCCTAAATTACAGCAGGTTGACAGATAAGGAAGCAGCTCAGCTGAATGCACACAACATCAGAGAGAGGGCGGAGAGGGCGGCATTGTCTACCTCTCTCACCTCACACTCTCAGAGTACGCCTGTCCATCAACATGTGTCATTAAGAGCTATTATTGACTCCTTTAGACACTATTGGCAGGAAAAACTAAAGTTTAAGCAGGTTTTACTTGTGTGTTGCCATAGCACGTTACGCATTCTAGTGATTCAACAGTTTGGGGCGCATAGTAATGGTTTCTTCTTTTGTCTACCTGTTAGTTGGAGCTATCTGCATTAAAGCTCCACAGCTTCTGTGGTTTTTCACGAAAGTTATTTACTTTTCACCACCAATGAGGCACAGCACGAAGTGCCTGTTTCGGTTAGAGAAGTTTTCTTTCATGCTGAAATGGTACCTCTCTGCGGGCTCCGCTTTGAACCTGAACGCACCATACTGAATCAACACGGGGGTACAAATGTGAACCAGACTCCAAATTTGGGTTTTAGGATGCAGAGGGTTGTGATGGCTGTTGGCCTGCTTCCTGTAAAGCCTCATTAACATTTATAAATGCAAAATGAGGGGGGCTGATGGGAGGTGTTTTAAGCTGCATTTTCAGATAGCTGATATCTCTCCTCCCTCCGTATACCGCAACGCTGAACACACAACCGCAACATGTCCACTCTCAACAACTTGGTGGATTAGCCATGTGGGCAAGAGGGTCAATTTGCAACCGTACTCTTCTGGAACCAATTAGAAACTGCATCTTTCCCTGGGGCACCCTGGTTGAGTAACTCTACATTAGTTGTTTTATCTTTTGATATGCAGGGCATTAGTGGTGAGTCGTTCACAGTGGCTGTGGTTAGATAGTGACAACCGTGGAAACAAGAATTGGCCCAGAGACCATGGGCATGTTGCATTATGCCTACAAACTCACACACACACACACACACATAGACTTATTCTCCCCTGCTCGTTATACCACAACAATCCCTCTTTTGTCAGGGATGATTGATGATATGTTGGAATTTCATTCATGGAGTTCTGTGTTTTGGAGTTGCTGTGACGACCAGGTATAAACAGGCTCTGCTTGGGTATTGAGTTTCACCTCTGAACACCAAAGAGAAACAACGGCAAGGGCCTTTCAAAGGTTAAACAAACAGTTATTGCTGATATCTCAGAGGACAATGGCTGAATTATCTTTTACAAAATGTTTATTGTTCACACGGACGATCGATCGGAGAATACGCATACCACATCCATGACCTCATCGTAGAATAAACAGTTCCTCTTTTCACAGCCTCTGGATTTGAAAACATCAGAGCCAATCTCAGTTCTGCAGAATTCTCTCTGTCAATTTAACATGTTATTTTAGTGCATTAAAAGGGAATGTAGTGTGTGCCTCGGACTGATGGACAAGCTGGATTGAATAGATGGTGATATGGAAATAAAACAAACTGTATATTGAATTCTAAATAAAAAAATAAAAAACTGTCTTGTTTGGTGATCAATTCAACTAATAATATAATGTAATAAACATTTATGTATTTATTTATTTTCACCAACCACACATTTAGATCAGGGGTATTCAATTATTTTCAAGATGTTTATGCATTTCCTTCCCAGAAAAGGTCTGGATATTCACAGCTTGCATTGTTTCAGTTGCCAGTATGTTTCGTATGGCTATAAAATGAGATCATCAGTTTGCTTGCAGATTAGCTCCGCTGATTATAACAAGAGCTTTACAGTTTTGTTGTGTTGCAACACGTTGATCGCTTCCAGTGTAGATGTGTGTCAGAGCCATGACAATTAATATACCTGTTGGTTTCTTTTCTATGCAGTACAGTATGTTTGTTAATTCATTCATGATAAATCTATATGGAACCAATCCAGGATCTGGATCTGGGCTGGGTTCGGTTAATTGGCGACCTTTACTTTGGGGTATCTGCCTTGCGTTAGCTCTTCTTCTCTCTTGAACTTTTCTTTTCAAGTCGTAGCTGTGAGCTTAAAACCTCCATTTGAGGCAAAGTAGTGGTTCAGATAAAAGCCGCTTGACGCTATGATTTATTAATGCTACGCTATTAATACTGTGGGGCTTTTGGAATAAGTCTTGTTGACTCTCGGCCTTAGACTGCTGGTATTGGGAGGATTTCCACAAAGAAGACACATCCTGGTCATCCTTCACACCCTCGCACGCACACTCGGTCACTGGGCACCGAAGGCTTATGGGGGATTGTACTGATGGGGCTTTCTGTGAGTGAAATCCTCAGTGGATTTCTGCTGTCTCTGCAGGTTTGGTTTATGGCTTCTCACAAGTTTTATAATGTCCCGTCATGCGCAAAAGCAAATAAGTAATTTGTGATGGTGGGTATGAATAAAGTTAAAACTGACATACAGTATGTCAAAGGAAACACATACACATTGGCTCTGTTCCAAAACCTGCCTTGCTGTCTACAGCCCACATATACAGCTGCCTTCTAACACAGCATCATAACTGAAATGGAAGAAATAACAAATCAAATTGGAGATTCAAAGTCATAATTGATATAGTGTTTCGTAGAGATCCAGGCGATGATAATCTATTTATCTTTTTTTTTTCAGACCACTATTTTTTTTTTTAATCATTTTTTTTTTTTTCCAAGACGGTCTGCCATCTTGGAATTTTTTTTTTTTTTTTTTTTTTTTTTACTGAGCTTGTTGCAGTGCATTCTGGGATTACCTTCTCTGCAAAGGGTACATATGATGCTGCCTTAGGATTTGGCCACAAGAACAAATCTTTATGCTGCCTAACTTTTGAAACTTTTTTAAGAGTCAGGTGAAAGTTACAAAGAAAGAAAGAAAGAAAGAATACTTCCTCTTCCCCAAAAACAAATTCAAAATCCATAATATTTGGGGCTGTATAGTAGGGGCATTTTATTGTAAAGAATTTGAGAATTTAATTTTGTTGTTCATAATATGCATTTAAGATTCTTGCTGTGACTCTATTTCTAGTAAAGATCAGTTACATTTTAGTCCGGGAATATAGTATTTACATGCAGAATATAGAAATTCACAACATACTTCATGTAAGAGCATAACATGTCTTTCAAAGACAACTTAGAATTAGTGTCAAATAAAAAGGAACATCAGACCAGAATTTTGAAGACAGATCACAGTTATTAAACAGATGATTTTTATGTACAGAACACCAAGTGCATTTGATTATGGATGTTTTCCTTGTTTGAAATACAAAATATATATGGATTCAACCAGGCTTCTTCCTACATAATTTCGGAGATCTGTGCATTCCAAAAATATTTAGTGTTTTGACCCTTCTGGAACAGTCTTTGTGTCTAGAGTGTGTGAATGATGACGTAGGCAGCTCAGGAGATTTTGGAGCATCAGCATGGAGTGGCATCATCTCAGGAATTTAACCTTTTGTTTTAATGGATGGATAAATGATCGAATGGAAAAGTGCACCATTAGGAACTCTTGCTCTCCGCAAATAACAAAGACTTGATGCAATATTTATTCATCTCTAGTGATCACTAATGCTGCTTCTATTTATGTGCAGGGCAAAAAATGCAATTAGATTAATACTTACTTGAATTACCGAGAACTCCTGCTAATACACTGTATGGGGATGCCTACTCTAGAAATGATAAATAATATATGAGAATCAGTCTTATATAGAGGCTAAAGATTGGTACACAGCGGATGAGTGATTTCCAGTTTTAGCATATTGATTTCCGTTATTTTTGTATAATGTGACTGTACACAGGAATAAACAATTATTCATGTTTATTTACAAATGAGAAGAAATGAGAAGCTTTTAACTCATCATTCCTTTCCTATAGAATATCCCCACCACACATGCAGCAGCGCAGCAGATATTTGATTTTTACCTCCATTAGCAACCCGGAAAACACATGACGTCGTCTGCGAGCAGAAGTGTGTGTTGTGCTCTCTCTCTCTCTCTCTCTCTCTCTCTCTCTCTCTCTCTCTCTCTCTCTCAGCTCAGTCCCTTTCTGCCATTAGTCAGGACGAGATTAATGTATGAAAATGCAGCAGGTCAATGCTTTCCCTCTTTTCCTGCTGCATGAATTATTTACAGCTGCATGGGAACTCCATTATGCATACTGCCCACCACTTTAGACTGCTCCTAACCAGACAACACACACATACACAAAGAGGATCACACACAAACACAAATGCACATGTTTAATACAAAATCTTTTTGTTTTGATTGGTGCATTTTTATTACGATGATAGTTAATGCTTTGTATGTAGGCCTATATGTAAATGTGATAATCAGGTATATTACAGTGTTTTAAAGGTGGCACTGTATTGATTTTCCTCAGCCAATCTGCTTTGCATATGTTCTAGACCTCTGAAGTCTTATTCTGAAGTATTAATCGAATTTAGCCCAAACTCCTGGCCCCCATATGTTTATGAAGCTGCTTTTATCATTTTTTCCCCATTAGTATTGCATATTACTATAATGTCTGTCTGTTTCCCTTATGTGTAGATTTGAATTTACAATAATTTTAGCTAAAACCTCAACACTATTCTTTTGTTACCCTGTCACACTAATATTTTATACAGGAAATTCAAATGTAGTTATTAATATTATTACTCAGGGAGGGATGCTTTCTGTATAAACAGCAGAGCCCTTGCATGTACTTGCTTTTGAAATGAAATATGAACAGACACACTAGATGTCACTATTGTAACTTGATGCAGAGCTTGTGTTACACTCAGACCTTGGGACAGAGCGGGGAAATACAGCACGTCAAACAGAGAGAGAAGTAAAGAGAAACCACATCATAACTAGAAATGTCTTTTGTTTTAATTAAAAATAATAATAATAATGAACATCCCTTTATGCAGTTTATTGGTTTTATGAAATAGAAATATTATAAAAGACACCAATGTTCATTAACATTACATTTTTATTATTAATATTATTTTACATTCATTTATATTACTAATCAGAAAAAGTTCTTCTGTAGGCTGTTTGCCATGCAGGGAATTAGTTACTATACATCATGGGGTCAGAAATGAACTTTTCCATTAAGGGACAATATTTGCTCCCTGGAATTGGGGTATTTTATTATTATTAATATTATTATTTTATTTTTTCATTTATTTTTACCTTTGTATGTCAAATACTTCAATTTAACCAGTTACTTTAATCAATCACATTTCTAGCTATTACCAAATGGATTTTCAACATCAACAACAGCCGTTTTTACACTGGAAAGGTGGAACAGAAGCTGCGTCTCTTCCAGTTTCCAGTTTGTTCATTTTCACAGACTGTTTAATGCTGCTCATGTTCAGGCATTTACACACACACAAAAAAAGCCGATTCGAGGATGAAGCTGCAATATTAAGACAAAATCGTTATTTTTGATTGTTGCTCTTGATATCGTAATGATTATTAATGTCGATTCATATCATTTTTTTGTGGGGAAAAAGCAAGTCATATTCTGGCTACAGACGTTTACAAATTAGTTTATTGCTTTTTATGGATAAGAAAATCAAGATTTCATATGGTTATTTATTTGAGTAGCCTATAGCATGAAAAACAAAGCTGTTATTACAAAGCTAGCAAAGAACAATGAAGTCTTGACTTCAAGCTGTGAGTTATGCACTTCCCCGTTATAAAAAAAAAACTCCCGTTATAATCACTGCAAAATGAATCCATTACTTACATCATTTCTGCACTTTGTTGTTTAAGATGATGAGAGAATTGGAGAATGAAGATCAAAGACCCTATTTTAACAATCTAAGCGCATGGTCTAAAGCGCAGGACGCATTTCACTTAGGTCATGCCAGAATCCACTTTTGCTAGTTTAACGACAGGAAAAATGGTCGGCGCGTCCGGTGCATGGTCTAAAAGGGTTGTCTCTATTCTATTAATGAGTAACGAGTGTGTTTTGGTCTTTAAGTGCAATAAACCAATCAGAGTCTCATCTCCCATTCCCTTGAAATGCCAGTTGCGCTTGTGTCATGGCAGATTCGCTATTTACTTGGCGGAATTTGATAGTGGAAAGACCGAACGCTTCTCGAGGAAACGGAACTGCTCGTGTGCGAGGTAAAAGTGCGCAAGAAGACCATCTACGGGACAAGCCGGATTCCACCATATCTTTATGTACACAATATTAATCTTTTACATTGGAAACCATTTTATTTTTAATATTTGGCATGCCTGTGTGCTGCTGCAATGCCTGTGTGCCCTATTTGGTGCCCTGTGTGTTTAAAAAGCAGAGTGTATAGGCGCACATTACTAACACGTTCTTTAAATAAATAAAAAAATAATAAAATATTGTGCCATTGACTTTAGAGCAGGTTTCAGTTGGTCAATGGAGTAGTCTATTTCAGTTCCTCAAATATAGCAACGCGCCAACAATGCGCCAGACCAGCAGCCCATGGCTGCACTAATGGGCGCAAATGCTTTTGCTATTTAAACAACATATGGCGCATGACGTGAAAAAGATAACGGCATCGGGCTCAAACTGTCAAAAAACACTTGCCAGTCTATTGCACCACGTGTATGATGGGCCCTTTGTGTAGATTCAGAATTCAGCGCGCGCAACGAACAACTCCGGCGTTCTGACCTCAAGACACCTCTGATTGGACATTGCAATTCACAAGCTCAACAGAAACATGTGTGACTGGTTATAATGCTCAACGCTGCGAACCATGCCTGAAAATAAATGTGACGCAACATCAAATCAACTGTAAATGTAGTGCCGCAATCAACACTTTTCACAAATTTCACATTTCACTTTTATCGTGACAATTGCAATAGGTCTAGCTTAACTTACCAGGTGCATTTTTTGCTCCTTACCTTGAATTTGAGGGACATTTTTGTTCATTTTGGTTGCATTTTTGCCCCAAACCCCAGACCCTGATATAGTCACGACTCACAGCCACAAGTGTGAGTAGCCTTATAACAGCTTTGAACAGCTTACCCAATCACAACTATCCATTTATATTGATTTAAATTTTTTCATACATTCAGGTGATGACATTTTTAATTAAAATGGAAATTATGCCGATATTTTTTGACAGTTTTGATTGAAAAGCAATGATTAAAATGTTCTTTAAGAGACCGTAAATAGTTATGCGTGCTACATAATTATGATGGAAAGGCTTTCCATTATTAGCTCATGAATAAATATATGCACACCTTTCATGAGACATGAATGTTATTGTAATGGGCTAAATTTATATTAAAATAAAATTAATTCAACGCTAATATGACACTCATCACTTTAAATGAAAGAAAAGAACTATTGGAGCTCTCATATAGTCATGAAGAGGAATTTGTGCAAAAGCAAATAATGTAGGCTACCTAATAATTTAAAATAGATTTTCTCATATTCTTCAAGATATGACTTATGTCTGGAAGCAACCATTTCCAAAAAATGGTTCTGTGGGTTTGTCTGTAATGTCTTGAAGCAGACAGAACTGAATGGTGGTGGATGAAATATTTTTAAACAGATAATTAGAACAAAGTCCAGTTGTTGAGTTGAAACATCCCAGATTTACTGTCTTGCAAAAGATTTATTTTACTTTCAGTGAAGCAGCAGGTTTAGTGTTGAAAAACAGAACTCCATTTACTGCTTTATTCAATTCACAATTGTACTTAATAAGGATGCTGACATGTCCATGAACCACTGAGATGACCAGATGATAATACTGCAGCAAATGTCATATCCTCGATGAAAGCCATCTCTTTGCTGATTTAGATTCCTGTGTCCTTGAGTCAGTGGCTGCTTGACTTGAATGACAGCGGAGATCAATCTGAGAGCGAATTATGGCCAAAATACGAATACTAGTCTGGTTTGGCAGATAATGACCAAACTATAAAAGACAAAATCATGATAATAAATAATTTCAGTAAGACTATTATATATCTTATTACTACTTCTGGTTTTATGGCTGATAATAACAGTTAGCAGAAAGACACACACACACACACACACACACACACACACACACACATGCAAATCTGAACATTTGCGAAAAAGATTACAATCTGTGGTAGATTGTATTACCATCAGTCCCTGGATCAGGAGTTAATTGAAAACACATCTCTTCTGTCACCCACTAGAATATTTTTGTCAATAATAAACAATTGACATTTTAAGATGGTTGCCTATACTGATGAAAAAAAGCATAATTTAAAGTAATAAAAATAGAAGACTGAATTGTTCTTGCAGAGTTCACTTTTTTTAATAGTAATTTTGAAAGAATAAGATATTAAAAAAAATAATAATAATTGTCAGTCTCTTCTGCTCACCAAGGCTGCATTTATTTGATCAAAATTACAGTAAAAACTGTAATATTTAAAATATCATTACAATTTAAAAGAACTGGGTGTTTTAAAATGTAACTTATTCCTGTGATGTAAAGCTAAATTTTCAGCATAATTACTCCAGTCTTCTATCACATGATCCTTCAGAAGTTCAAAAGAACATAATTTATTTGAAGGAGAAATCTTTACTCTCACCTTTGATCAACTGAATGCATCTTTGAGCAGCAAATCAGCATATTAGAATGATTTCTGAAGGATCATGTGACACTGACGACTAAATAATTCATCTTTCCCATCACATGAATAAATTACATTTTAAATTATATAAAAATAGAAAACAGTTTAAAAAAATGTAATAACACTTTACAATATTGCAGCCTGTTTCCTTACATGACATATTGTTATATACCTACTTAAAGGGATACTTCACCGATTAGCATTAAGCTTTGTATCATTAGAAACCCGGTAGTATTTTAGAATGACCGTGCTTCCCTCCCTCATGTCCCCCTGAGACGAGAGATTTCTGTATTGTGTGTCTGGAAAAAAACCTCTGATGACGCAAAAATCTTCATTTTGCGTCTCATCGGAGGCTTTTTTGACCAGAGGCTAGAGACTACAGCTAGTAGTAGGAGCTAGTTCCACATGTTTTCAACCCACCCGTAGGGGGATCTCGCGATAAAATGGCGTCTTTTCAGTTTCGAGTCGACTAGAGGCCTAGTTGTATAATTTCTTCCGATACTGCCCTCTGTAACCGGTAGGCGTGGCTTGGGAGTGGCCTCGTAGGGCAGTGAAGCAAGTGCATTCTGGGAGTTGTTGTCTTTCATCCACATGAGCCAAAATACATTTTCTGTCTTTTCTCAGTCTAGAAGGCACCAACTTCTAAAATAATTTCACAAATATCCATTTAAACTTCCAAAATCTGCGTTTTTATTTTAAAACGTACCGATAACCACCACGATAATACATGTGGCACAATTGAAAGCCCTGGTCAATCATACATTGTGATGTTAAACCATTTACAGTTTTTCACCATATGGTGAGGAAACTTAACAGTAAACCAATTAACATTTTTACTGTAGATAGATAGATAGATAGATAGATAGATAGATAGATAGATAGATAGATAGATAGATTCATGTGATATTCTGAAAAAGTGAACACTTGAGTTTTAAACAAACTTATAATTCAAGTGTTTACAATGCAGTTGCTCTGAGAGTTTGATTACTCTGGCATTGGGCGCTATTTTTGTCCTTCTATCTCTCAGTTGATCTCAGCATGAGCAGACCTACATTTTGGCGCGTAAGGTGAGTGCTTGTGTGTGTCTTCTTTGTAAGGTTACCGTTGGCAGATTTTTAATCTACATGTACGATGTGCCCTCCCGTGTCTTGTGTCTACTCAGCAGTATGTGGTCGAGTGTGATTTGGAGTGTTGGGCCGCAGCGTATTGATTGGCTGCGCCGGGGTAGGGCGCAGGCGGACGACACACTGGTGACTTTGTTGTAAATGCAGAACGGGTGAGTGGTGGGTGTCAGGCTTAGGGTGCCGACCAATCATCAATCATGTGCTGTCAGGCCTCCCTCTCTCCTCGCAACCCTGCTTTTTTTCTGCCTCAATGATCAGTCTTTGTTTAAATTGCGCAGTAAGACTCCCGCCAGACCACGAGAACAACCGCCAAGTTGTTTGCAGGTGCTATCGTTCACAGCTGCCAATTAAAGTCATGTGATTTCCATTACAGCCACAGGGCATGGTAAACATAATGTATTTTAATACATTTATACTATGCATAGAATGGAAAGGTGGGATTTTGTGGTGGTCGTGGTCGATAATAATGTTTTTGAGGTTGAAATGCACACGTTATGTTAATTCATTATTCACAAAAGCATATGAAGACGGTTCTAAAATGATTGGGTTTGCAGTATTGAGGGTAGTTCACACCAAGAACGATAACAATACTATAACTATAACTATAAAGTTTTAATAATCAGTCAAATCTAGTGGAATAGGGATCATTAGTATCACTTTCAGAATTTTTCCAGCTGATTAAAAATAAAAACATTGAGAGAAAAAAAAAAAAAATGAAAAAGAAAAAATATACTTTAAAGACCTCGAGCATGTATCCCCTGTTTTACAGATAAGGCTTAAGCCAAGTCCTGGACTAAAATGCATGTTTGAGGTGTTTTAATTGAAAGCAACTTTCACTGATATTTCTTAAAATATGTCAGTTCCATTGTTTTGTCTAAAGATGCACATCAGTAATGTTTTTTCTTTTTCTGAGGCATGTTTATAAAAGCTATAAAAGTCCTAATTGAACTAATGCCTAATCCTGGCTTAATCTAAGCCCTGTCTGTGAAACCAGGCCTTAAAGCGGCAGATGACATAACTGCAGTGCGCTTATAATAAACAATGTAATCGTCCGTTGTGTGGATGCTAATATAGTTATCGTTATAGTTATCTTTATAGTTAGCGTTCTTGAATCATGCAAGGTGATTTACTAAGGTTTGCGTTAGTCAATTTACTAGTATATGTGCCATTATTTACCGCTCCAAAAAAAGCACGTCTTAAACCTTAGTGGATTGTGTTGGTCATTGTGGAAATGATACGGCTGCGTCTGTGTTCTTTAATTTGTGTGTCGTCAGTAGATCAAGTGTAGAACTTTCCACTCCCATCTGCGCTTTTTTGGAATTGCGTTCTCATGCTAATTTGCCTTGTTTAGTAAATCTGGCCTTTGGTGTGAACGGGCCTTTAGCATGAATTATGCCGCATGCTCACCTGAAACAATCAAAATCTTAAATAATAGACATCCCAGACAGCAACATAGTGTCGGCCCAGATCCGGGCCACATCTGGTACATGTGAATTCCACGTGTACCAGATGTGGGCCGGCTCTGGGTGAGTTGCTGCAGTTGGGCATGTTGCTGTCTGTGTTGTATCCTACCGCTTTGTCCTAATGGTTATTCTACAATGGATAGTCGCCGTTCTGGATGCTGATTGGTCAATCCTGTATGGTAGCTGTGCTAAAACACACAATATAGTAAAAACTGTGAATATCACTGGACAGCATCAGTAGAGTCAAAGACTAACAGTCTCAAGTGGTCTTGAGTAGTTTTCGAATAAGAACTGATCTTCTATGATCGTGCTTAATTAATTTGCTTAGTCTTTAATATGTCATTAAGCAGTATATCCTTGACTAGCTACAACAGAGAACTTTTTAAATAAAACAAGAAAGTTGGATTTTTTGGGACAACTCTTGCCATTTGTTCAACAGGGCCAACCTATTTGATGTATTTTCAAATATGAGTATATTCCCTGCTAACACATTTTCGAGTTGGTACATTAAATTGTCGATTTAATAATGCATCGTAAAGTGTTTTACTATCCCTGAATTACACTTTTGCTTCTTGTTGGGAAATGACACGTTGTAAATCAGTGGACCTACTTTTAACATTAGGTGAAAGCAGTCACACTCATTCATATCACAGAAGAATAATACATTTCTTGGCCATTTTTTCCTTCTTTAAAATACCATCTCTTGCAGCATGGTGCAGACTCGCTTTAAGGCTGGTAATTTACAACACTCATTAGAGTGCTGAAAGCACCTCAGTCAATCTGAACTGAGACGCCGCAGTCACAAACTACATCCTTACTGCAGTGCCTAGAAAAAAATCAATTACACATTAAACCCAGGTAAAGCTCTAATGTGGTCCTATAGAGTGTGCATGTCTATAAAGCTAAACATAAATTCATGTAGACTCCAGCATATTCCAATGAATAAGGTACTTCTTTTCATTTTCAACAATGTTCAGTGAAAGGAGGCGCTTAAACTCAGAAAATGAAGCAAAATATTATATATACAGTGCTGGGTAGATTACTTACAAATTGTGGTCCATTACTGATTCCAAATTACATGACAAAAAGTATAGTTAGTAACGTAATCCATTACATTACACATTTTAGTCAAATTTATCTGACTACTTTTTGATTATTTTTGACCAAACTAGTTTATAACATTGAATTGAATATAATAATATTGTACCATATTGATATGAAAATATAAAGAGAAAGAAAATATAGTCCATTCTTTGTTATCAACAACATGAAGTGCATTAAACAATGAACATTACACTACATGCAATACATGGTTAAATGACTCAAAGAGTGATCATTATAATTTTGCAATTTCACAAAACTAGAAGACTTGAATAGAAGAATGTATGTAAGCGATATGCTTTTTTAGAAAGGAAAATTTAGAACATGAAAAAGAAGAATGAGGGACAATTAATAAATAATGAGAACTGACTGGCATTATGTGGAGAATATGTAATCATGTAATCAATAAAAAAGTAACTGTAGCCTGATCACGAGTATATTAAAATAATCCAATTACAATACTTAATTTTTGGAATCTGATCACGTAATCCAGACTATATGTAATCAGTTACTACGCAGCACTGTAAATGATTTGAATTATTAACGTTAGAATTGGACATTTACAATGATGTCACTTGTTGGGTCACAACAAAGATAACAAGGTTGAATGTAAAATTTGGGACACTGAAATCACTATCTTAAGGGCCTCAATCTAGTTCTACCAGAAAGACTCGGGAGAATAAATACTGTGACAATTATCCATTTATTAGCAACCCAGCAAGCAATAAAGTTCTTTGGCGTAGGCCCCGTCCGTAGCTCGCAATCTGAGGGTCCGGACTCTGCATATCCTGCCTGAAGATGAAGGCAGGGGCGCAGCCGACCCCCGTGAGGTATGGAAGGGACCATCCTGGTGGTGGTGGTGAGGAGGATGGAGGGAAGGATTCAATTTGGAGGAGGTGGGGAGGATGGTGGTGAATTGAAGCGTCAGCATCTGCGAACTCAAACATGCGTAAGTACCGATCTTTTATACCACAAGTGTTGGAATGTGATTGGATAGATAAAAAGTAGAGTGACGTAACAATTAAGTCTTCCTGGCAGAACTTAATACTAGAGCTTTCATTTCACAAAATAAATAAATAAAAATACAACAATTGTGCCTCTAAAGCTTTTAAAAATGTAATGGGACAGTAGGAAAGTGAAACATATTCACAGAAAGTGCCTTTCATGCACATGAGAAATGATCGCACTCTTCTTAACCTGCTAGTTGTAATGGCAAGAAGTGATTCTAAAAAGTTTCTAACTGAGCCAGAGCTTTTATTAGCATCGCAAACTCGTTTGTTTATTTGTAAATGCATACTTGCGTGAGCCTGCAGCTTGTGTAATTGGCCTGGGAACTCCCGCTTTGCCTGTAAGGCCACGTTCAGGTGCAGAGGCTGATCTCCAGTCAGCAGAGCTCGGCCCAGCCCGTCTCCTCTCTGCTCTGCTCCACTGCTGATCTCATCTCCATATATGAGCTGCTTTGCACTTCTTGTGCCTGACACGATTAATTAGCCACATCCAGGTAAGGGAACTTCTGACAAAGTGCCAAGAGCAATAAACATTGATCATAGTCACAGACTTTTTACTGGCTTGCTTGATGGAAGGGGAATGCAGCCTTGCGTGTGTGTGTGAATAATGTGTCCCTGTGCGTTGGGGAGCGCTTGTGCGCATGAATATGTCTGTGCGTGAGGATGCACTTATATTCAGGCGCCTCATGCATGTTTATTTATTTACTGATTGATCGATTGATTGATTGATTGACTCACTGATGGCTTAGGCAAAATAAAACATGATCGAAGAAAAAAAGTGTGTGTGTGTATAAAATAAGGATGCACTTCTATTTAGGGGCCTCATGTGTGTTTTTTGTTTATTTATTTTACTGCAACTAGAAGTCCTGGTACCATGATGGTGGTTGAACAAACTCAGGGTTGCAAAACCAAACCAATCCAATCAGGCTTTGTTGGTACCATGATGCTGATCATCAACTTTCTCTGTCAACTCAGGCTTTGATACTAAGTTTAGGTGTGACATCAGTAGCAAACAGCCAATCACATGCCATGGAACAGTAGCCGTGTTTCCATTACAGATTGGCGCAAAACTTTTGGGATATTTTCTAAATGTCGATGATAAACTATTGCGAAATGACTGCGTTTTCATTAACCGATGTTATGCGCGATAAGTCATTCCAAAAATCATGGCGACGGATGTTGGTAGGTTTACGTATATCCCAGCCACCGCACTAGCCATTATTTTTAATGGAAGGAGACGTAGGCGTGTTATCCAAGCATTAATGGCAAGGAAAGACCCTTATACTTGGAATGGCTGGTGTTTCTCCCTCATATCTGCTTCGAGATCTTGATTGTGCCATTTCTTTGAGGTTTAGAATCCAGTATTCCTGTAATTCTTTTGTCTTTTATGAATTTAATAAAGAACTCTGTCTCGTATTCTGTCCAAACATACCGCGTCATCTACGTCAGGTGACTGTAAATGCAAAAAAAAAAAAAATGTTTCCATTGCAGTTTGGCACTTTTTTCGAATTGGCTGAAAAACCACCTCATGTGAGCGTATTTTTTATTTTTTTATTTTTTTTGCAACATAGGAGTTTTTGCAAAATTGACGTGTTTCCATTGGGCGTATTTTCAATTCGCAATTTGTAGGGTAATGGAAACGCGGCTAGTGAAACTGCAATTCACTTCTCGCGAGAGAAGCAGCGTGATTCACTTTTCTCTTCTGCAGAATATTACGAGATTAGAAAGTCTTAAGAATTTAAACAAATTTACACCGCAATAAGAGCTGTCCACAGCATGAAAGAGGGAAAATTGCTATATTAGTGCAAGTAAAAGTTATAGATATAGGTATCTAGAGGGCATTGAACATTTAAGCTCACATAGTCATTTTTATAGCTTTACCTATTTATTCTAAAGCTTATTTAGATTACTTTTATATATTTATATTCATATAAACTAAGTGTACATCTATAATTACATGGAAAATTGAGAGGCAACACAGCATAAACAAGTGACATATTTTTAGTAAGTGTTTTATTCTAATCGTTTTCATTTTAAAATGTTTCTTTTTAATAAACAAAAGTAATCAGATTGTATTACCTAAAATGTGTAATGTAATCAAATATATTATGTTAATACCAACTACAATTTTCAGAATGTAATTTGTATTCAGTAATGGATTACAGTTTGTAAGTAATCCAAAAAGCACTGGCAACTAGCTTGTGTAGTGGCATGAAAGAGGACTAAAATGATCATCTATATGTCATATGAATGTGCATTTTAGCCAAATCTAACCTATTTTTTTTTCAAAGATATCTGCACTTGTTTGTAATATCCATTTACAGTCAGCTTATTTGAATGAGCATGATACCTCTAGCTACATAAACTAGTATGCGTAGGTCATCACGATCATGTCGAAGCACGCAAGTGCGTGTTATGACTTTATAATAAACCATAGACCTAATTTTAGGGGGATTTTCTTTTCAAGGTCATACTGCTGGCAGGCAGCAGAGAGCATCGAACACAATCCGCGTCTCTTTTTCCAGAGCTGGACGTCCTGAGAATGCACAGAAAAAAATAGCAAAACCAGAGCATAATGAAGCTGCAAAACAAAAACAGTGTGCCTTGGCCAAAAGGAGAGCAAATACTGAGGGGTGTAATGGAGGCCAGATGAGCTGACAGTAACAAACACCCCCATTAGCTGCCACTGATGGAAGACTGGAGAGGTGGAAGAGCTTTCACACGGAGGTGTTACAGGATGTGTCATGTCCAGGTGGGACATGGGAGTCAAGTCGACCTGAGCGAAAGAGGACCGGAGAGGAAAGCAGAGGAGTGCAGACGGGAAGCCCACGGACCTGAGCTCTGGTGCATTTTCCATGGAGTTTGTGTGTGTGTGTGTGTGTGTGTGTGTGTGTGTGTGTGTGTGTGTGTGTGTGTGTGTAACGGACAGCTGGGATTTCAATCAGAGACTTCTTTATGCAGTCTTCTAACACATAATGAACTGAAGCACTGCTCAGCATGAGCAAGCCTTAATCACACACACCGCCAGTGTTTTAGCATCATTACGGAACACACACACACCACAGCTCACGCAATCAAAACCAAATGTGCATTGGAAAGACACGTCAGAAATGACAATGTGCTGAACGGAAAGTGATTTGTCCAATTCGTTAAAAGTTTATATCAACAATTAGTTCATAATAAGTCAGTTTGATTAAAAGCTGAAGGCCACAGGCCTGCTCAGTTCCTCAGGGGCTGATCTGGTGTATAAAAAAAAAATTACCTCACCCTAAACCTGTCAGCACACCATTACAGCCCACGCCGCCATATGATGGCATGCCAAAAAAAAAAAAAAAAAAAATACTGAGGCCATTGTAGCGAGAAGGTGTTGGCAGATGTAGGCTTAAGGAATGCAGTGACAGGGTTATTTGTTAGACAGAGTTTGTGCAATGGAGAAATGTTTAAGGGAAATAGGCTTCGGTCTGTGGGTTCTTATCAGTAAGCCTAATAGAGTTAGATAGGGGAATATCTTGATGAGAAATCAGATAAAGACAGAAAGAAAAACATAAACCTCAAAACACTAGCAACCAAAAGCTACAGTCTAGAGAAGCAATGACTCATGCAGGACAGGGAGCCAAAAAGAGGTTTGCAGCCCATCTGCAGGAACATGCACCAAGAATAAACTCTGAAAGTGACACAATGCATGCCCTGTAATCTGTTGAGGAAAAAGTTCAACTGGTGCCAAATATTTGTCATATCCCCAAAAATGTTTTTTAATAAAAATGGCGACTGGGGTCTTATCAAATCAGGGGATTCAACATGAATCCATATGACTTGTGTGCACTATATTTAAGTCTACTTAAGTCAAACAATATGTGACAAACTATTATCGTTAACTATATATATATATATATATATATATATATATATATATATATATATATATATATATATATATATATATATATATATATATATATATATATATTACAATATATAACTATATATATTTAGTTTTAGTTTAAGTTGACTAATACTTAAAACCAAATACGTAAAACTATACCAAAAGAAAACCTCTACCCACAAAAAAAAAGACAAAAAAGTTCAAATTATTAACCAAAACTATAAATAGTATTAGTATATCAATGATACAAAAATAACACTGGACACAATTAAGTATTTAATTAACACTGAAAATATTCCCCTCATCTGAATCTCATTTGATAAATTAAATATTTTATTTTATTTGTGACAAACTAATTCATGATACGTCAATCCCTCACAGCGGGTTTGAAGGCATTGCCATTGGACGTCAACACCATGCGCTCTCGCTTGTCATAACAAAACACGACGTGCCAGTTCGAATATGCAGAATGCAGGATGAGAATTAAGAGATGCAGCAGATGGAAAGATGTTCAGTGAATAGAAACTTAGGTCTGTTTTTCTCACACAAAGCTTTAGTGTGGCTTAGAAGACTTTATAGTGCATATGTAACATTGACCACTTTTATGGTAATCGCATGAACATACTTGACCATTTCTTCATTGGTCTTTCACAAACAAATACCAGCGCAGGTTCAGAACTACATAATGTTGAGTAAAAAAGGCCAGCATTTGCATATGTGGGTGAACTGTCCCTTTAAGCTCTGTAATTCCCCCGGCCGTTGAAGTTCTAAGGAATGGTAAACTTGGCAAATGTCATGCTTACTGTGGCTTGATGTTAACATACAGATAACACACTCTGTCAGAGGTTACACTAGCACCTTTTGGCAACTCTTACTGGATGATTTGACTTGCTCAAGTCGCACAAATCTTGTTGTGAAAAAGAAGTGTTGAACATGCACTTGTAAGGTACTTCGATTCTTTTTAAAGTTTATATTTAAAACAACAACAACAAAAAAGTACTTGCAATAATATAAAATGAATGAAATAAAAGACCACTTAAGTAAGAGTACACTTTTATGACTGTTTCTTACACACTTAAGTACCCTTTTTAAAAGTGCACTTTGCAATAACGCCAAATCAAAAGTTTTATATTAAAGTACATTTTAAAACATTTACATTCAAGTTTACTGTAAATGCTTGTGAGGTCATTCGATAGTTTACTTTTGTTTAGTTTAATTATGAAATTACATATAAAGAAGTTAAGTGGGTCAAAAAAGCAGTCTAAACTGTTTGCATTTAAAATGCATTTAAATGACTATATTTTCATTTAAGTGTGAATAACATGCAATTAAGTGTCTGAAAATATTACATTCAGTTCACACACGTTATTTTAAAGTATATTATTTCCATAACTGCTAAAGTATACTTCTTTTTCCACAAGAGAAGACTTGGAATATAACACACAAATCATATTGACTACTAATATCTCACAACACTGGCAACCCAAGGTTATATATGCAGAAGCAATGACTCATGTATAATTAGGATCCAAAAAGAGATTTGCAGAATGCATTCAGAAAGCAAAGGCAAACGTTAGAAACAAAAACTGTTCACCAATGGCAGGTTTGTCATATCCTAGAAATGTTTCCAGAAACATACTAGAATAACAGCTATAGGGTCTTTTCAAATGAGTGAATTCAGCATATTCCTTGTGCAATCTGACCGACCTGTCTGCGCAGGAATGCTCTCATAATGGAGAAAACATGAGGCTTCTTTCAGTTTGGAGAAGCCTGTGGAAGGGAGAAGGCTCTGCTTTAGTGTGTGCATTAGCCCACTCATACCTGGGGGCCAATGAAGAGAGCCCTCAGGTAAGCCTTGTTGAAACAAATCTGAGCTGCTAATGACACGCACTGTGAAAATATTCACAGTTCATTTAGCTTGATGACAACTGGAGCCCCCCTGTGCCCCCCCCCCGCTCCGCTGTTTTGTGTATTAGTCATACCTTTGTGTCGTAATCTGCAACGGACGATGGCATAATGGATGGGAAATGGGAATACCATCTAATTGTCTATTGTGTAATGTTTTCTTTACATGTTCAATACCAAAAAGAAAAGCTCACTTGATATGATGATTTTGGCATCACACAAAAATCTAATTTCATACTTTATTTTTTATCCTCATGTCATTCCAAACCTTTATGCTGTTTGTTTTCTTCTTCTGTGGATCACAAAAGGAAAAATGTAAAGAATGTAATGAGGTATAGTTGATCTATAAATACACACACACACGAGTACTCTTTCATTTTACCTGCACCCAGATCTTTTATTTGTCAGCAAACTTTTGACATGGAGGAAGAGTACACATTTTCCATTTACTTACTACTGACTCCATAACTATACAGAGCTGGGTAAGAATTAGCGAACATGTCGTTTAAGTCACTTGAAAGATTTGAGGGACAAAAGACTGAAGGCTGCAATTTAAATCGACTGATAAATCTTCTCAATTTTCATCTTCTTAGTCCTTATATGGGCCACTTCTGGTCAATAAACTGTAGTTTTATAGAAGAATACAAAAACTCCTCATGTCATTCCAAACCCGTTAGACATTCATTCATCTTAGAAACACAAATGAAGATCTTTTTGATGAAATCTGAGAGCTTTCTGTCTCTCCATTGACAGCTATGCAACTGACACTTTGATGCTTCAAAAAGTTCATAAAGAAATCGTAAAACTAATCCATATGAATTGAGTGGTTTAGTCCAAATTTCATGAAGAGACATGATCACTTTATGAACAACTCTCAGATTTCATCAAAAAAGATCTTCATTTGAGTTCCAAAGATGAGCGCGTTTGGAATGACATGAGGGTGAGTAAATGATGACAATTTAAGTAGTTAGTAAAAAAACTAACCCTAAAAAAAAAAAGGGTTCCAAAAGTTTTTTTTTTTGCAGCAATGCATAGAAGAACCATGTTCCCAAAAGAACATTTTAGCAAAGTTCTTAAAATATATATTTTTTTGTATGAAGAACATGTTAATAAGAACAACCTTTTCCCACTATAAATAACATTTTGATTAAATGAAAGGTTCTTTGTGAAGTTCAAAATGAATGTATAAAATGTAATTTTATAGAAAAGCACTGCATAAAGATTCTTCAAAATCTCTTTTCGTGTTCCAACAGCATTTTGGCATCACATGAGAGTGAATGACAAAAACACCATTTTTTTTAAGATCCATAATTCCCCAGGCTGTCAAAGTTCTATGGAACTTTAAACCTGGTCAGTTTTACCCATACGGCGTCCTAATGTTGTGAACACACAGATAACACTCTGTCAGAGCTTTCGTCAACTCCCTCTGGCTGAATTGACTCTGGTAAGTGGGGGCATGACACTACATTGGGCACTATTGAGTGAAAGGGATTAGGTGTTGTTAGTGTTTGAGAAAGCACAATGTCATCACTGTACATTAAGCTTTAAGACACCATATTAACATCAGCTCAAGAACATTTTAGTCTCCGGACTCCAATTTACAGTTAGAGTTTCCTTCTTTCTTAGTCTGAGAACCGTTATCTTGTTTCTTCCCAAACCAACAAGTATGCTGAAATGCAAATTGCATCTGGCACCAAGACACAGTAATTTGACGTAATTACTACAGCTTGATACCAGAGTACGCTCTCGCTGCATGGCATGGATCCATCACAATAATCAGTAATTGCTCTCCGTTTTTTGACGCAAAAATACAGAAACACCCATTACTCTGTTCCACAGCAGCTTGATAATGCCACATTACAGAAAAATCCTTCACCAACTTCTATATTGTATGAACTCAACACCTGTAGGGCCCAGCATTTTCATCATCTGCTTGGAATAAATTGTAGTCATCATCATAACCATAATCACAGTAATAAAAAAGTCCTCATCCTCTTGCCAAATTACTGTGGCATTTGATTTACAGTAATTGTGCGGGAGAGGAGGAGGAGGAGGAGGGGGGGGGGGGTTACGCTACAATACGCTTTGCTGCGCCTCGACCGGCGGAGTACAAACACACACACACACCTGTGTGGCTTCCACCTGAGAAGGGCCGGATCCCAATGATATGCCGACATTCCCCGAGGCACACAATGACTAACATTGTGACATACAATAAACCAGGTGTGGATGGGCTTTTTTATTATTAGCATAGAAAGTGTAATTTTTAAAAGATTACATTTTAAGAGCATTACACATTAAGAAGGTAATTAGTTATGAATGAGGTTTTGACATCTGAACTGCTATTTCTGGATGTAATTACCGATTAAATATGACTGATAGAGACTCAAAGATTGCAGTCAGTCAACATTCAAAATGTTTTATTCGAGACTTTTGGAAGCAATACACTATTCTTTTGCTTCTTCTTTGTTTACTTTTTTTAATACTGACACAATTGTGTTTAACAAAAAAATGTAACAAAGACAAAAAAAAAAAAAAAAAAGATCTCCAGGATCTTTAGCTTGATTGATGAAAATTCAAGTATTTTTTCCCCATTAACAACAGGTAAAGACTATGATCAGAGGACTAGACCTAATACTGATCAATTGAAAGTGACCTTACATTTGTAACTGCATATAATGAGGCATAATCCAAAGTCTGTTCCTTTTCTTTCACGATTCAGATGACACATGGTTAGAAATGCTTCATCAAATTTTGAAAAAAAAAAGTGTGAGGACTTGCAGACATCAGCCATAAATTTTACTGACAATACTGGGTTGTAATAACGGAACCGTAATGTGCGAGAAATTGCTTTCTTTTGTAACTCTAGCCATTTAGTTTGGCAGTTAGACAGATATGACACTGCAGTACATTATTCAGAAAAGCATGAGGAATCTTCAAGTAACATTTCCTTCAAAGAGACAAATTAGTGTTCAACTCTAAATTAGTAATGGATTTGGAGGACTGAAATATGATCTCCAGGCTATATGCTTCCCAGCCTTCATTGCTACCATTACTGTGTCATAATCACATAATTTAGTTCTTTGCAGGCCAGAACATCCCTGACATTCAGTACAGCACAAGCTTCTCTGTGGTGTCCTATGTCGGGGTTCCATCTTTTTGACTCGCCTGCATCCGTAATCTCCTCCTCGCAATCGCTTCCTGTTTCTTCCTCTCAATCTCGGCAGCTGAACATTTGGCTGTCGTGTGGGATGAAATAAAAACTGCAAAACAACAACAAAAAAGTTGGGTTACGGTTCTGTGGAATGTAACTGGGACATGTAAAACTTTTAACGCTTGAATTGTAATCTCGGAGTTTCAATGTTTAATTCAGCCCTCATAAACTTTCTCTACACCCTTTTTCTATAACAGCAAGTACATTAGAAGACAGTCAGAGCCAATGTGATAGTTAAAGTACCAGTTCACCCCAAAATAAAAATATCATTTTCGCATCCTCATGTCTTTCTGCAAAGGAAAAATATTTGAAGAATGTTTTTCATTGCTCTTTTCCAAGGACATAATCAAGCAGGGCTGAGTTAAAAAAAAAGTAGATTTTTCGATTCTCATTTTTATGAACCGATATCAATTCTTAAATCCAGAGAATGTCTCTTTTAATCTAATTCGCTTTACTACTAGTTATAACACAAAATAAACATGAATGAACACCAGAAGGTATGTTGAAAAATACAATACAACTTACTGAAATCTGTATTCGGTGAACGCTACGCAAAACTTTTCTGAGAGAACGCAAAAGCATTGAAATAGCCACACTAAATCTTTATGAGAGAGACACATGAAAAACAATTACACTGAAAATATTAACTTCCTTTCTAAAATTTCAGTCCCGTTCCCAGAGTCCAGCCAGGTTTAACGTTAAGGACACCAACGGCATTAGAGTATCTCACAAACATTCAAGAACAGCCATGTTTGAATATGCGCAAGTGAAAATAAGATTTAAAGGACAATTCCGGTATTTAACACTTTGAGTCTATTTTATAGTTTGTTTTGGATGAACAAGAGTGGTGGACAAAGAAATTTTGTCAATGGTTCCTGTCGCGACTTTTTGACTATTTTAGAATTGCCCATGACCGCATTTGAATGGGAGTCAATGGCCATGCACAAACATGTCCTTAAAACAACCCTTAACGTTCGTTTTCAAAACTGTGCAACTCACCGAGTGGTTAGTGGTGTTCGTTGATGTTCCAAAACAAGTAGCGTAGCGAAATACAGTTTCTGTCGTGTTTTATTTGGCATTTTGTAAAATCCATTGATTTCCATTGGAGGACTAATTGCTCGTTGATATTACTGCGCTAACGGAAACGGAAAGGATGCTGTTTACATTTGATTGTAGTCTTTTAGGTCTTTTCGCTCGGTTTCCTGTCTCTCAGAAGCTATGCTCGCCTCAACGCTGAAATCCTATGAATTCCTGATAAGAATTAAACTAGTAAAAACTATAATAATTCTTGAAAAAAAAAAAAAAAAAAAAAAAAAAAAAGGCTATGCTCGCCTCAGAAGGCTAGCGTGAGCAGAGCAACGGAAGTTGCGGAAGAGCGGAAGTTTATACGCGGTTGTGAGGTATCTGAAAAAATAGTTCCACTATAGAAAAATAAACGGATTGAAATCATACATTGCGCCGATATATTTGTTTTTAATCATCAACGAACACCACTAACCACTCGGTGAGTTGCACAGTTTTGAAAACGAACGTTAAGGGTTGTTTTAAGGACATGTTTGTGCATGGCCATTGACTCCCATTCAAATGCGGTCATGGGCAATTCTAAAATAGTCAAAAAGTCGCGACAGGAACCATTGACAAAATTTCTTTGTCCACCACTCTTGTTCATCCAAAACAAACTACAAAATAGACTCAAAGTGTTAAATACCGGAATTGTCCTTTAAGAGTGACGCCAAGGCCAATATTTTCAGTTAATAATCACTTGGGCCCAGTGTTTAAAGGGATGGTTCGGAGTAAAGGAGTGTAGTAGGGTCCTTTGCACCATGACCTCGAGCCAAACACCCCCCAGAAGCTTTTTATACCTTGGCCGAACATTATTAAAGTTAGAGCTTATTTAGAGATATCAGCCGAATGACTTGGTGCAGGCGCTAATGGATCCTAGGATGTATCCCGTAAATTACCCCACTAATAATGCCCAGAATGGTACCAAACTTCTACAGTAGTACAAATAGGTCCTGTACTCATAAAACGAGCCATTGGAAAGTTTGTAAGTACATCAGGAGTTTATTTAAATAACACTTGCCTGACTCATGCTACCGCTAGCCCGGATGTCGACGTCACTTCCGTAATTTGGGAAAAGCACTTAAAAGTCCTGGCAGAAAGCGATGCATAAGGATGTAGTGTAACGACGCCCAGTTCCAGGATTGCACTAATATTTTGTTGGTAGTACCAGTTTGCAACAATTATTAATTAACACTAAGTTGTCAACACTTTGGAAAAAAATACTAATTCGTTGTTACGCTACATCCTTATGCATCACTTTCTGCTTATTTATTTTATATATATATATATATATATATATATATATATATATAGTATATAATGTATTTGTGCAATGTCTATATCTTGCAGTGTTATTTTTTTCTTGTAATTTTCATAAACAGTACGGTTTAATTAAAATGTATTTAATTATCGTCACTATGCATATTTTTCGTTATCTTTGTTCTCGCTGATAAAACAAAAAAATGGTTCATTAAACAACATTTTTAGCAGTTAACGACTTGGAATGTACCATATATATAATGTACAAATCTATTGGACTACTTTTAAGATAATTTTATGGTCCTTTGGTTTGTGCTTTCGTTGAATTGGTAAAGAGTAATGTGAATATTCTCGAAAAAAAATTCTCATTTTCCACGGAAGAAAGTCATGCTGGTTTGGATCAACATGAGGGTGAGCAAACGATGACAGATTTTTCATTTATGTTTGAACTATTCTTTTAACAGGTTAAGCAAACTTGCCCATTACAGTCATCTCCTGTAGGAGTATTCTATGATGCAATTTCAGAGCTAATGTGCTGCAGGTGCCAGTGCCACAACGTACAAAGCTTACCTTTGTTGGTTAGCGTCATGGAGTCCGACAGATGTCTTTTGAACGTGTAATGGTGGGAGTTAGAAGTATTTCCTACTGCTGCGCTGTGTGGCATAACAGTCTTTGAGGTGTCCATGGATCCGGCAGAACCAGGCCTGGATCCTAAGGCACTTTTCACTTGATTCGATTTGTTTTGTGCATGTCCATAGTGTTGAGCACTATGACTCCCTAATACAGAGCTGGAACTTTTAGTTGTCGGTAACACACCGTAGCCCTGTGCAAATCCAGAGCTGCCACTTGTACACGGTACTGAGTTTGAACGAGCAAACACGCGTGTGGATTTTGTGTGTTCTTGTGGTTGGCCCCTGCTGTTGATGCCCATGTTCTGAGAACAAATGGTGTCAGAAGAGGAAGGTGCTTTAGATGCAAAGCTTCTTGATTTGTCATGTGCAAGATTTTTGTACTTTTCGCTGCGTCTTTGCTGTTCTTGACTGGCCGATAACTTTTCCACATCATCGCAAGCCTGAAAAAGGAGATCATCGTCGTCTTCGTCATTCCACAGACTATCGGAATCGAACAGAGACTTCATGTCCTCCTCTGAAACCCCATCAAACTGAACAGACGAGGACTGACTTGAAACTCCACCATCTTTGGTCATTCCATCAAGCTCTCCTTGTTTTGTACCCTGGGATGGCTGTGTTGGCTGTTTTTCTTGATTCACAGGTGAAGTCTTTAGCAGCTTCTCAGTAGTGTGATTCTGGACAGAAGCAGGTGGCTTCGACCTAAAAGTGCTTCGATTAGACGTTTTGACATCAGGAAGTGTCTTGGTAAAGGTGCTGCTTTTGCTTGTGCTCTGTTGAGTTTCAAAACAGATGTTTCTGCCATTAGATACAGAGGGATTAACCTTGGCCTCAAAATTACATTTCTTAGAGCAAGACTTGGGCTGAGCAGTGCTCTGTTTCTGAGCTACATTCAAAGACACTGGGTTCTGTGTCATTTCCAACACAAATGTGTCATTCAGAAGGTCATCATTTTCCCAGTCATCATCAAACTTCGCCTCAGTGGCTTTAGGTGCGTCCACAGGAGCATTCTTGATTGCTGCAGAACTTGACCTCTGTCCAGCCTGAGCTCCAGGTTCAGTACCGCTTTCTGGTGTGCAGTTTGCTGATGGCGGGCTCAGTCTCCCACTTACGTGCTGAGTGGGACCATCAAACAGTGCCTGAAGCTCTTCCTCTTCCTGGCGGGCTAGAGATGAGCAGCCAGGTAGTTGTTCCAACGAGACCGGGATGGATGTTGATCTTTCTGTGGTCGCTGTACCATCACTTTGTAGCTTGAGTTTATTTCTTTTTTCTGTGCTCTCCTGTTGTTTCTCTTTGTCCTGACGAGTCATATTGATGTCAAACTGCTTGGCAAGTTTCTTGAGGTCCTCAACATTGCTCTGCCTAAAGGAAAAAGATGGGGAATTAATGTAAATTTGAAGAATCAAAAATCTATGATATTAGTGTGTATGCCAAAACAAACTAAGGATTCCTCTAATTGATTGGGCACCGACTGTTATCGGCTGATAATAGCTTTATATAGTTTGATCGGTGGTCTCTACAAAGGCTGATCAGAATGACGCAAAATCCGCGGTTCTACCAGGCATCTGAGAAGGATAATACATTTGCAACGTCTTGGCAGAGAGTGGAGACATTGCAGCGAAAAGCAGCCCTAAAGCAACGACAGCAAGAAACTAGGACTGTGATATTTTAGCGCATTTCTTTCCTTCACAGCACATTCTTTCCTCCCTAAAAGTACAAACTTGACGTACAGATCAGCTGGATCAGTGATTGTTGTAAAGTACAGTCTACTGTTGCTAAACTGCAGGACATGCTCGATTATAAAAAGTGTTTCTAAAACTGCATTAAGCCACGAAAGTGATACTGTTCTGTTAGCTTTCTGCGCGTGCGCTCCAAGACGGAGTGGAACAGGGACAAGAAAAGTGAACTTTGAGCTTCGGGTTCGCCGCCTAAACAGTTAAATACACACAGAAATATGTCCCGGCTATTCGCTTAAACACTGTCAGGTTATGTCTGATGTGAGCATAAAAAGTTGGGAAATAAGTCGCATGTGTAACAGTATATTTGATCCATGCATTGCATCTTAAAGAGACAGCAGCGTAATATTCCTGCTGCCGTCTGTGTCATTAATGTTAATAACCAAAAGACAGAGAAATTCACTCACTGCTCTTTAGAAGATTTAGTAGGATTAATCTATATTTAATGTATACAGTGAAGACTACATTAAAGACTGTTCTGTTTTTTTATTATTATTATTTATTAAAACAGGAATGCTATATTTGTTGAGCTCCAAGTTGTTTCTAATCACTTCTAAGAGAGGGAATGGAATATATTGCACATTGCCTGCTGATAAATAATGAGTTTAGGCTTGCTGCGATAGTCAGTGTTACTGGTGTGACAGTGTTCAGCCGCACCACCGGTTACATCACTTGCCCACCGAGGCACCGCCCCACATCCTCGTTTTGATTCTTTTATAGTAATCAAAATCATTTAGTTCAGTTAGAAAACAGACACTACAACTAAAAACTGAACGCATATGGTCAATTCAGCGTGAGCCGAACAAGACTCGCAGCAGGAATCAGATTTCACCTCTCTTTGCCTCACTCTTGACTGACAAGACGATGGCGGAAGATTTGGTTTCAAAGCGAAATGTAAAAACAACTATTTAAGTGAGTTTGTCATTGTTTTGTTGTTGCATTTTTCATTAAAAATAATAATGAACTCACCATTCAAGAAATTGCTGCTAATTCCAAAGTTGAGCTTCCATAGGAATTAATTGAAAGCGCTCACTCTGCACCAGTGGACACACACCGTAAAGGATTTAAAAGAGAGGTGGAAAAAGAGGGAAAAGTACCATATCCGTACCGGTTGGCACGGAAAGGAACGGTTAGGAAAAGACAACGGTTTGGCCCAACGAGGGAAAAACGGCTAAAGTGGATTCGCAGCACTGAAAACTGCATCTTCTCTCCATGTTGACAACACAAACCAAACTCTTACAGTCTCAGCCACAATTACGACAACACGATCTTCATGTTTTCTAACCTTATCTCCACTTTTTTTTTTTTTTTACTTTTTTCAAAGTCACTGTGAAATGGGAAACCAGTGGTAAAATGGGAAATGATGGTGAAGATGGTCATACAGTTGCAGCATATCTGACAGGTAATAGAGACATTTTATGCATGATAGTCAAAAAAAGATTTGCGGCACGCTTTAAGGATTGAGCCTGTTAGTGATCAGAGGACACGTACCGTGCTGAGATTCTCCTGACTCTGGGCTGTCTGATCTCTGGAGTGCAGGGTATGGCACTGTCTCCAATCCACTGGAGCACTGAGTCTCTTTCTTTAGACTTCTCAACCTTAAACATAGTATAACTATAAGATTCAAATTACCATTACATGCATAATTTCCATTCTATATGGATATTATATATATATATATATATATTTTTTTTTTTTTTTCAATACTTACTTTTGGTGCAATCCTTTTGACAATTTCTGATATCTCAATGACTTTCGCATCTCCTCCTCCTGTGAATGGTTACAAATATTTAGTACTGATTAAGAAAGCGACATTTATCTTTTTAAGGTGGTATTATGCACAGTGGCAATCCACTTAAAAATATATCTACAGTTGGAGTTTATACGACAATATACAAAGATGGAGTAATGCAAACACAGAGCTGGATGTAAAAAGCTTGTAATTTTACAATTTTGAACTTCAAGTCAGTGTGAACTGGAAGTTGCACCGACTTTACTTCAGTGTTGTCGTGACATTTTCAAGTGAAACGGAATATTGAATAGAGGACAGGGTTTTATTTTATTTTATTTTCCTCCTCTCTATCCCTCGCTCATAGAAGACTGACGGTTGGAGGAAAGTGGTTAAGGATATTCTAGCCAAGCCATCAAACTGACATCATCAGAGAGGGAACGCCATTCCAGAGCGGAAGCACATTTTTAGATTTTGATAAAAGATTATCACAACAAACTATTTTTTTTCCTGTGTATTAACTTGCATGGGTTAATTATTCACCACAAGAATAGTAATGTGCACTAACAAAGTAAATAGTGCAAAGTTTACTTTCATGATGACTTTAAGTTTTATGTAATGTGCAACTGTTGCTGCATTGATGTCACATCATTAGTTATGAAAAATATTTTTTTTGCATCCATAAATTTAAAAGGAAAATCAAATGAGGTAAAGTCTTCTATTCATATTTTTTGTTCATTTAAATCAGATAGTCCAGTAATAGACATTACCAGATAGTTATTTAATATTTAAACAATTCATTGAATTGACGAGGGGGGAAAAAAACATGCCATAATAAAAGTTTTGCTCATACCACCAACCCCTAATCGCTACACAAGTGATTGAAAAAAAAAAAAAAAAATGTAAGTGTAAGTTTCATGATCACACTTGCCATTCAAGTTTTGCGTGGGTGAGTTGGGATCCCAGATGATGTCTTGCGGAGATTCAGTCTCATTAGGCGAATCCCCGCTGTAACAACCGTTGAATCTGATTCTTGGTCGACGTTTTGGGGTTGTAAAATCTGAGAATTAAGGTAAAAATGTCAACAACACTATACTTTGTATGGAAAAATTCACGTGGACACTAACAAGTAGTGCTAGCATCATGAGTTTTTGGACATGTACCACTGTAGAATAACACTATTCTTTGAAGCACACTGGAGTGCCATGCAAATAACATTATACATAAATAACGTTATCGTTCAGTCGCACGCTAATACACCATGACACTGTAACAGTAAGTTACTTCTGTAAGGATAAATCAGCTGCTTTCCGATGCGTTGTCACGCGATCTGGTGTCTTACAAACTTAACTTTACTTACCTTTGCGACAGCTGTATGAAGTGTGATAAGACGGAGACTGTGACTGTTTGAGTCCGATCATTCGCGTCTTTGTTTTCACTTTCTTCTGGGAAAGTTTGAGAGTTCTGCTCTGATTTTCTCTCGCATCTGATATATGTCGCACACCGATGTTTCTCTTGTCGGTCATGGCTTATTTGAACTAATATGAACAATACCGCTTCAGTAGTCATAACTTGGTTGAAATAGCAACGAAACGTTAGCGATATTTGGTTTAAACACTGAAAGTGTTTGGCTACTCAGGTAAGAGTGCTCTCCTGATCGTCGCCATGTTTTCTGTACGTTTACACGAAGACGCGTCTCTGATTGGTTCTTGTCATCTCGCGACATCTCGTGAGACTTTACATTCTCAATGCACTTTTTGTTTTTGATGTCCACAAACAGTTTGACCACGTACCGAATTCAGTACAAAAGTATAGTTTAAATATTAAAATAAGTAGGCCTAATAATGAACAATCTATCCTGTAAATGTAACCTGTAAGGTAAGTTAATATAACGTGCATACACTCCTTTGGGCTTAGAAATAGTAAAACGGTGTATTATGAATGTGATACCAGAATGTGAAAAATATGTATCAGAATGTGAAAAATATACATATTTCTTATTATTTTTAGTGTCAGCTTATCTGGTATCACATTCATAATACACCGTTTTACTATTTCTAAGCCCAAAGGAGTGTATGCATAAAATGCAAGGTAATGATGTAGTATCATTGATGTAGGCTTAGTAAAAATGGTGAGTGATGTTTGCTGTAATTAATATATAGGCCAGGCCTACATAACATATCACCTAATTAAATATGCTATTATTAATAATAATAAAAACAGTAATTGCTAAATAATAAAAAGTAATTGGTAAAATATGACATTGCTTTAATTATTTTTAACTTAAAATAATCAACTGAGAGTAATTTGTTGTAGAATCAGACAACAGAACACTATTTGATTCATTTGCAGTGTTAAACATAATATCAATATGAGAAGGGTTCTTTACAATTATTAGTTAAAATGGCATTTCCATCCATTTGGTTGTCCTCAGTAGAGGATTAGCCTACATGCATGTTCGACACACTTCAGACATTGAAATGTTTATCCCTCAGCAAGTCATTCAAGTCAGGTCACCTTTATTTATAAAGCCCTTATACAATACATAATTGTACAGCTTTACATGGATAAACAGAAAATAATGGTGCAAACCGAGCTTATTTCTGCTGTACAGTAGATCTAAAAAGAAAATAGTGTCATTGGTCAGCTGAGGTCAGTTCGGTGATCATTCAGTTCAGTTCAGTTCAGTTCGATGACTGTGTAAAGTTCATCAAATATGCCATCATACTCTCGCTGGTTTTTACACTTTTACACCAGAAGTTATACGATTTATTTAGAAGCTGGATTATTGTAAAGGACGTTACACTGCTTCTGTTTTGTAAAAATTGCTGTCTGAATTTATAAAAACAGCTGTTCTCTCTCTATACTGATCTTTATTTAGCTATTCAATAGATAATTTAGTAATTTAGATAGATATATAGATAGATAGATAGATCCTATATCTTGAAGTTTGTATTATTGTGCAATATGTATTTTTGTATTTATAAGTCTTTGCCAATTGAAAGCACTAGATGGTGCCTGTATTCTTTATTAGAGGTGTGTGTGTGTGTGTGTGTGTGTGTGTGTGTGTGTGTGTGTGTGTGTGTGTGTGTGTGTGTGTGTGTGTGTGTGTAATGTTGTGGAGGCTGCACACTGAGTGTGCTGCTGATATAGAAATGCTGTACGGTGCGGTCGGGCTCCCCTGCTGGAGTGGTGTGTGTGAGGGCCAGACGCTGCTGTCAGCACTCACAGCTGACACACACACACACACACCTCAAACCCTACCTGCTGAGAAGAACCACTAGTCAAAATAAAAACCTTTAGTTGAGACATGCTCCTCAGGAATAAATGGACAAGAAAAGGCCTCTATGAAAGCAAGGGACCTTGTAGTAGTAGTGTGTCATGGACAAGTTCTGGTGTTGTATTTGCTTTGATGTTAATGCACTGTAACAAAATGATTTGTCAGATTACGCAGCATGGATGTTCCGGCATTAATATGTGCCTCTGCAATATGTGACTGATATTAAGTGCCTACAACTTTTCGCTTTGTAATAATATAAGGAAACACTAGTGATACAATATTCGGGCCTACTAGAACCTTGTAAATTAATCTCACAAAAATAAGTCCAGGTAAATTTTTTTGCATATAAAATAAGGCTTATTTTAGTACCAGTCTGACATAATTTAAGCACACAACAATTAATTACACAACTTTTTTTTTGTTGTACTGTCTCATTTACCTAAATATTTGTAAATACTTTACAAATGAAATAATCTTTTATTAAATAGGCAGCCCATAATGAGAATGTAGTAATACAAATGTATGGAGAAACATGTGCTTGTCACAATGCTAAAAAGTCTTAATGGTTCTAAAACAGGCTTTATTTTCTTAATGTAATATATAATTAAAAAAAATAATAATAATAAGGGGTGAAATATGATCCAAATATGTTCTTGACAGATTTGGTGCAATTCACCCATATGTGTTCAAATACAGAAAGCTGTATAAAACTGTTAAAATCATAATTTGTAGTGTGGGTCTAGACATTAAATTAATGTTAATTAAGGGATGATGAGGAATATGCTCTATCATTCTTAGCAAGCATCAGTAATTAACAGATTAGAATTGGATCCCCATATGAAGATATATATAGACATGGTTATTGTTCTGTCAAGTGTGCTTTTTGGGTCATATAAGCCATCTTCACAAAATCATGAGGCACTGAACAGTGTGTTTAAAAGTCACCATAACACCCTCTGTCACACGAAATGTTAGCATTTCACAGAGCTGGATAGTTAAATAGGAAGTAAAGGGCAAAGACATGTCACTTTCAATCTGAATATGAGGCGTCACGCTGAGTTTCTTGTTTTCTTTTTTTCATCCGCAGTGTTTTCCGTCGCCTTTCCGCCACAAACGGCAAAATGCCAAAGGCCGCAGAGGGAGAGCATTCGGCTCCTGGAGCTTCAGCCGCCCAACCCCTCCGCTCTCCTCCGCTTTTTTATTTATCTGTTCCGCCTTGGTTGTTTAGACCCAATTAAGAGGCTAATTGTGGAGATCAGGGAGGATTGCATTGTTGTAAAAGTACGGAGCGCATGGCTAATTGCCGGAGCAGCTGCCAGTGTTTATGAAAAGCCGGGCGGATCTGCGGTTCTCTCGGAGGAGAGCGAGCTCTCGTCCTCCTTCGGATGTGGTAGGGAGAGCCAGGTGAGCGGAGAGCATTCCAGGGCGGGACAGAACTGAAGCTGCAGAAATAATTACCACCACCGAGGGCTTCTCTTTCTCTAATCTTGGGCTCTCGCTCCCCAAGGCAGGCGAAACCTTGAGGATGACACCAAGCATGTGGCAGAACTCGGCGATATGGAAGGGATCCAGGATACAGATCCTCTGCCAGCTTTTATCTAAATGATCTCACTCTTGTCTGTGCCAGGTGTTTTGGGTGGGAGTATGTGAAATAAGGCACGCATCTTTGAGTCACCGCTGAGGCTGTTGTCGAGTGATGCTTTCTCCCATAGCAGATGGGTTTTTCACAAAGTAAACTTTAGCAACGTTGTTCCGCATGGTAGCAGCTTGTTTTGGATGGATGAATACCTTCATGTCGCTTCTCAAAAGCAGAACATGATATAATGGCGTGACACCTCTTGAGCCAAGTTTACTCTTTTGACATTGTCATTCTTTTAGCATTACTAAATGCCTTTTTATTTTAAGGTGTCCTTGTTACAGTGTAATTCTACATTGTACTGAGTAATGTGAATTAACAATATGTACTTACTATAGGGTTAGGGTTAGGGTTGGTTTAGGGTTAGTTGCATGTAATTATGCATAATTACTGATTATACTACAGTAAGTACACGAAACATATGTAACAAGGACTTTTACATTGCATGTTTTGACGTTATGAAAACTGTGTGACTTTAGAACATTATTTTGACATTACAGCATTCTTGTATGATTATGACAATCATCTGACACTGCATCATTATTATGGCATTTGTTTAGAATAATGAAAATCGGTTACACTTTATTTTACATTGTCCTTGTTACATGTTACATGTACTTACCATAGTAATAACAGTAAATTATGCATAATTACATGCAACTAACCCTCAACCAAATCCTAATCCTACCCTAACCCTATAGTAAGTACATGTAGTTGCTTAATATTACTCAGTACTTAAATATATAATTACACTGTAACAATGACACCTTAAAATAAAGTATAACCTGAAAGTCTTTTACTATTGCGACATTTTGGCGTTACAACATTATTTTAAGAATGTGCGATTCTTAACGTTACACTATTTTGTCATTACAACCCTTTTGTGCAACTTTCTTGGTATTCAATACTTTTTGGTATTACAGCATTTTTTTCGACATTCTTTGGCATGGCAATATTTGGCATTACAAGTTTTTTGGATTATGACAGTTTTGACATTATATAATTCTTCTGGCATTATGACATTTATCTGACAAAAAAAAATCTAAGCATAACAGCATTAAACATTATTGTGAATTGAGAATGTATATTATTTTACTATTGCGACATGCTTTTGACATTAACACATTATTTAAAAGTTTGCACGATTCTTGACGTTACAAAACGTTGTCATTACAACATTGTTGTTTAACTTTCTTTTATCAATATTTTTTTGACATTACAATATGTTTGACATTATTTTAGCATTATTCTTGGCATTATGCCAACATTTTGATGATTCATTTTTATATATATATATATATATTACATTATTCGTTTGACATTTCGGCATTCTTTTTGACATAACATCAGTAGAAAAGGTTAGAAATGGGTGATGCAATTAGACAGAGAGAACTGTGGGTAATTTGACAGTTGTGGAGGTCTTCTACGTGCAACATTTTAGTGCACGTAGATCAGACGAGAATCTCTGGCGTGGATCTCAGTCGTGCTTTCAGCTCTTCCGGTATCTCTTCTCTTCTGTCCTCCTCTCACAGTGCTTCCACCCTCTCCCCTCCAAGGGAGGCCCAACCTGCCCGGCTGCCCCATCGCTCCTGCTCTCTCATTAATCTGTCCACAGGAACGTCCGGCTGCGCGGCAGCTTGACTGCTCATTTATTCTGTTTAGAATAGCGACGCCGGTGATAAATGTCCCGCAGAGCGCACATGTGCTAAAATATTCATAAATTGGAACTCTTAATTTGTGAAGGTGGAAAACCAATAAATTTCAGGAGTGGTGACAAGTCATGTTATATTTATATGAATATGCAGGCCATGGGTGAGACATTGAGATTAATACACAGTGTGCTTGCTATTAACCAATTCTAATTGCCTCTTTGAGAAATTAGCATGTCGACTGATGTGTGAGGAAACAATAACGTGTTTGATGCTTTGATGTGGTTTCCTACAGAAACAGACCCAAATTTGAGAATTGTCGACAGGCATATTAAAGGAAGGAAATCACAATCCCAAATCTGAAATCAAGCCCCTCTGATTAAAGACAATGTGCACAGCTGTTTTACATCACTTCCATTTTCTTTTGTTCTTTGAACAACCCTTTAGGATTATGAAACATTATTATTTTTCAATAAATCCAGCCATTTTTCTCTGTCGAGCAAACAGATGGCAATGAAAGCAGCTCACTTTTAAAGTTACTCTTACTATTGCACATCCTAAAGTCTACATTGTTCTGTTTTGCCAACGAAACTTTCGTCACTATGTGTGGATTCCTTGCAGGTGAGCACAGGGTGGCAGCTGCTTCCTGCAGTGTTTTCCTGCTCAGGTCAGTCTCTCCTGGGGAAGCAATGACAAAAACTAGGCCAGATGGTGCAGGAGAGTGAGGCAGAGTGGGCTGCTCTCAACCCGACCAACTGCACTGCGTTCAAGGTGAGTGAAAACGGTCTCAACAGGAAAGAAAAAAAGCAAAAAATTACATTTCTTTAATATCTCAGTCATTACTCATAGACAGCATTGTGGTTAAACAACTTAAATATTTAGATCATTTTTAGTTTACAAGTGTTCAAGTTCAAGTGTTCAAGTAATTCTTCCAAAGCAGCATAGTTGTATTGTATGTCAATAATTGCTTAATGTATTTCTATGTTTATTTTTATTTTTATGAGAAACAAAATTGATGCTTGAATGAAGATCAAACTTCTTTGAGCAATAGACCTTAGTCGTCATCTATTATTTTGACCTAAAAGTCTTTATAATGGCATGCATTGTATAAATGTCCTATAGATCACGCATCATTTTCTAAACTGTTTCATGGATTTTTTGTCACCTAGCAGTAAACCAGAACAACATCCACCTATTAACACCATAGCAATGCCCCAGCAACTGCCTAACGCTCTAGCAACCACCTAGGAACGACCCAGAACAACAACCACTTACTAAAACCATAGCAATGCCCCAGCAACTGCCTATTAACACTCTAGCAACCACCTAGAAACGACCCATAACAACAAGCACCAACTAACACCATAGCAATGCCCCAGCAACTGCCTAGTAACACCCAAGCAACCACCCCGCAACAAACACAGCACAATTACCTACTAACACCAGTGCCCCAGCAAATGCCTAGTAACACTCTAGCAACCACCTAGAACACCCCATCAACTGCATAGCAACTCCTAAGCAACCATCCAAAACACTTTAACAACCACCTTGCAATGCCCCATGCAAACTGCTAGAATATTATAGATACCAACTAGTAATGTCTCCGTAACGACTAGGTATAGTGACCTGCTATAAGAAGACTATTATCTAAGACTGAGATCTTGTTTTCTTTCCTTTTTCAAGGGAATAATTTTCTTTCATTGTCTTATTTTGTAAGACTAATTATATTATTTCAAGCAAACAGCACAGCACAACTTATCTCAAATTTCTCTCTCCTCGTCATCTGTAACTTTCTTGTCTGTTCAGGCTTTGATCTAAAATTGGCCTCTGTAGAAGACTTGTGTACAGTCATTTTCATATGGGCTTTGAACATATTGAAAAGGCTCGTAGCTGCTGTCGCTTTTATCCTCTGATTCCTTTTCCCTGGGAAACGACGAGCATATGGCAAACACCCTCACTGGATTCTCAGACAACGGGAGGGACCGTATTCCGATTCCTGCATCCTGTCATCGGCGAATCCCAGGGTGCTACCCGAACCCACCCTCCCTCGCACATGCACAAACACACCGTCTCCTGTAGACTTTGAAATGCGCTCTGCACTTGTCTGACATCCTTAAACTGGAACACAATGCTCCAATCCCTCTATAATTTTGCCTTATTTTTTACCTGAATTTACTTAAATCACCTGCTTTTGACTGTGCTTATTTTGTCAAGTTAAAACAGTTAACATTAATCCCAAGATTATTAACAAACAAATGAAATGTAATGAACATCCTCTGAAATCTCATTTGCATCCATGTTCAAATTGAAAAATAACACTCTGAGGTGTCGCACCATGTATTATGTCACTGACAACTCTGTTAGTTCTTGCATGTACCTTTTTGGAGCTTGACAGATGTGGTCGGAACATAAAAGTGCTTAAAATAGAAATACGGATTTAGAATTATGTGATTGTGTAAATAACATATTTTCCTTATTGAGTGAATTAAGTTTTATGTAAGCTGGCTAGACCCCTGAATAGGGGGAAAAAATGGATGATCCTTTTTCATTCATCCTACATACATCCTTGAAGCTTTGTTTGTTAATGCAGGGGAATTAAGGCACAGTAATAATGATCAACATGTCCTTCAATTGATAAATGAGCATACTTGATTTGAGAGCCACTTGACGCCATTGTCACCTGAGAAGGAGTGAGAACACGTATAAAAGCCATCAGAGCCTCGTAAAATAACAGATTTGACAAACTCAGCATTTGTTGGGAGGCGGTCAATGTAATTTATTGTCTTAATTGGAGTATCTCCTTTTTTTTCTCTTGTAATTAATGTCAAGAATGTCTCCTTAATATAGGACAATCACAGTAATTGGTATTGCTTAAAGAAGGAGAAAGATCAAAGCTTAATTTGCTCAAGTGAGAACACTGAATCGCTGAACTCTTTCAATTTAATTGGCCAACTTGTGTTTACTATTAGTGGTGTTTGCTAAGGCAAATATCATTGTAACTATTGTTCAGGGGCACAAATACCCATTTGTCGATGAGTGTACAGCATCTGCACCAATCAATTTAAAGAAAACCCTATTTGAGAGGTGTGCTATTAATTTACAAAACAATCAAAATTACGGGTTTTGTCAAAAGACTGATAAAATGGGCACAAGTATCCCATAGACTTAATGACAACAGACCTGAGCCAGCGGCAAGAATATTTTCATTAATTACATGAATTTACATAAAATACCTCAGCTGAATCAATGCATGAATTGTTAATTAGAACAACTGTGTATGTTACTTATAAACTCAAATCAATATATTATTAGACAAATTAATAATAATAAATAAATAATGCACAAAGGTATTGGAGCGCATCCTGATTTTGCAGAGTTCCTGTAGATCAACAACATATTTTGTTGATCCTGGAATAACATTCCTGCATGTCTGAAAATTTTATCTGAATCATATCCCTACCCCTAAACCTAACCCCACCCACAAGGTATCCCTAAAATCAGAGGGAAATGATAGTTGAATAACACTGATGTAGAAGCATCTTGTACAAACTAAAAAATGCTGGGGAAACAATGTATGGACAAACCCAACCGTTGGGTTTAAAAATTTAAAGCAATGGTTAGGTTTGCCCATATTTGACCAAAACATTTTTTTTAGAGTGTAAGCCTAAATTTGACATAAACTGTAAACTTGTTTGGTTGATTGGAATGTTGTTCCAGGACCAACAAAGATGTTGATCCAGGGAAATGTTGTACTTGGTGAAATCAGGTTCTGCAGTCTTGGAAATCACCCAGAATTGTGGCGGTGAGTTTTGCACAGGTAAGCACCACTCACATTATCATCAGAAAATTGTGGGTTGTTCCTCTAGAGCTTACATAGGTATTAAGTTAAGTGTTGTTATGCCATTAATAGCAATACGAACTGATCTAATTAAAACGAACATATCTAATCTAATTTTGAATTAAATTAGAGTGAAGATTGCAATGGTGTCCACATGGACGGCATTTGTTTATTGACCGCTTTTTCTGATGTTTTCTACAAGGTGAAACAATTACATCTTCAGTGCAAGCATCATGCATTAAGCATCTCCAAGGATGTGTATCTCGTTCTTTCATCATAAAGAAAATACATGTGGCGCTCAAGCTCAGAAATTTGCAATTACCATAGATTATCACCAACACAGCGGTTTGAAGTAATTATAACAGGTCCCACATCGTCCATATAATCACCTCTCAATTTGAGCCTGTTTAGAGTAGTTTTCTGCAAACATGCATTAAATGGTGCCTGTAGCTCTCCCTTGGAGGCATATCACCGAGCTGGGGAGAACGCTCAGCCAGACGTTTATTACAAATCGCCACGTTGTATGCCATAGTTTCTTTGGATATATCATTGTAGGCTTTCAAGCACAGTGGAGGGCAAGAGGATGCCAGCTCTTGTTAATTTATTATTGGCAATTAGCTCAAATTAGTTTTAGAGGATTCAATAGGAGACAAAATACTGTAAGAAATCTCAATGAAAGTATGTTCATTTCAAGGAACTAAAACATAAATAATAAAAGAAAGTGTGTCATTTTTACCATAGCATTCAATTCACACACAGTCTTAATCAGCTGTGATGAGCAACATGACATGTAGCTGGTCACTTGGTTTTGATTTCTGTGCTGTCTGGGTACCTCAGCCTCCTGTGAAATTTCATTGGTCCAAAATCATGATCCCTAAACAAGCAAAATGGTTAAAGGCGTACTTCACCTCTGGCAAAATAGGCTTTCGATAAAACTTAATTGCCAGCCTATACAGTAGAAAAGCAAAAACATTTTTAAAATCGGTGCTACCTGACTATAGAAAAGAGAAAAGAAACCCTTAGTGCACCAGGCATGTTGCCGTTCAAGGCCACTCCCACCAGTCTGCAATGGAAAAGCTTGTCCAGGCTCCTTGCTTTATAGGAAACACTTCTTAGCAAACTTTTAGTCATAATGGTGTCGACTTGTATTGTTCCTGGGTGCAAGAATTCAAAAAGTAAGCGTTTAGCGGGAGTGAGTTACTTTCAGTTTCCTGTGAAGGATCCAGCGGTGGCTGTAAAGGCTGCAAAGAATACGGAGGGACGAAACAACGGGAAATCTGAAAAACCTATGTGTTTGTGCTCAACATTTCAAACTGGATGACAACGATCAGTGTTTTAGGCCAAACAGAGGGGAAAAGCTGACAGAAGCTGATGTTCCGTCAGTTCCATCCAACCTTGAAGCAAAACGTTGTCGGCTATAATGCTTCTTAAAGAGTCGACATAGTACGATACAATTTTCAATGATAAACCTACCATTTCAATAACTGTTAATTTATGCTGCCTTCACATGCTATCGGAATTATCATAAATATGCTTTCCTAGTTAAAATTTGTACATGAACTCCCTCTCAAGTCGTATTTTCCACTGGGATGCTGGGAATAATAATTTAATAATTGATACCCCAAGTTCCTGAGTTGCGCGGGCCATAAACTTCAAACATGGCTGAGGGGAGAACAACTGTTGCTGTGACTGCTATTCTTTATTTATTTATTTATTTTTTCTTCACAACTGCTACATCGCCTTGTCTTGTCGTTAAGGTAGTGCATATTTACACGTATGAATAATCTGAAGCATATTGTATGTTTTATACACTGCAAAATAGCCTGTATTTGGCTGAAATTCTAGAATCATCAGCAAGATGATGAGCGTGCATGGTGAATGTTTATATAAATGTCAGTAAATGAAATGCTAAATATCTGTTTGGCTTTAATAAGATTTTCCCAATAAATAGGCAATAATAAACCTGGTGTCCGAAATGAGTCCTAAATTTCAGATAGCACATAAAGGCAGCATTAATAACCCCCTGTCGATCCGACTGCCCATGGGATACAAAAATGCTTAAGTTTTCACAAAACTGTAATGTTTTTTTATAAAAATGTATTGTTGATAAATATTAACAATGATTAATGTAAAGTAAAATTTGACATGAAATACTGACTAAATTTTAAAGAATATTTGTGTCAAAAAACAATAAGGCTAAAACAAAAATATGGAGAAAAAAAACAAAAACAAAAAACACTGCCTGTCATTGTGATCATGGCTGGATAGAACAAAAACTCAGAATGACATCGAAGAGAGAGATTTATTCAGTTGTCACTTAACTGTGTCATGTCTGGTTAGGAAATGGTGCAACTCTATATTAAACATCAAATATATTCTGACTCCCTTTGATTGTGTAACATTTTCACTTTCGGTGTGAACAGACACTTTCCGTTTTGATGGAAACTTGTCACGGCCACATCATGGATGATGATGGAGACGGCCAGTGTTCGAATTTTTTTTTTTTGTCTATAATTCCACACTTGCTGTTATTTTTCCTCTACCCACTCGGAGCAGCTGTTGAGTTATTTATATCTGAAGCCACTCCAAATAGGCTGGTAATTAGTGGCAGGAGCCCTGTTGAACAGACACTCCAATAGCAGGCGGGCTTTGAGAGGGACATGGCCCACAATGCCCCTCTCTCCCAATCCGCACACCATCCCTCTCAGGGCTGGGAACAAGTGGGAGATAAACCAGAACTTGACTTCACTGAATAATTGAAGCCGTTTTTACAAGGGCAACAGCCCGCTATCTGACCTCATAAAGTGAGTACAAGAGACTATCAGAGCCTTGCAGGAAGAGAGGGAGAGGGATTCAACGCGGCACAAATAACACAATGTTTGCATTTGGTAGACAAGGGACACAATGATGATTGCTTTTTTTGTTTCATGTTATGCTTGAGGGTCATAGTTCTTTTACCACATTATTCTTGGAAAGATTATGTATAATTTATATCATTTGAAAGCATATGCCTTTCTATATTGTCTGTGTGTAAGTTATGAACCATTTTAGAGGCAGAGAATAGATGTAGTTTTCACACAAAGCTTAGTAACTCTAGCATGTTGAGTGAAAAGTCCTGTAGTTTAATGGTTTAGTCTATTTTTCTAAATAAATAAATAATAATTTTTTTTGCTGAGGCTGTTTAGGTAACACCAAAGACTTTATGTAATGAAGGGACTTTGGTAACACGTAACATGGTAAAACACACTGAGGTAAGAATTGCCTTACATGACTAAATAATAAGGTAAATTTAAAATTTGGGCATGTTGTTACATTTTATGTCATATTTAGGCAACTTGCCATGCGTTTGAAATCATAGACTGTAAAAAAAGATGGACGACGCCCCTTCGCTCTCTTCCATTGATGAGAACTGAAGCCGCTGTGGTGAATAATCCGGTCACTTTGGTGTGATGAGTCCGGGCTAGGACCCAACCAATCCGATTGGTTCAAAGCACGTTTTATGGGTAATCGCTTTAGTGCCTGGTTACAAATCATACAAAATCATTTTATTATAGAAGACGTTTGTACTACGTTATAACGAGTCATTAATGTATTTTAAATTATACGTTTCATATACTAGTATTTAACCGAATCTATAGATTGTGAAATTAAACATTTCTCGTTGTTAGTGTGTTTTTTAGTTAGCTTAGATAATCGGATAGTACAAACGTCTCCTATAATAAAATTATTTTGTATGATTTGTAACCAGGCACTAAAGCGATTACCCATAAAATGTGCTTTGAACCAATCGGATTGGTTGGGTCCTAAGCCCGGACTCATCACACCAAACTGACCGGATTATTCACCACACTGCCAGTGTCCCGATATGGCACTGACATATTGTAACTTGAGTCTGCGCAGTAGCGATCTCGGGACCAGACCTGCGCAGTCGTGAGCAGGAAGTAAAGCCGCGAAATCAACGCTCCGCCCTCACTCTCGGAGAATGCACTCAGGGAGAGTGCATTCTGCACACTTTTTTGAAAATTGATTGCAGTACGACAAGAACCTTGTTAAAATAAAGTAAATACAATCTCCTCAGTCCTCCGAAGATCCCGAAAAAAATGTCCGTTGGTGCTTCAGTGACTACTTCGCTCAGAGAACCTGTCAATCATGACGTTACACCACCGCATCACGTAACTAACTAAAAACCAACTTATATTTGAAACAGACACTTGAACTTACATCAGGGTGATAAAAACGACAGCAAATGAAAGATATTTGAAGTGTAATTTAATTGTTTAGTTGGTCTCACGTCCCGTTGAATAACACGGGGAGGTGGGGCTTATGACCTATACTAGGACCAGTCACCAGGGGGCGACCGAGACGCTTTGGCTTCACTTTTCAGGGCTTGTGCGGCACACTTGGTTTGAAATAGTGAAAGAACCATGTTATTTATTTTAAGAGCATTTTTACAATGGTCTGATTGGGGGAAAAAACATTAGGGTCTTTTGAAGTTGTCATTATTTAAAGTAAGTAGTAAATGAAACATTGACTAACAAAAATGTTTTTAGTTTTATCTTATGTGAAGCTTCAGATTTTATGCTTTATGTTTAGCTTTTTTATGGCAAAATTAAGTTGTTAAAATTAAATAATAGCATTTTGGCTTATGTCTAAATAAATATATTAATCAAGTATGGGAAGGTCTTTATAATAAATCATCTTTTTACTTTATGAATATTTTTGTCTTATTGGATACAAAATATTTTAATATTATTTTTGTGAAAAAATATGAATTTGGCAGTAACAAATTACAGTATTTTTTAATGGCAACTGTGACAACAGTGCCCTGGTTTCCTCTAAATTTGGCATTACTATACCATGGTACAGTAAGTTAGCAACATTATTTATTTAGAATAAAACAACATTACAGTCGATTAAATAGGAGACACTCAAAATTGTCTTCTGTAAAACAGTTTCAGTTGCATTTTCCCTCCTCCTCGAAATGATAGAGGAGAGAGGCGGAAAACTACTCCCATTGTGGGACTCTGGCTCCCAGGTGAGCCCTGATGCTTCATGCTAATTTCCAACTTTCAAAGCTTGTAAACTTTATCTAATTATACACAAGAACACACTACTGCGCCCAGGTTTTGGCAGGTTGCGGCTTTAATTTATGAAAAACAAATCTGAAATATGCAGATGTCTTTTGTTTGAAGCAGATGTTTAGTTCTGTTTGCCAGAATTCAATCAGCGGTCTCGTGGGGGTCCTGCATGCGATACATGTCCAAGGGGCTGTTTGAAGTCTGACGGGGACACGGTGACGCGACTCAGTCACTGAAGTTCACCCCGGCCTGCAGTCGCAGCCTGCAGCGGCATTTCGGCTTGCTTTGACATTGCTTTCAAGGAAAAGTTATGGAAATGCAGGCTGATCCAATAACGATGTGATATTTTATCCAGCTGGCTTATTTGTACCAGAGTAAAATGGTGAAGCTCATGTAGTCCTTGAGGCCTCAGATGCGATTCAGATGACCCCTTTTGTCTTCATGTCATTTACAGAGACAAGCTAGTTCTGAGCCTGTCGTAGGATCAGATAGATGTGCAGCAAAACTGATAGCAGAGAAATGAGGAGAAGTGTCGAGGAAGACGGAAGAAGGATTTATTCCCAATGTAGAGCTTTTTGTGTCTCTGCCACGATGTGTTTACATCAGATGTGTTCCGACAAACACTGTCAGCTGCATTCATTTTTAATTAATGGGGCTCATTAAATGATGGGTTCGAAAAACGCAGCAATTATCATTTATCTTGATATATTATTTACAAGGTCTCATTCTCCTGGATGGGGAGGTAAATGTGTGCCGGGGGAATTCTGGGAGGTTACAGGAGGTTGGAGAACAGGCCGTTGGGATTTTGAAGCACCTGGCATCAGAGAGAGAGAGAAAAAAGGGCAGCGTTTGACTTCTAAGCGGAATACCAAGGACCATTGTTCAGAAGCTTGTTGTTTCGCTCCTTAATGAAGCTACATGAGGATATTAATGAGCAGTCGCTTCTAAACCCAGAGCTCATCAATTATTTACCCTTTCTTTACTCTCATCAGTTTGTTTTATTCGTCTGTTTCTTCCATTTGGCTTCTCCATTCATCTCTTCGACGCGTTTCGTCTCTTCAACAGATGGGTGCCGGTCTGAATTTCCGTCTAGCTTTGGTTGTTCTTTCATCTTGGGCCTTTGAGTGTTACCTAGCCTATTGTCAGCGGGACGGCAGAAAAACAAAAAGCTGGAAACGCAATATGACAGATTCACACTTTTATTGGATGTTCATTGGAAGAGCAAAGCTGGGAATGCAGAGAGATTTATAATGTTGAAGTTTCACTTTTATGTTGGAAATTTTAGTCGTCGTGTCTCTGCGTCGAGATGGAGATAGAAATCATTACTCAACATCTAAAAATTTTGTCATTATTTTTCACCCCTATGTTGTTCCAAACCCGTATTAGTTTCTTTTTACAGTAACATCTGCTTTACTATGTGCACATAACATTTACACGTAGCTTGAAAAGTGAAACGTCCAATATGGATGTATCGACAACATCTAAAAGTGTTTATGTGTGCACAGCTTTAGAATATTTTATGCATACTTTATATTATATTTATATTATGAGGTGCATTTTACAATTCTGTAGATATGTTTGAGTCCTTCATCATAGTTTGTATATGTATCTTTAAGGTTTTCTTGTGTTTCTTGTTCATGGAACTTTTTTTGTGGACTCATATATGCGACCCTTGACCCTACACTCTTAAATGGAAAGGTTCTTTATTGCATCCATGTAACCTTTCCATTGTACAAAATGTTTTTTTTTTTTTTTTTTTATGGAGCAAACAGTTTCTTCAGATTATATTTAAAAAAAAGAAAAAAAAAAGTAGAAGGTTATTTTAAGAACTGATCAATGAAAGGTTCTTTGGGGAACCCGAAATGGATCTTTTAAGGCATGCCGCTGTAAAAATACCCTTTTGGAACATTTATTTTTAGGAGTGTATCCTAAACCTTACCTCTTCTCAACAATATAAAACATTTAATAGGCATATTAAACCAGATAAATACATTAAATAAACGTGCTTATTCTTCTTGAACCTTAAAGCACTCATAAACAATTGTTTATGTAACAGTGTTGTTAGAGAGCAAAATTCTAACATTTTAGATGCTTTCAATAGATTAATTATGCATGTTTCAGTATATGCAAATTTCTTTAGTTTATTTTCCTTTCTGTTATAACTAAAAAAAAAGAATTTGCAGTTGTATTTTGTAATACGTTGTGATTGGTCATGTGACGCATGTGATCCAATGGCGCTTGGTTTCAGTGATGTCATCCAAAGCCGCCATTTTGTATCTGAACATAAGCACAAATGACTGGAGGATTATCAGTGGGTAAAATGTTTCAAACACTCCCCCAGTCTTCTATTGTTTGGAAAAATAGATAGCAATTCGGCTTGGCACTGCTGATGCTGCACTTATGCATAAAAAGGTAAAAGAATTTCAACTTGCCGTTTGAATATCAATCTTTCAAATGAGGGGATCTATATTTCACAATAAGAGTCAATCTGACGACAGAAGGATCCTTCATCATAGTTTGTATATGTATCTTTAAGGTTTTCTGGTGTTTATTGTTCATGGAACTTTTTTGTGGACTCATATATGCGACCCTTGATGTCAGCCTCATTATATAACAGCTGCACATCAGTCATAACACTGTCATTGCCATGGCATTGCAATTAACTCCCTCAATATTGTCTTCTCTCGCCCCCAGACTTCAGCTATAAGTAGATTTTGTCCCTGTCCCTGCTTTTCCAAACCATGTCTTGGCTTGGAACTTTCCCCCTTTTGTGGATTCATGACAGATGCCTAATTGAATGATGAATGTTCCTTTATTACGCTGTAATTGAAGTGCCACATCTGTGATTGGTTGTGGGGGCTGCGACCCATCTTTGATTGGTCGGGGTTCCATGTGGCTGGCAGCTACGGCCCACTATCCATCTGTCTGCACATCCTCAGACCTTATTCTCACCTCACAGATCCATCGGATGGGTGGGGGCTACTCAGCGAATCATAATAAATTATGCAAACGAGGCCTTCAGCTGACAATAAGAACTCCGAGGTTTTGTTCGGGGGCCTGCTCGTCTCATCTTGACCCAGGCCTGTCTGATGCGGCCCTGTCCTGTTCTCCTATACTCTTCTTCTACTCGCCTGCCTGACCTGACAAGCCTGCGATGAAGATTAATGACCCCACCCTGACTGACAGCGGCGGGAATTGAAGGGCAAAGGAGGTCGTTTATCATCCGGTGACAGGTGCCATTCAGTCCCGCAGCCGGCCCGGCTACCGACCACATGCCTTTTCTTTTCTGTTTTGTTTCTCCTTTCCTTAATCCCACCCCTCACCCCCAACCCCCGCTCTCCTACTTCAATGCGAGCTGAAGGCAATGCCTTAATAACTCACCCAGATTTAAAACTCATTCTTTGGAGCGAGCCTGACATGAAAATAAGAAAATCAATCCCGCACGTGTGCTGGGCCGCTACTTGCTGACTCTGAGGCACTCAGCTTTAATTTGGATCGGGAAGCTAAGGGCCAGCGCAGGAAGACATTTACAAAGCATCATCCATTATAATTTACCAATAACGCCAACTTTGGGGATCATTACTGCCCGAGCATTAATGATTCATTCTTTCATCTGCAGAGTTGTTCCCTCTGGGCTCCACTCTTAGCAAGTGAGGAATGCTTCTTGGAAATGCACCTCGTACATATCAGCTCTGTTTGAGCCGACTCTCCTTGTTCAAGATGCCTGATGCATTACTAGCAGTACATTGGACATAAAGTGGTGACTAGACATGTGCCGATATACTGTAATATGACAACATCACGATTATTAACTTGCACAGTGTTCTAATCATGGGCACTCCAAAATACTGTGAATAAATATTGCAAATTAGCCTTTTTAAGAATGCATTTTAAGAATACTTTTCCAACAACTGGTTAAAATGTACAACACTGCGTGTATGTGAACAACCTCAACATACGTGAGAAACATGGCGGAACAAGTGAAGGATACGTGATGAATGGAAAATGCACATTCACTCTCTCACAAGATGGCACTAATGGAAGAGCAGAAATGCAGCCGTTACCCCGGTAATCCCTGTAAACAATGTTATAGCTGTGCAACCTCTTGTTTCTGAACAGAATTTAAATATTTCAAACAAATATTTGTATTTGCAATGGTGTTCATCACAGCACCAAATTAAAGACTTAATAAGTTTTTTTGTTTTCAGACATAAACATGTTTTACATTTTAATCTGGACTAAACCGTCCTGTCCTAGCTGATAGCAACATGTTGCACAGACTGATGATGAAGAATATCATTCCAAAAACATGTTTTAATGATAATCCAAAGGGTACAATAATAACAAAAGGTAGTAGCAAACACTCTTGACACAAACAAGACCAGACACTGAACACAGGATAAGGAGGAACTTAAGTACTGACACAAACAAGGTAAATTAATGACACTCAGGTGAAAACAACAAATTAATCATGTGCGTAACCAAAGGAGTGGCAGGAAATTCAAACAAAGGAACCCATGTGACTGATGAAAACAAATTAAAAGCCCATGAAAACGAGACTAACAAACACATGACGACGTGACACTAGCCTGGACATTGATTGAAAAAGTTGTTATTATTGTTGCAACACTTTACAATAAGGCTACATTAGACAATGAAAAACAGCATTTATTAATCTTAATGTTAATTTCAAAATTTACTGATACATTATTAAATTCAAAAGTAACTATTATTTAATGGACATGAACAAACATAAGCTAACAATGATCAGTTGATTTTTTTATTTATTTTTTAAGTTAACAAAGAATAATAACTTCTGCAGCAAATGTAGCTTATTAGTTAAAGGTGCTATAGGCGATTCTCTACAGAAAGTCTCCTCATATCCTGATAGCAATCACTGTGTTAAAGGTAGGGTAGGTCAGAATTGTCTAAAAAAACTTTTATTCAAATTTGTTTAAACTGTCTTTATATACCAATACATAATTAAAATGCAAGTACTCTGAAATAGAGAGTATAAAAAATTGAGTGACTCTAGTGTATTTAATCTTCAATAAACACAGCTCATTAATTCCATTCACTCCCACCTAAAAACGGGTGCGCGACTGCGCGCACGTGGGCAGAGCCAGTAATAGCAGCGGTAGTCATGGCGACGGAGAGTGACAGTCGCGCAAGCCAATCACTTGTTTCGTCCCGGTAGGAATTAATGAGCTGTGTTTTTTGAAGATTAAATACACTGTAGTCACTCAATTTTTATACTCTCTTTTTCAAAGTACTTACATTTTAATTATGTATTGGTATATAAAGACAGTTTAAGCCAATTTGAAAAAAAGTTCTTTAGACAATTCTTACCTACCCAACCTTTAAGTGGTCTTTAGTATTTTTTTTAAATATATATATATATCTCATCTGTGGAGTAGGACCATAAAATGTTCGTTCAATCATTGCATTCGGTCCGAATGAAACGATAGCATGTGTTCCCTGTCGGTCAATGTGTGTTTGCACACCACTGCGCAGCCTGTTCACGCAGACATCTCACGTTTCACGTACACTGTGCAGACAGAGCGAGAGTGGCAGACAAACAGCAACAACCTAACAAACTTTTCTTCTGAACTAATAACAAGTGGCAAGTATATTTCAGGTTTGACAGTGCAGTTCTGTGTACCACTGACTTTGCCCTATGCAGATTCAGTGAGATTCGACTGTCGGTTCGGATATCAATGGGTGATTTGTATCAGTTCGAATGAGCTCATTCATACGCTTTCATATGATCTGCTCAAACCTCACTGACAGTTTAGAGATGGGCTTTTATCTACTTCAAAAAAAGTATATTTCGATACAAATCACATTGTGCTTTTCAAAATCACTACCTTGTAAAATAGTTCTGTTTTCTCATGAGATCGGGCTGGTAATGACATGTTCAATGCACCTTGAAAGCATGTGAGTGTACACATCTCAATCATAAGTTTTAAAATATGACCTTTTAAAAACTGACCTTGACGTACAGTGCTGAGGGTCTGCAACGGTTGCATTGTTATACATAGGTTATATACATGTTTTTTTACATCACATTTTTTTCAGTCAAGGTGGCTGTAGGAACATTTGCGTGTCAGATAACGCCTATAAATGAGTTTTATTTTGAACAAATTCAGTGTTGATTTTCAATCTTAGTCTTGACGCAGGTGATACACTGATTTTATTTTGGACGTGCACTTTTCTCTGGTATCATTTAGACATCCACTATATTTCTCTGTGGGAGTCTTCTCCTGTAGCTTTATCTTCAATATTCCGTCGCGGGCTAATCAATCTCTGACACATTAGCACTGAGCTGAATTAATGAAGTCACTGTTGCATTCTATCATTTAGCTCCAACCAATAAAGCAAAGAGAGTGTGTCTTTACCTGTCCCACAATGCTCCAGCAATTCTGAATTATTTTATGCACAAGGTTTATTAGTTAATGGAGCTTAATAATTCATGAACGATTAATGCAATCTTACCCAGTAATTAGCATTGTGTTTGAGAAATATGGGTATGTATCTTCATTAAGTATCACAGATAGTCTTTTCATCTTAATTACGGCCTCTCGTTGTCATTTTTCACTTTCTTATTATTCGTTTTTTTTTTTGTTTCTAGATACACAAATGGCTAGCACTGAGAAATGTGCTCATTACGGATAGCTCAGAATCTGAAGCGAAATGTTATTTGAAGGTGTAAAGAATGACTCTGGAGAACGCTCTGAAACGGGCTCTAGCTGCATGCTTGCAGCAGCACTTAACATGATTAAGAATCAAGCCGCAATTCGTATTTTTGGTCTAATATAAATAAATCGTATAATGAAGCCATAAAAGTGCCTCCATTATTTCAGCAGGGGCACGGGATTAATTATCAGCGAAAGCTCCATTGATTGAAGGATCCTGCCGAGGTATTTAGTGTAAACCTCCAGACTACATTAAAGAGTCTGCGGTCGTCATTGAGATATGTGATCCTTTGCTTCCGGCAGGTATTTAAGTGAAAAAGAGGTTAAAGTTGGGATTGACTTGGCAAATGTTCAGTTTTGCTCTATTAAGTCTAATACTCAAAGCCACATGGAGTTGTGTGTTTGCCGAGGATTAATTAGTTTCTACACAGTAACACAGTTACCAGTAGCTTCCCTTACCAAAAAAAATACTGTGGCGTACCGTAGTACAGTGATGGTTCTGGAATGCAGTGGAAATTAATTCTAACTTCATTTACCATGTATGAAATACAAATACTATCATGTTATTATTATTAATAATATTTAATTCTGTTAACGATACACGTACAAACAATATTTTGAAATCATCATGATACCTTGTGCGTGTGTGGCTATACTTGTTAAAATATATAGTGAAACAAACAGCGTGTGTGTGTGTGTGGTCCTGGTAAACCCTACATTATAGGGACAAAATGTCCCTACAAAGATGGCAATATCCAAAATCCTTGTCCTTGTGGGGACATGTTTTGGTCCCCATGAGGAAAACAGCTTATAATGCATACTAAGTGATGTTTTTTGAATATGTAAAAATGCAGAAAGTTTTGTGTGATGGGTAGGTTTAGGGGTAGGGTTAGTGTAAGGGGAGAGAATATACAGTTTGTACAGTATAAAAAATCATTATGCCCATGGGAAGTTGTGGGGACCAAAAGCCCCCTGAAATATAGTAACACCAGTAATTTTTGACCTTGTGGGGACAATTATTGTTGGTCCCCATGAGGAAAACGGCTTATAAATCATACAAAATTATGTTTTTTGAAAATGTAAAAATGCAGGAAGTTTTCTATGATGGGTAGGTTTAGGGTTGGTGGATAGAATATAAAGTTTACAGTATAAAAATCATTATGTCTATATGGAACGTCCCCATAAAACACAGAAACCCAACATTTATGGGTTTTATGGGTAAACTATTGGTTAAATCAGGTAGAAATAGCTCTTTAAGATAACAGTTGCAGGTTAATACTTTTTACAGTGTATTCTTAAGCTAACTGTGTAAGCTTTGTCCAGTTGTTGATACTTATAAATTACTCTTATATTTTGTTCATACTTCATGGTGAAGCAAGAGGCTTGCACATTTAGCAATATGATATAATTGTTGTCTGCAAAAGTTGTCTGCCATTGGACAGACAAGCAGATTAGCCCCACCCTAAACAGACGCCATTGGTCGAGTCAGCATTGCTTCGTCACAGTATTTGACAGGTTTATACAGTTGGAATACAGTTTTAAGTATTATAGTAAAATAAAAAGAAACGCAAACATTTCCTTCATCTGTTTTGTGCAGTCAGTATAGTCATGGCAGTCACATCTTCACCTTTATCTTCAGCCAGCTCTCTCTTCTCCCCGCCGAGCCTCAAGGGCATGTGTGTGTCATAATAGCCACATCGCTCCTTACGCCGGGATTCATAGGCCCTCTTTTTCCAGTTGTATTATCTTAATTGTCCTGGCAAGTATGTTCGGTGGTTATATTACCAATTTATTGCCCCTCTTGCCACCCCATTAATCCAGCCGTTAAAATACTGTAACCATTGGGTCTGCATAAAGCTGTCCCTGTGTTGCCAGTGGCTGTGTAAATGCCATTGACTGAGTTGGAGAGTTATTTTTTGCTCTTCCTGGTCTGGCTGGTTCTCTGCTTTTGCACAATTGTAGCCATTACTCTAGGCTTGACATTATATCTTCTTGTAGGTTCTGATCTTTTTATTGGCCACTGTCAATATTGAGTGTCATCGGTCCCATAGGACCAAACAATCTCAAACGACATCTTTTATATCGTAGTTGTTTCTACACTGCAGTGAGAGTCAGTGGAGACTTTTGCTTAACATGAACGCACTGTTCACAACTATTCTGACCCATGATACCATTCATTCCTTCATTCATTTGCTCGTTTATTCAGCCATTAATGAAACTCATTCGATCATTCATTCATTCATTCATTCATTCATTCATTCATAATGCAATTCATTCATTCATAAAACTCATAAAACTCATAATGTCATTCATTCATTCATTCATAAAACCCATAAAATAATTCATTCATTCATTCATTCCTTCATTAATTTGCTTGTTTATTCATTCATTAATGAAACCCATTCATTCATTCATTCATTCATTCATTCATTCATTCATTAATAAAACCCATAATGCCATTCATTAATTCATAAAACTCATAAAACTCATAATGTCATTCATTCATTCATTCATTCATTCATTCATTCATTCATTCATTCATTCAATAAACCCATTCATTCATTCATTTGTAAAACCCTTAATGTCATTCATTCATTCCTTCATTAATTTGCTTGTTTATTCATGCATTAATAAAAATAATTCATTCATTCATTCATTCATTCATAAAACCCATATTGCCATTCATTCATAACATGCAATGGTGAAATATTCACAAAATGATCAGAAATGTGATTAATTAAAAAAGTAAATAGGGTCTGGTTTTTTATGTTAACTGGCATTCTCTTGTCTCTCTGAGAAATATTTAACCCCTATATTTATGTCCTCTATATAGAATTTTTGAAGAGTCTGAAATTGTGACTGTTGTTTTTTTTTTTTATTGCAATCAAAAGTCAAAGATTTCTCAGCAAATTCCACTAATGCTATGCTGTACACATTCATTTACTAGCTCTCTATTCATAAATTCATTTTGTTTCTTTTTTTATTGCAATAAAAGTGATCTGAAAACTCCATTAAGCCTTCTGAGCTTAGAAAGAGCAACCTCTCTGCAATAAAATTAGATTTTCATATTAGTTCTCTATAGTTTTTCACTAACTGCACGCTATGTTTTGTTATGGCTTTCAAGGTAATGTAAAAATTAAAAGTAGACTTTTTTCACATAAAGAATGTGCCATTGAAAAGTTACGCTATTGCAAGTGTCTAGATAAAATATTGTTAGCCATTAATGCATCAATCAGCCAGAAGAAGCAAGCTGCCAAGGCTGGGTGAAATGTAAATGGATCTGTTCTCTCTGGCTCGGTGTGTGTGGCATTAATGGATGTGCATGCATGGGTTATGTTCTTCAAAGGAAATGCTTGCAGTTATGTCACATGAAGAAATTAGCGCTGGTGCCATCAGTGCCAGATCTGTGCTAGAGCTCTATGTAATGCTAACAGGCTAACGGCATGGGGGTGATGTCATATGTCAGAGGTTAAAGGTTTAACACTGATCCTGTTACAGACTTTGGCAGCGAGCCTTTATGTACCACATCTGATCTGATGACTAAGAGAGCACTTGCTAAACGCCTGATCTCCCTCACCTGCTCCTACCAATAAATACTGCTAAATAACAGCTATGATATCATATTTGCTGACATTGTTACCTTTAAGAGGATAAGACATCATTTTCTGTGCACGGCAGCATCATTTAATCACTCAGTTCATGTGATCTAGCCTCTAGAGAGATGGCAATACAGTCATTTAAAGATGACAAGACTCAACAAAGAGTTTCTCATGCTGTAATGGCACTATACCGTGGTTTTTTTCTCTAACTTATTTTTCTCTCTCTAATTTCTCAATTTTGTCTTTTAAATGTTACGCCACTCATCTTTTAATTAAACTGCAACACAGAATGGTTGAAATCATTTTTTTAATAAATTATGACTGCTCTAAAAATATTATTTTACAGCTCATGAAATATAGACAGTTCATATACACTACAGGTCAAATATTTGGAATAATTAGGTTTAAAAAAAAAAGTTTTTAATGTTGTTGGAAAAAAATCTCTTATGCTCACATTTAGTCAAGAATAAAACAGTAATATTGATTTATATTACTATATTGTATTATATTGAAATATAATATTGAATGTATTTTAAAATGTCATTTATACCTGTGATTTTCAGCATCATTACTCCAGTCTTCAGTGTCACATGATCCTTCAGAAATCATTCTAATATGCTGATTTGGTGCTCAGTTTTTATTAATTATTATTGGTGCTCAATTATTAATAATGGCTCTTTGGTTCAGTTTTTGTTGCTTTTGTGTGTGTGTGTGTGTGTGTGTGTGTGTGTGTGTGTGTGTGTGTGTGTGTGTGTGTGTGTGTGTGTGTGTGTGTGTGTGTGTGTGTGTGTGTGTGTGTGTGTGTGTGTGTGTGTGTGTGCGCGTGCGTGTACGTTTTTGTGCGTGTGCGTGTGTGTGTGTGTGCGTGCGTGTGTGTGTGTTTAAACTGTGATATTTCTTTCCCCCCATGATTCTTTGATGATCAGAAAGAACAGCATTTATTTGAAATATTTTGTAACATTATAGACCTTACTGTCACTTTTGATCAATGTTTGATCAGTCAGTCCTTGCTGAACAAAGCATTAATTTCTTTGTAGTGGATCAAGATTTCCACAAAAATATTAAGTAGCAAAAACTCTTTTCAACATTGATAATACTAAGAAATGTTTCTTGAGCAGCAAATCAGTATATTAGAATGATTTCTGAAGGATCATGCGACACTGAAGCTTTTTCAAAAATTACATTTTTAAAATATATTCACATAGAAAATAGTTATTTTAAATTGTAGGGTATTTCACTCTTTTACTGTTTTCTTGATCAAATTAATGCAGCCTTGGTGAGCAGAAACTTCTTCTTTAAAAAAATCTTATTTATTCCAAACTTTTCACCTAAGAACTGATAAAATGTGCACCTTGGATAAAAGTGTCTGCCAAATGCATATATGAAAAAATAAAAACCTACATGAAAAATGTTTAACCTAGAAAAAGAGGAATTCCATGTTGTTTATACACTGATTTAAAAAAAAAGAAGAAATCTTTATAGAAGAGCTGACCTGTTTAATATTAGACTGGGCTTATTTTCTTCCATTTCTTCCACTCGTATGTTTGTACAGATCCACTTTTTATGTTAATGTAACATTCATTAAATGTAATTGAATTGGAGAGCCAAGAAAAGTGGCATTACCTGCTCTTGAAAACCTAAAGGTCTGTGCGTTCGAGAGGTGCTGTGCTGATTGCCTGAACACTGTCATGGCTGCATTGCCACTACCAGTGTGTGTGAGTGTGTGTGTGCGCTGAGAGAGTGTGTGTGCATGTGTGTTTGGTTTTATCTCCCCATTTTAGCTGCCTCTCATGGAAAGTCTCGCACACAATAATTGCCTGACCTTTACAGCAGTGGCATTGTCTCATTAAGGCTGATGGATAATGATAGCACCTCTGCCGAACGTGAACCTCGCTGATAATGAAACAACAGAGCAGCCCCGCCGCTCCATCTGGGGTCGTCAGATCATCGGCATGTTCTGCTCTCCTCTCATACGAGCCCCCCCGCGCACACACACACGTTCACAGCGCTCGCAGACAAACACCACAGCTCATGCTTTTTTTCAATTCTCATCATTCCCCTCCATCCCAGAATTCAGTGGTGAGATGATCCATGGAGGTTATCAGAGGAGAGCGCTGTTGGCCGCAATGACCACAGCTCCATTCACCGTGTTCCCAGGCTGAAGTAAACAGACAGTGGACACACACTCTCTTTAAAGCAGTGTGCTAGAGGGGCCTGTGCTCTAGGGTTGCCCAGGGCAGATTGGAGGGTCGTGGGGTCAGACGTTTTAGCCCAGGGTGTTACAGAACCAGCAGGGGGTGCTGACACTCTGGGAACCATGTTCTGCTCAATTCTACCTTCTTTTGCTCTTTCCCACTCTCTTCCTCTTTCCCACTCTCCTTCTTTCAATCCTTTCCCATGCCGTGTCTGTCAATGGCCGTATGTTTGAGTAGAGAGAATAAAAATTGAGCTCGCCGAAAGAGATGCGGATAGAGGCTAACGCTAACATCTCTGCACAGAAAATTCACATTCGACAGATATTTCAGATATTTATTTGATATATTTCTGATATAAAAGATAGTTTAATTTTTTTAGACTCGTATTGTGAAAGGCTTGCTGTTTACTTGTTTTTCCCCAAAAAAATATGTGTGCAAGGAATAATGCATTGCAAATTAAATTCAGAATGGGTTTTTGAATGGTAATTATGATAATAGACACTAACATACAAATGCAGTGCATACATGAATAAATAAACACAATACATTCACAATGTTAATAATTTTAGTATATTTGCAAAGTGCACACAAATCTGATTTGATTTAGACAAATAGCAAAATGTTTAAACGATTATGACATTGGTTAATTTTATTATATTTGAAATCAACTGCTACAAATACAGTATAGTATGAGCCAACATATATAATCTAAACAATAGTTTGTTTATAATAAGCACATTTTGTTTTTATTTAATTACGTGAGTTTAGTATTTTTATAGTTTCTGTATATTATTATTTGAATTGTAAGACATAAAATGGTGAAAAACATTCATAAAATGCAAATACATTTATATTTCATATTACTGCTACTAAATCTGTTATGGGCCATGTCATAAAAACAATATATTACGTTATTTTGTTTATAATTATGCTTGTGTGAATTTACCAATTGTTAGTTATTTGAATTTTAACACATACGTTCGTGAAATCAGATCACAACATTTAAGTAATTGTAATTGTATTGCCTGATTTTAATCTACTATTTTTTTTTTCCATAGATAAGCATTTTATACAATGTATTATGATAATTTGATTTATTCCAGCGACATGCATTTAAATACAGTACATGAACTGTAAATGGCATGCGTGTATAGTGAAAATGTATTCCAGTGTTGTGTGTGTGAGAGTTTGCCGGGCCGTTTGTAAGGATGGCTGGAGTAGATGGGCTCTGTGATTCTGCTGAAGCCTCAGGGCCCCCACCTCGGGGACGGGTCAGAAGTTCAGATCCCTCGTCTGCTGTTCACACAGGAACAGCAGACCCATAACCACACACACACACACACACACACACACACTGGAGCCAATACAGAAATATCATAAATAGAGCTTGCTTTTCAAAATGGTCTCACAGACACAGAGCAGTGAACATAATAATAATAATAATAATAATAATAATAATAATAAGCTCTATTCAATCCCTCACAAATTCACAGACTATGAATTAACACATAATAATGTTTAAAGCACAGCTTTACAAGACAAGTCAAAAATGAAATCTCTTTTGCATCTTGCCTTAGTCTCCTAGATGTCAATAATATATGTATCATTTGCATCTGTTTTAATTTCTCCAAAGGTATTTTAGATCAAGACAAAGGAGATTTTTAAATGAAACGTCAATAAGTCTCCTGCAAGAGCAACCAACGAACAATTCAATTTTCCTCTAGGTTGATTGTTTTGCAAATGCATCTGTTTGCAAATAGCCACAGTAGTTCACGAGGGCAGTGCAAGTTCAAAGTTTGAATGCACAGTCGACAAAAACCTCTGCTCTCACTGGGTCGTTGGTCTTGTTTGCATTGCAGATCATTTCCAATTTATTTCGACATGTACCGCACGTTCATCATCGCAGGGCTGTCACTGTACTGTTTTTAAATACCTTCATCCCCCAGAGCAATACATGTAAAGCATGTCAAAACGAGTGTATATGTGTTCAGCTTCTCCAGAGATACATCAAGAGGAGGAAATGCCATAAAACAGCCCTTTCAAACAGTTTCATCTGACTCAAACAAGGCACCCACAAAGTGCTTATGGCGTAAGTGCTGTCAACAGCAGCAAACAAGCACCCCACTCTTATTTACTCACTGTTTAAGATCATAAAAGGAGGATTCAGATCAATAATCCCTCCTTGGTAATCTTCCATTTGATCATTGTGCCAGAAAGTGCCCTTGTTGCCCCTCAACGGCCGTGGTTTCCTATGTAACAAAACATATAAACATTCACTCACAACATTTGCGCTAACGCTAATTGACTGAGGGGCTGCCCGGCTTACCAAACTGTTAAAATCACATTTTTAAGAACAAGTTCATTTGTAACTTCACACACACATGCATTCAGAGACATTTCTCAAATGCTGTGAGGATTTGAAAGGCTTTCGATCATTCCCAGCCCTGTGCAGCAGCCATCTTGTGCTCAGGCGGAGCTCTCCCAAGGGCTGGAATGATCCCAGTGCTACAAGGCTCTCTTTCATGGAGCTGGTCGGCTAGAGAGGAGTACATCCCCTGTGACGGCAAGCTGGCTCCAGCCAGGCGCACAGAGGAGCGGGTGTCAGACCTAAATGTATTTTTCAAACTCAGACGAGACACAAATGGCTTGGTTAGCTTCCCAGTCATTTTTTCTTAACACGTGTCAGTATTGTTTTTGAAACTTTTCATTGTGATGTAGACATAACTGAACACACAACATAGATCAGGGGTATACAATTACAGTTCTTGGAGGTCTAGTCTAAATTTTCTTCCTAGTAAAGGTCTGAGGAGTCACACTTAACTGTACAGTATTGTAATATTTTGATGGTTATGTTTCCCACCATTAAAAAAATAATAATAAAGAAATGTACAGTTTAAATTCTTCAGAAGAACAAAACAAAAACACTTCCTTGTTTAGGTTTGCATGCTTGAGCTTGTGACAGGGCTATGTATTCGTCTGACCAATAGAAGATAGTGGGAGTGGTTGGAAAACCTGTTTGAAAACTGGTCCATAGTGGAGCAGAAATTACACACAGTAAAGGGATAGTTCACCCAAAATTGAAAATTCTGTCATTAATTGCTCACTCTCATGTGGTTCCAAAACTGTAAGACTTTCAGCCATCTTCGGAACACAAACATAAAAACATTAATCAACTCACACATCAGTTGCGGTAAACAGAAGATCAAGCATGTTTGCTTGATGTGCGAGAACCAATGAGGTTCTTTCTCGTGTTACGCAGCACGTTTGAGCTTCACACAAGAACCAATGAGGTTCATTCTCGTGTTATGCACGTTTGAGCTTCTGTTTATGTTCGCTGATGAATGTTTTAATGTGACTAAAAGCCTGAATTCAATCTGTTCATTATATACAGTAAAGAGATTGAGTCTCTTCAGAAAATTTGGCCTAAACCGCTCAATTCAAATGGATTCGTTTTACTATCTCTTTATGAACTTGTTGAAGAGTTAAAGTTTCAGTTGCGTAGCTGTCAATGGAGAGTACAGAAAGTTCTCAGATTTCATCAAAAATATCTTCATTTGTGTTCCAAAGATGAAAGCAAGTCTTATGGGTTTGGAATGAAATGAGGGTGAGTAATTAATGACAGAATTTTCATTTTTGGGTGAACTGTCCCTTTAAGAATTTTTTTTTTTTGCAGTGGAAGCAAACCTGGGTCTTGTTATAGCTACACCAGTTGTTGACCTCTGACATGGATTCTTCACTTGGTATTTAGAAGTTTTTGCTGTACTCGTAAACATGAAAATAATGGGTAACGTTGATGCAATAGATTTACATGAAGCATCTTAAGGCTTTGGACTCTCAGCGCCAGCTTGAATGTTGTGACCTGTAACTGTTTTTGTCAGTGAACATGAATCTCTTTTGCGGTAGTGTGTGTGGCCTCTGTAGCAATATGGCAAACAGTCTGAACTCTTCTGTTCCTTCACCGAACCTGTGAGCACAAACTTTCCAATTGCTCATCCCTCTGCTAGCGCCATTTAACATCAGCGCCCAGGTTTCACCTTGTACTCATTTGTGCACTGCTGGGAGTCAAGGAAAGCTGCAATCTCCTACAAATGCTCCCTTTTGGAATTGCATAGCAGTGGCATCTAGCCAATGATAGATATGCATAATATTTCATGGGGAGACCCAGCAAATAGAATACCCTGCTGTGCTAAAGAAAACAATGTGTTTCTAAGCACTGAGATATAATCCATCACTGTGCCGTCAGAGAAGAGGAGGCGAGGGAAAAAAAAACACCTACCTGTTTTTCACATCAGAGGAAAAAGAAAAATGACAGGGCCTCACTTCCAGAAATATCTCTGTGCATTCATGCGTGATCCAAGAGGTCTTCTCAGACCCTAATCAAAGGATTGCTCTGCCTTCAGTACTGAAACGCAAGCTAATTCAAGCCATGGCATCGTTTCAATCAGTCATCGTCCCCTCAAGTGAGAAGGCCAACATTTTGTGGGATTAATTGCACCCTAATCCAGGGGTCAAGGAAGTCACGCCTGGTCTTCATAAGGTTTTACTGCTGTAAAGACTTTGCTTCATGCTCTTCTTGGTTTGAAGAGGCTTGGACGCAGTAAACCTGAACGTGGGAGTGATGTGGGTGTCAGAATGTAATACATGCTGTAAATTAGATCCTTCATTTCATTCCTGTTTTACTCTTGAGCAGTGTCAGACAAAAAAAAAAAATAAATACACCAAAACATGCAAGAAATGACATCAGCTCTGTCATTCACTGCTCAGTGAGGTGCTTCATTGTATGGCCCATCGGCTTTTCAGCCCCATATCTTTCCGAGTTGCCCTTGAGTGCCATTAAAAGCTCTGGCGTGGAGAGCAGCAGTACTGGGGGCCAGGGGAGCAGAGCACGGGCCTGCCAGCAGCTCTGGCCCATGGCCGAATCTCCGACAGGGGCCTGATGGATGTGGTTGAAGGACTGAGGCATGAGTGGGGGTTTGCTGGCCCTGCTGGGGGATAGACAGGTGTTTTGTGAGGACGAGGCCAGGCCGTTGGATCCCTGGATCTACGGTGATGTTTGTGCCATCACCGGCTTTTGGCTCTGTCTCCCAGCCCTGGAAGGAAACCATTCATTTTCTGGCCAGGGACAGCCAGAGGACCTCTCGTTCACACAGGCGCAGTCTGATACCTACATTATGCAAAGTGACTCTCGCACCACTTCGACCTAAGGGAATGGCAAATGACATCAAAGTCATTACTAATGATAACAAATCTATTAATGTTGAATGATAGCCTCATTAAATGGTTCAAATATAAGTCCAAGCTTATGTGTTAATGATATGTTAATGATTCTGCCAATTATTAGAGCTTAATGGCACCTGCGGAAATAACATTACCGGCTGGAATCAAACTTCCAGTGTGGTTCTCTGGCACAGTGTGAGACCTCTGCCATGTGATGAAAGCACTCAAGACCAAGCCCTAGAATGTCAGGGGACTCATTACCTGTTAACGTTGAAGGAGGAGATGTTATCACACTTACTGCATGTTCGCAGGAAATTGCTCGGATTATATCCTATGGGGAGCATTGCTTTGCTTTTCTGTACTGAAATCTCTTTCAACAGAACCAGTTTCTTCTTTGCTTTCTAATTGATTATTAAGCTTTCCAGTTTATTCCATGGAAATCTGTTGCAACGTCTAACTCCTCTTCAGAATTTACTCTCTCTGAATTCTGTGATGAAGATCTAAAACGGATTACTTTTGAACTGACAAAAAGTGCTGAAGGAATAGTTCACCCAAATATGGAAATTTGGTCATGACTTAGTCACACACATGACATTCCATGTGTTATATTCTTTTTTCCCATGAAACACTTGATGTTAGACAAAATGTTGGGACTTCTGTTTCCCATGCTACAAAACAAAGCACTACATACATGTCATAAAATTATTTAATACAACTGGTTAGCTGTATTGTAAGTGTTCTGAAGCCATTCGTTACATGTGAGGATTTGACAAATCTGGCAAACAGTTACATAAATTAAGCCCGAAGTATACTTCGGCCGTCCACGTTCTATGACGATCCGCACACTGGGCCCTATTTTAACGATCTGAAACGCAAGTATCAAACGCGAAACGCAAGTAACTTTTTTGGCGGATCTCGGGGCGCTGTTGCTATTATACTGGCGGGATAAATGACTCTTGTGCCCGACGCAAATCTAAAATGGGTTGGTCTGAAGTAGCTTCATTATTCATAGGTGTGGTTTGGGCGTATAACGTGAAATAAACCAATCAGAGCATCATCTCACATTCCCTTTAAGAGCAGGCGCGTTTGTTCCATGGCGGATTGCTATTATAACGGCGGATTTGCCAGGCGCACGACAGGAACGGTTCACAGCTGAGGAGACCGACGTTCTCGTCAGGGCCGTAAAAGACAGATAAGTGACATTGTATGGGGATGGGAGAAACCCACCCAAATTAGCTTCGGTTAAACAGGAGTATAATAATTTTGGTAAATGTGTTAGCTAGATTTATGCCTATTTTTTCACTTCTTCATGGACACAACAATGATTTCCCTCATGTGGAATATCTTTCCTTGTAATTATGTATGGTTTGCAAAAATGGCAACTGCTGCGTCTGTGTGTAGATGAGAGAAGCAAAGTGTATGCGTGTTGTGCACAAGCTACATTATGGCCAAGCATGGCCCTTAAAATAGCATCTGAACGCGCCACTGAAAACGCGCCACTGACTTTAGACTAGGTTTTTCCTGGTCAGTGGCAGAATTGTTTTCTGGAACTGCAAAATAGCACCAGTCCGCTGTGCGTCGGGTGCAAAATAGGAATGATACATGCGTCGGTGTACAAAGTCAAATGCGCTGGGTGCAAGATAGGGCCCACTGTTCGTGTGATGCAATTTTCTGCGTGGACAGTGCTTGTTCAACAGCGCACGTGCGAGTGACTTAAAAATACTGTCCACTAGATAGTGCGCATATGTCGAACGCGTCTTTCCGTGCTCACGACCAAAGGAGTATTCTTTTGAGAGGGTTGCATGCTCAATTGTGCACGAGACAGAGTGGAACACGGAAAATTAAGTATACCAGGGGTATACTTTAGCAAAATCTCTCACAATTGGCCATGTGGCAATCTGGAACCAATGAGGCTTGGTGTTGATGACATCAATACTAGTTGCAATACTGGTTCCAAAATTGCTAAACATTTTGTGTCTTTTTTGGCAATATGAATCAGCCTTTCCTTTATTTGTATGGTATGAGGTTGAGTAAATAGATAACATTTTCATTTTCAACTTGCATTAGAAGCCTTAATCCATGCAGATGTTAATCATCATCCATTTAGATCTTCTCAGACATATTCTAACTGCTGCTGGGAACATCTCCTTGGTTCAGCTGTTGTGACCCCTATGGAGCCTTTTGGGAAGGCTGGGGCAGGGGTCAGGCCTACAGAAGGTCACTGGAGGTGTACTGGTCTCTCTCTCACCCCATCATCAGAACTCCACCTGTCAACTACACAACCATGGCAAAGCACACATAACATCAGCTTGTACATTCCAGACCTCCTCTCTCTCCAACCCTGCTGACCTTGTTTGAGATAGACCCTCTAAAAGCATGCGGCCATGACGCATCAGAGAGCAGAGCGTATGGATGTATGGAGAGCATGCAGGGATAGGTAAGCATAATGGCAGACGAGACTCAATGCTCTGGGACTGCTCTGATTCTAGCGGGCTTTAAAAAAAAACAAAAAAAAACAGATTTGACAGTGACGGTTGCAACAGTACGAAGGATATGGAAATCACAGTATCCCCAGAGATCACATTGACACATGTCAGAATGAGCTATTATTCTCAGTATTGGACGTTTTGCACCACCAATCCCCAATGCAATGACATAAACCTCGAGGGGGCATCTACAAAACTAAACAGAGATTCAAACTGACAGGAAGTTTTGAAGTTTAGGAGGATGGAAATGACAAAGAATCTTCCATACTGACGGTGGAACGCCGGCTGCTTCCTCCATAAGGTGGTATGTGGAATCTCTCTAGACCGGTGCCAGCTGTGTGATCATACACTGATGTCTTGGCAGAAGGGGCTTCCACATTTCCCTCTTCAACCCCCCTACCCAATCCCCACATAACCCCCTCTTGTCCAGAACCACAGAGAAATCACTCCAAATGTGCCATGACAATCTGACAGGACAAGCATTGCGGGTCCGTTCCATCTGCTTCCAATTTAATTTTGTGGAGGGGGAAGCTGTTAGATGAACAGGGAGCTTTAGTGGGTGTCAGGCCTGTTAGATGAAAGTTGGATGGGTTATTTTCAAATGGGCCGCCTCACCATCTCCACAAGTGTGTCGGCACTTGCCCGAATCTTAGAACTCACCGCTATGATCATTCCATGATCAAAGACCTGCAGCCATGAAGCAGACAATGGCTGAGCTCATTTAGACCATTATATGAAAAGACTGCATCAGGCTGGATTGGTTGATGGTTCGGAGCTAGTGACGGTAAGTGGGGTAAGAGGTAACATCTTATTGTAGTTTACTCTTGTCAGAGGATGGGAAAAAGAGAACCATTACTAATTTAGGTCTGCAAAAAGCAATTTTCCTAATTATGTGATGAAGGGAGTCAAAGGTCTGGAGAATGTCAGACTGCTAGCAGTCAGAAAACCATTTAAAATGGTTCTGAGTTGGCAAGTGGTCTCCCTTTCCCAGCTTACTAAGTCACACTTTACTTTATTTATTAAGCAAGGTGTTTTAAAGTTACAGTAATAGCTGCATGTAATGAGATTTCAGTGCTATTCACTAAAAGAATAATGCAAAGCAAATAACAGCTGCAAACATGGGCAAAACATTTGTGATGAACACAATTCACACACACCACAACTGCCCATCTTGCAGGTTGGTTTTGTCAGACACAGCTGATAGACTACTGCAATTTGACATACCTTACTGGGACTCTTCACCATCATATGATCATTATTTGATAAATCACAGTTGCCACAACCAACAATAAGCCTATTTTACATGTTTGTGATGTAAGAAATGACAATGACTTTAAACCAACACCAAAGATTCTTTTGTACCTTAAAATAATGTTTCCAAAATCGTTTCAGGGGTTCATCAACTCGTAACAGGGTGACCGGCACTTCTGCATTCGCTTTGCGACCTTCTATCGGCTATAACCGCACTATGCAAGTCTGCCAGATCGGGTAGCGGATCTGTAGTTCAAATGAGACATAAGAAACTACAAATTTGACTTGCTTTACAGCAAGCGTTACTATAGCCGATAGGTGGAGCCTATATGAAAAATAGACGTTTTTGATGTCGCAATACATCATACTTTCATAAAATCATGCAACATACTGTACCTTGTCTGTGGACATCGTTATTTCCAAAGCCGGTGCTGGATAAACAAATAGCGTGCGTGCGACAGTAGGCTGCGGTAGGCTAAATTATTTACAACAGCGGTAATGGCCAATTCACCCTTCGCAGGGAGCTTGATTGACAGGCGATCTAACCAATCATAATCCGCCATCCGCCATTTTGTCCGACAAAGCAGTCAGGAGAGATAGCAGATTAACATGGGAGGATTTGAACTTGAAAAATGGAATGTACTGACGCCTTTCCGCGGTTTAAAACAACATTCCTTCTTATGTTCATTCATGTTTATTTGATGCTATAAATGCACAAGAAGGAAGAGATGATCGGTTCACGAGCAGCTTTAACTGATGCTCTACAGCGATCTGTCAGACACATTTAAGAGCCACAAAACGGTATGTATCGTTTAAATTTCTTTTAAAAAATGACTAAATTTGAAAGGTGAGACTTTGTTTAATACGTTTAATATCAAAAGTAACCTGGTCTGTCCTGTCCTGTCTGTCAGCGTGTTGTCAGTCTCCTCTGCTCCGCGATGTATTTTTCACTGCGTGAGAACATGGTGTGGCGTGAGAGCAGCGTAGCTTGTCGGACATAGCGACAGTAACCAAGGGGGGCGGGTCTTTGCGAAGGGTCAATTACACCTCCAACCTGTAGGGGGACCAAAGAGGAAAAGTGCTTTGGTGTTGCTTTAAGGCCACATCTACATTAATCCAGATACAGTTTACATTTATGCATTTGGAGACTCACATTGCATTTCAAGGTACACATTTACATTCTTATCAGTTCTTGCTTTCCCTGGGAATCGAACCTATGACCTTGGTGTTGCAAGTGCCAATGCTCTACTGTTTGAGCTACAGGAAAGCTGTAAAGCTGAAAGTTGAAAACGGCGTTTTTGTTTCAAAACACTCTCCATATCGTCCACACTGAAACGTCAGAAAACTTACTGCGCATACGTAAGCCCTCATTAAAGCTCACTGAAATGATACAGACGGAACAATACATAATAAAGTTATCACACAAATCTTCTGGCAGGATCTTTTTTTTTTTTTAACAAAATATCTCATAAACTGATCTCATATCACCGTACACTGATCGCACTCACTCACAATTATATGTTTGGTCTAAAACGCAACTGCTCTCATGTTTTGTTGCAGGACAGCAAATGCGAGTACATTTTCTGTCATCTTAGCAGGACTGTGATATGAAGAGTGTGCAAAGTAACATATTTTAGCAACTGTGTGAAAGTGAATAGCACATAACAGGCACAATACCTGGTATAAGCATGAATATCTATTGGTACAATATGCGTCACATGACTAAACATGCGTCATCGTTTTCAAATGCCTCCGTTTTCACAGTCCACACTACAATACGAAAACGTCTCAGGGTGGACGGAAGGCTAAAATGGAGAGAAAAATATGCGTTTTCAAACTAAACTGTATTAGTGTGGATAAGGCCTAAATGTGGATGAAACAGCACTATATCAGTGCAGATAGTGTCTTCACTATCAGAAAAAAAGGTACATTTATGGGTACAAGAAGTTGTTGCTGGGCTGTTACCTCAGCGGCACATTCGCTGTTCCCTTTAACATCAATCTGAAGCGTATTTGTACCTTATTTATTTCTAAATGTTTAGAATATTTGTACCTTAAGGTGTACTACTAATGCTTCTAGAAAAACATTTTATGAGCTGAAGTACTCACGCAACTGTTAATTTGCCCCCTGATGTTCATCTCCTATCTGCTCAGTGAGCATCCCAGGAAATTGCTTCAACCTCTTTTAGAAGAGCAGGAATGTATCTACCCAATACAGATGGTATGAGTGTGGGTGGGGGAAGTCTCAGAGAACCTTGCGCCAGTCTCTCGCACCATCCATCACCCTCTCCCTGTTTTTCTTCCAGCTTTCCGTCTGTCTCAGTCCAGCTTTATACGCTTTTCTCCAGGCGTGATTGGTGAAGGAAGCGCTTGAGATACCTCCGGAAGAAATTAGCCCATGTCGGTTTTCATTTATGAGCTGTGGAACTGGCAGATGCCACGGAGAAGAAAGAGTTTTTCGAATTCTCCGGCTCTTACTCTAGCTTCCTCCTCCAGTTCTCAAGCACGTCCATTTAAATCACGGGTTATCGGGTCAATAAAATCCCTGACCTTGCCCAATCATAAAACAGTCACAGCAGCAGAGCGGCGATTGGTCAAGTTCATAACTCGATTTGTGGCATATTGAGTGAGAACAATAAACATCAAGATATATAATATATGGGAAAATAAATAAAATGGTCAGATATAATTCTAGAAAATCCAAATGTAAAAGCATTTTTAATGGCCTCAGTTTTCAGATTTGAATCATTATCAACTACTTATTTTTGCCTTCTAGATAATTAACAATTTTTCCAAGATGACCACAAAAGTTTTGTGGACGATGCTTTGAGAAGGAAAAGCAATACACTTTGATGCTTTTCTGTGAAACTACACTCAGTCTTGGAAGTGGCCATATGGTTGTAATGTAAGCCTGAGTAAATGGGGACTTAGCTAGTCCAAGTCTCAGCTACTCGAATGACTTGTTCAACTTATTCAATTTGTGGAGGTCAAAAGTTGATAGCACTGTTTCTCCTTTCTAATGGGAGATTTCTTCTTAGCTTTGAATAGGCTTAACTTCATATCGCTGGCTCATTAAACAGATCCTAGCTAATCAAATAAGCCACCACTTAGCGGAAACACAAAAACAGAGAATTTGGCGACGACATAGCTTGGCATTAGAGAGCTCAATTTGACGCTTTAATGACAAAATTTATGAGCAGCCATCCCGAGTGCCAAAAGATGTCTATAATTAGACCTACTCACAGTTTCTAATTACTCTTACAGGTCTCAAAGTCATCACAACAAATATGGGAACATGCTACATCAGTGCTGCTATAAAGGGCTTGTTACATTCATAATTTTGGTGCCTGTTTAAAGGCATCTTTAATGACAAATTACTAGTGCAACAAATACATGACACATGATTAACTAGACTTGTTTTAATACCGTAATGTATTTTTGGAGTATATTTACCATCATTAATAATGTCCTAAAAATGACCTTGTTGATGAAGTGCATGTCAAGAGAATGTAATTTTTGGAAGCAGGTGATGGTGATGGTGATGGTTCATGCCCAGCATCTCAGCATCCATATGCCCTTCTGGAAGTCTGGCTGTCCAGGCAGATGGTATGGACCAGGAATTCGTTTTTGGTGTTTAATTACGCTCATAATCAGGGGAAATAAAGATCAATTAAAACAAAAGAGAAATTAATGAAACGAGAGAGCCATAAGCATTGCACAGTTGTCTGGGCAGTCTTGAAATTTTACAGCACAGCATGCTGTTCCAGTGCTGGTGTAAATTCACATTCTCTGCAGGGATGAGCTCCAAACGTTGTTACACTTACTGTGGAAAGCATAATGCATGGATCTTATGTTCCTTAATGTCCCTCTGTGGTGAAAATCAAGCTTTTAATGTTGTTTATGTCGTAGTGTTTTTAATATGCTTTAAGACAAACCATGTACAAATGCATAAGTCAACACCATTGCTGAGTATTTTCTCTTTAAAACTGCAGTGAACCAAAGACAGTCTCAATAACACGGTTTGAAATCGCTGGTGTTTCTGACGTCACAAACTACCTCGTAACCAGTCACGTCAGTGTGTGATTGTCAATGAGTGGATCTGTGAGCTGGTGTGAGTGAGTAGAGGCGGGGCAAATTTGTAAATTCATAGAACCACGTATACTAAATGAGGCAAGGGTGAAGAGTTACATTCAAGCTATTTTAAAGCATGAAGAATTTTTTTTTTTTTTCCCAGGGAAAAAACATTTAAATATGTCATTTTTGTGATCAAATATGAGTTTTAAGGGATAAAATTGACTACAGGGGGACTTTAAATTTCTAAACTTGCATAAATATTTGTATTCAGTTGGTTTTACATTAATTTAAGACATATTCAACTCTGTTTACATTAACACCCATCAGACAATGCATTGCAGTGCTTACCAAATTGATCTGAGCTGCGTAGTTGCAACCCAATGGATCATGCAATTATTATTATTTTTTGGCTCTTTTAGCTTTTTTAGATTCTATGCCAGATCATAACAAAATAATACTGTCTATAAGACAACAAGTAAGGGATCATGTAAATCCAGCCGGTTGTTATCGCAGAATATTCCCCCGAAAGTGTGATCGGAACCTGAGTAATTCTGTGTTGAATTAATGCAGTTGCTGTCCATGCATATTTGGAAATACAAATATTACCTTCATTATGACCTCTGGTGTTGTTGTTCATATGCAGTTACACTACATGTTTTGATTTGGTTTTTAGCCAGCCTTACATGTTTCAACAGACTTTGTAAGTTCAAATCCCAGTGATATGATCAGCAAACAAGGAAGTCTGTCAAGTGATGTATGATACATGCTCTAAAGGAGTGCTTGCAGAATAACATTAATCCAATGAGTAATTCTAGGGAAAAAGAGAGGGAAGACAGTGAATAGTTTTTAAAGGTAACGTGTGTAATTGTTGTGCCAATAGCAGCAGTAAACCGAATTGCAAAACCTGTAACTGTTTCTTTGTCACATCAAGACAATATCAGTAAATGCATAATACTTATAATAATCAATCAAAAAGTAAAATAAAACATGCCATACAAGATCTAAATCGAGGAGCTGTTCTGTTCATTGGCGCTTGTCTTTTGGATGCCTGGCACGGGTTCAGCTGCCCTCTACCAAGCTGTGTTTGTCATACGGTAGGGCAGTGCCCACCACCTGAGCCAGAGAGGCTGTCAGAGGGTTGGGAGCGCTTGGGCACTGGCACACAGATGCCACCACACCGACTGTTACCTTGTCAGTTATAAATAGACCATGAGCCATGCTGTGCCAACCCTCAGCTATCTGAGCAGCGGACTCCAGAGTCAAGAGAAGAAATCAGATTGAGGAGTTTTATTGCTTAATGCAAATCACAAGAAACACCCTTTGACTTTAAACCAAAGCGGAATAAATCTAATCAGATGGTTTCAAGTATATTCCAGCATTGTAGGAGTGAGGGCAAGAAAAGAACATACTCGATTATAAAAGTAAATTCCATATGCTTGGCAGGCCATTTTTTAATTACATTAGCATAATTCCACCTTTACTAGGCTAATGCAATTTTCACAGTGAACATTTAAAAGGCTTACAGATAACCACAGATCATTAAACAGCTGAAGTGTTGAAGCCGCACATGGAGTTTTATTGTGCGGCTGTATTGGCTGTGATAAACTGGAGAAAGAATTAAAGGAATAGTTCACCCAAGAAATTAAATTCTGTCATTATTTACTCACCCTCATGCCAACTGCTATGCTGCTATTTTTTCCATGGAACACAAAAGGAGGATCTTTGAATGAATGAACAGTTATTCGTCAAGATTCATTACGTTTAGTCACATGACTTGTGAGTGCTTAGGGCTGGTTCACACAGAATATGTTTTTGCTGAATGCGAGACGCTGGCCAGTTGAATGAAAAAAAGGTCTAGAGACTCGTTCTTTCTCGTTCTTAACTTAGTTGCTGCAAAAGAGTCGAGATGCCAGCACAACGGTTGAAGACGTCGTTCTAGAGCGTTTACACAGTGGAATGGAAAAATGTGTTCTGTGTGAACGGCCCCTATAGTTGTTTGGCTAACACCTGTTAGCATGACGCATCAATGCATCATTTTTAAATCTGACACTGGAATTATTAAGATTCCAGAGTTTCGACAGACAGGAAGATAAGGGAACATCAATTTACTTTCCTGTTCCTTATACAAAGCCAACAGTTTGGAGCTTTGTCATTGATTATCATTTGTTTATCAAAACTGCAATAAACTCTTGCTTTAAGAACTATGATACGACGTCAACATGTAGCAATTATGTGATTAGCTCTAGTCATTTACTTGTAGAGATGGTTGCGTTTTAGCCCTGGGAGAATGCGTGGGTTGAGTACTGTGGACATGCGCTCACTAACGTCAAGCTAAGTATGCAGTGATGAATGATTCAATGATATTGTCTCAGACAACAGACTGCTAATCGTTCAGATGTTCTCCATGGCTACCAATTTCAAACATTTAAACAAAGCAACGTCAATAGAACTATTTTCTTTTCACAATCCTTCGCTTCTGATCTCAGTTACCTTGTCCATAATAAACACTGGAAATGCAGTACGTCAACTCTCCGAAATCCCGCGGACTTGGCTCGTCTTTACATACTGTCTGTTTTACTAAATAAAGCTTACAGCTGTAGTCCCACTCCTCCCTCGGCGGTATAAAAGTGGGTTTACATTATGGCTTTCGGCCCCTTCTGATGTGCCTCGGAGGACTCGCTTGCACCGCAATAAAACTCCGCACACACTGTCAGGCCTATCCACTGCTCCGTCTAAATAATTCACTCATGCATCACTGCTCCTCAGACACTGTTTTTCAAATGCTGTAATGAGAAAAGCTGTAAAAGGGTTGATGGTGAAAAAAGGCGGATCAAGAAGCTGAAAGACAAGCTGGCCCACGCAGTCTTTCCCATAGACTTAAGTGCTAAAAAAACAAGCGACTTCAAAAGGCCGACCTGCATTCCTCTGCGCAATTAGATATTTCTAATGTTACTTGTAAGGTGCGATGTTCAGTCGACCTTGCTGCGGCGAACAAAAGACAAAGCAGAGGGGGACAAGAACGCTCTCCTTGATTGTCGATGTTTTAAAGGTGAAAACATGAGGCTGTGCAGGGATAAATTATTTGGATGGAAGGAGCTGGCATGAGTTCAGAGGGCTTTTTTAAAGTAAACCAGATTGATTCTGGAGAACTGCGATTGGTTTATTTTCCTAGTCCCCGTGGTCTTTACATTAGGCCCACTTGTAATTGTCCTTGTGTTTCAGCTAATCCTCTATTTCCAGGGAGGAGATTGGGAAAGAATTTACTAACTGAAGAAAAAAAGAAAAACGAAAAGAAAAAGCTTCCTTTTTGATAAGGATTCATCTTATTCATGAGTTTTGCAGTTCAGGAATATAAATGCAACAATGAACAAACTTTGCAAGATAACAGTAATATTTTTCTTGTTTTCAGGTTTTAAAAGGCGCAAAACCTAAATATCCTTAAATAATATACATGTATTTGAGAAACAAAATAGTATGTGATATAAGCCGTTTTTTTATAATGTGTTGGAAATAACTTTTGTTTTTTCCTATCACACTGATATTTTTTTCTTCTTTTAAAGTTGCACTAACTTTTTTCGTTCGGAATTAACAAAAAATTTAAAGTCGATACATCATCAATCCTTCTTCTAAAATGTGTTTTTGTCTTACCCTGATTCACCATAGTAAGCCTGTAATAAGTGTTTATATTTCAGACCTGTTGGGATGGTTTTCGTGGAAAATTGCGTACATGCGTCCCTCGCATACGTGTCTCTACATATCTGTAAATAGAGAAAAGTGGCTCTGTATACCTTGTATATTTTGAGGGATTGACATTGGTTAGTTGTCACAAAAGGTTAAGAAAGGTTAAAGGTGCATTGCGCAAGTCTCTGAGTTTTTGCAGAACTATGCCCCCTCTGGCGACAAGCGAAACTGCAACCAGAGGTGTGCACGCTCATGGACCACACGCATGTGTCTTTGTCTTACATGGAGTTTGCTTTGGGGTTTGGAATGGACTACAAGCTGGTCTCTTTGAATCCATCTTCTACTTTTGTCGCTCGAGTTGTCTTCGCTGATACGGAGAATGGCGGCGAATACACAAACCTGCAAGACATAGCCAGGTGAGCGTGAACACGCATGACGTCACGCCCAGTCTCAAATTCCGTCCCGAATCCCTCTTATTTATTTTACTGTACAGGATTATAGAGGCAATCGCAGTGATCAGAGAAGGGCTCATTCAGCCCATCAGGCAATTGTTTAAGCATGTATGGGTTAGAAAAACGGGTATTTTTAACATGAAATGTTGCGCAATGCACCTTTAACATGGAGCAGCTAAATTTTTATTTATTTATTTATTTATTTATTTATTTATTTATTTATTTATTTATTTATTTATTTTTTATTGTCATTGCACATTAAATGAACAACGAAATTTTAGTAGCAATTTCACCTAGTACACACATAATCTAAAATTTTACAGACAAAATTATAAATAGTAAGAACACACAAGATAAAATAGAATATTTGTAAATTAAAAAATATCTGTAATGTTATTGCACATATACCGTATATTATGAAAGTGTGTGTGTGTGTACATGTGGGGGGGAAACAGTCAGTGACCGTGTGTGTTCAGTATGGTGATGGCTTGTGGAAAGAAGCTGTTTCTGAGTCTGTTTGTTCTAGTCCTGATAGACCTGTAGCGCCTGCCTGAGGGCAGCAGGTCAAACATGGGGTAGGCTGGATGGGAGCAGTCTTTAGTGATGGCCTTTGCTCTGTTGAGGCAACGGGATAAGTAGATGTCCTTTAAATCTCCAACCTCCGTGAATCACCCATTTTAAACAAAGCCGAACAGAGGAGAGTGACAAAAAGAGAGCGTGACAGAGCTTGTAATAAAACAAGAATCAACATCAACAGAGATGGCGAGAACTGAGGGATTTGAAAAGTTGGAAAGGCGACGCAGAAATTTTATTTCAAGCAAGTACCGTGTCTATCAATGAGTAAAGCTACAGTAACGTCTTCAGCTAGTCAGTTTGAGATACTTTCTAAACTGGTTATCTCTCTTAAGCCTAGCAGTGAATGTTTTATGAGCAGTAGGATAATCATATTGATCCGCACAATCACGCAGAGCCGAAGCACAACCGTTCCGCTACATGCATGCAGTTTTGTTCTGTATCTGCTAGAGGATCAAAAGTGTACCTTTTGAGCATAATTTATGTTTTGTTAGATGTATGCCTTAAATATGAAAACAAAAGAGTGTTCACTAGATTAAAAAAGCAACTTATTTAAAAACTTTACTATCCCATGCAATTTTGCTTCTCAAGTAAATTTACTCATGCAGTCGGTTGAAAATAAGGTATAATTAAAAAAAAAAAAAAAAAAAAAAAAAAAAAAAAAAAAAAAATATATATATATATATATATATATATATATATATATATATATATATATATATATATATATATATTATTATGAACTGACTTTATTCATGTTTCTTACATAAACTAAAGGATATGTATATAGTTAGTTTATGTAAGAAACATGAACCATGATTTACTACTTGCTAATCAGTGGCAGGTGGGAGGGGGGACCTTCTCATTATCAGGAGCATTTGATTGGACAAAAACTTTTATAAAGTGGGATTAGGCATAAATATATATTTTTTTTTTTTTTTTGTGTGTGATTTCTGAAAATAAAATAAAGATAGATGACCTCAAAGCTAAAAATGGTGTTTAAAGTTTTTTTTACTAGAAAACATGACAAAAGTCTGATTAAAAAAAGAAATCCAGTAAAATTATTGGTTTCAAATTATAGTGTAGTATAAAAGGAAAGAATGTTCAAAACCATGAATGGTGTGAGTATTTCTAATCCGAGCGAGGCATGCTTTGAAATGAAGCCAAGGGGAAAGGCACTAGAATGTTACAAAACTTTAAAGATCGACTATCTTTGGTTTCCTTTGTTCATCTCATCTCGCTTAGCAAACGCCTGAACATGAAACTTAATGAGCCATAGGAGCAGGTCTGTCACATAGAGAGCCAAACCTTTGATGACAATTGCTGTAGACATGATGTAATAAGCGTATTAGAAGGACAGTTTTTATATAATAGATGGTATAAGGCTTTCAACTGCGAAACACTTGGCGTTGCATGAAAGGACCCCAGCAATTAACACATTTGTTGAACTTCCCATGCTGATGCAATGTAACAGCATACAGGCTTTAGAATATTGTGTTGCCAGTGACCCCGCTAGATTTCCATGGTGTCTACTTAATGTGTGTAATTGACTCTTATTAAAATTTCATTACTGGCACATAAGCTCTGCAAATGCCAGTTTGGACACATAATGGTATAATAATAAGTTCTTTTAAAGTTTGCGTTCTCTCACTTGCACACTGTGCTCTTCCTCATTTACCCAATGACATTCTTCAGAGGAGGATGTTGGAGAGCATTTATTGCCACTGACTGTTAGATTGTAATCTATGTCAGATGTCTGGACTGCTTTTGTGTTGTAAGTAATATGTGTGATCATCAGCGTGCCAGAAGGTTCCAATCTGTACTGTGCCTCATGGGAAGAGGCTGGAGTAGTCGAACCCTCACATCTCCAGCCTCAGTCTGGGGTAACAGCGCCTTTAAAGAGCTCTCCAACTGTCCTTAAGCTAACGGCCTTTAGATTGGTTCAAGCTCTGCGCCCAGGCAATTGCATCATTACAGACTGCGTTTGGTTTGGCTGAGGGAGAATGCATGTTAAGATTTAGCTGGGCATGTGCAGGACACTATCCCTGTACTATGCTAAACTATTCTACTCCACTTTTTAAATTAGTGTCCTGCTGCATATTTTGATCCAAACCACAATAAAAAATATTGTAATATAGTAATGTATTGGAATCTAAATACAGTAATAATATTGCAATACAGTAATTTTGAGATATTGGGGCAGATTTACTAAACAGGGCAAATTAGCGTAAGAGCGCAATTCCAAAACAGCGCCGATGGGAGAGGAAAGATATTTCCATAATGACCAACGCAATCTACCAGGTAGCGTCTGGTTTAAGACATGCTTTTTTTTGGCGCAAACACCAGTACATTGATGAGCGCAAACCTTGGTAAATCACCTTGCATGATTCATTTAAAAACTCTCCTCCCATACATTTTGCATCTGAAAGGGAAACTCCTACAAATGCATTATGCAATATCAGCTGCAAAAATAACCCTATCCACGGCTTTTCAGCGCAAATTTTTCACTGCGTGTCTTTAGTAAATCCTGACAGAAGTGTTTTAACGCCAAAATAGGGTTTGGACTGGTACAAGCTGTTCATAAATCTGGCCCATTGAGTATATAGTGAGATATTTTTACAATTTAAAAGAACGTAATTTAAAAAATGCAGTTCATTCATGGCAAAGCTAAATTTTCAGCATCATTACTCCAGTCTTCAGTGTCACATGATCCTTTAGAAATCATTCTAATATGCTGATTTGCTGCTTAAGAAACATTTCTTCTTATTATCATTGTTAAACTGAAAACAGTTGTGCTACTTAATATTTTTATAGAAACTATGATATATATAGTTTATATAGAGGGTCTAAAGAACAGCATTTTTTTTACGATGTAAAGTTCTTTATTAAATGCATATTAAATGCAGCTTTGTACAATATGACTTAGAGCCAGAGACATTTCGGATGGTTGAAATTAGCATCTCTGCGCTATAACACACAGAGCTAATCCCTCTGGGAGTGTGGGCGTCAAGAGACACAGACAAGAGCGTACACACAGCAACAGAGAGGATTACGCATGTTAACGCTCATTACGTGCTGTTTTTGCCGGTTTTTAGCATATGAACAAGGAGATGAGAAACCTGGTGAGGTCATTTCAATCACGCTAGGGTTTGTAATACAGTCTTTTCTCTAATCTTTCAAATAGTTTTCACCCCTTAATAACTGTAAGCAATTTCAGACATTTTGCTTCCTCCATTGTAACCTAGCGCCCTCTCTTCACATTCTAAAGACTTGTTCAAATCATGTTCCAATGTCAGCAAATCTGAACACACACATTTATTGATAGGCAGAGAGTGTTTCTGATTGGCTTGTTTTGTGTGCTGTTGCTGACTCTTTTTTTTTTTTTTTAATGCTGTTTACAAAGCCTGTTTACAGGCTGTTACATATTGCCTTCAAGTGGTGTCGGAATGATTGAGCACACATGAATGGCACAACAATGTCAAAATTACCAGTGGGAAGACTGTGGATTTTCTCCCTGACTTGGTTGCGGAAATAATATTAATAATAATAATTTTGGATGCAAATTTAGTATTGATTATACTAATAGCTCATCAGAAAATAATATATATTTATGATGTGACCAAAACTTCCTATCATTTTCTGTGGCAGCAAAAAAAATAATAAAATACTTGGACTAAGAATAAATTACACAGGTTATGCATATAAATCACACAGGTAATGCTAAAATGTTCCTGTCTTTGTAAGACTGTATAAAAGAGTGAAACATATAGGCCACATCTGATGTCGCATTCTTTTCTACTATATAGTAGGAGATAAACAGTATGTGAAAAACATTATTTCCGAATGAACAGTATTCATAAAACAGCAGGCAAAAATGATCCAGATGACTTCTAGTGAGATTCTGCAGTGCGCATCTGATGGACACTTCTATCCCATGAGGCCATGGGAGAGGATTTGAAGAGCCTGGGTTAGGGTGTGCTCTTTGATACCAAACTTTCATTTGAAAGCCAAATTTCTAGATTCTGTAAAACCGCTTTTTTTATCTTAAAAATATATCTAGATTACGACATATGCTCTCAAATTACCAAAGCGCAACCCTGAATGTCAACAGTGACCGTGTCTACTAAACAATCCCCTGTGAAGGCCTCGTCGACATGACAGTCATCGGCACAGATACAAAAAACAGACAGACAGGCCCTCCACACAGACCCTACGGCCAGCTTCAGCTTCAGCTCCATACCGGCGTGATGAATCGATCTTCAAGCAAAAGAAACTGGATGAATATTTGAAATGCTACCGATCCCAATCTGAATTCTGACTTGTGATGCAGCCTGAATCATAATCATACACTGTTTGTTCGTTGGCCAGAGGAGAACTGCCCCCGACTGAGCCTGGTTTCTCCCAGGTTTTTTTTTCTCCATTCCTGATGGAGTTGGAAGAAACTCTGGCTTGCTTAGTTGGGACACTTAATTTTCAACAGTATTATTGATCTGACTGTACTGACGCTGTTGTGTGAGAAGTAACTAAACTGAGCTGGACAATGACATCAGTTTTTGTAGAACATCTTTATAGATGAAATAAACTAATTTAATAATTGATGATCTTTACAACGAAACTGAATCGACGCTGAACTGACTTCAGTTGAACAACAGCTGAAATGCATATTTTTTTCCTGTTATCACTGTAAAGCTGCTTTGAAACTAAACCCCAAGAATTGTCAATTTAGATTTCATGGGGACTTCCCATAAGGACTTGGCTTATAGCAGTTTCTCAAGACACCAAGATATCAGGGGCATTTCCTCTGAGGAGGCAAGGGAGGTAGTGCCTCCTCAAAAAATTAGATGAGAAAATAATTCATATTACAAAATTAAACCGTACACAATGTGACATCATTTTTTTTATAAATCACTGTTTTTTTAAAGTAACACTGTCACCAGTGACACCAACAGGTAAAGTTACAGCCCATTGAGTTTAACGGAGCCCCTGAAGCGTGCGGTGGGTTTGGTGGGGGGTAATGGAGAATGAATGGGGGAAAGTCACATGAGAGGAGGCAATGCCTCCAGCGCGCTATGACTGGTTATGATTAGATATGATTGGTGCGTGCGATAAATCCTGTCTTCTTATTTTAGTGCGTGTTTCGCATTCATGAATTGGTCTATATGAAAAAAATATATGCCGTTAATGGGAAGATTAATTAAAAAGTATGTAAACAACTCATCCACTTAGATATCAGGGTTTAGTGAACAATCAGCTTGGTGAAATTAATGGGTTCATCTTCGTGTCTGTGACCAGTGTTTGTAGAGCTTGATGACCGATGATCCGAAAATAAGATGACTAAACATGAGTTCACAAATAAAATATATGTTTAAATTATTACTGCCTTTAGTTTTGGAATAAATGTAATAATGCTAAAAACTTAATGAGATGTATTGGTTTTAATAAACAGAATATTAATGACATTTGTAATGTAAAAATACAAAATAGAATGTATTTTTTTTTAGATGTAATGTAATGCTTATTTAAACAGAGAAACAAAATGTTACAACATTAAGTTTAACTGTGACAAAAAAAGCAAGATATCTGTCAGGTATAGTAGGACATTTTTGTATTGAATAGCAGCTTTAATCATGATGCTTCTGCTGCAACATACGCTTGATTTTATTATAGAGTAAAGCTCTAGCATGTGCACCTCGATCGTTGTCGCTTTCGCCCTGTTTGACCTAGTAAACAACAGTGGAGGAGGACTCATGTAAAAGGCTCACTAAATTTGCATGCTGCCCCATGTGTGCTTTCTGTATGGGGCTGTTTATTCACTGAAGGTCAGGCTTTTGTAAAGAAAAACTTCTTGCCCGATGAGATAAGAAAGCAAATTGCAGATCTATCATTTCTGAGCGTCTCTCTTGCTGTCTCTGTGCTCCTGTGCGCTGTTGACTAGCAGGGACTCTTGTGTGAAATCAGTGGAATAGCGGCTGGTTGACTTGATTTATGACTCACTCTGGGCTCGGCCTTATCAGGTGCACACAAGCCCCTCTTTCTGATGCAGCCTGTGTCTGAATGACAATAGAAGACCAGCAGCATTATACTCCAAATTTTGCCCCAGCTTTCTGGACACCACAGATTACATCTAGTTTATTGATTTACGGCGGCCATCTTGAGTCGCACACAGACAGAGTGGCTCTGTGCCATTGCAGTGATAGACTCGTTTTCAACTTGGCAAACAGCGTTTTTATGTGAACTTGCTCTTAACAATAAAAGGAACATTTGCAAGGGCATTCTCGCTACAGTTATAAGCTCTTGTAAAGAATGGCCGTGGGTGACTGTTTTCGAGACAGAAGGTTGGAAATTTGAGCGATAAAACGGCAGTCTCGGTACCATCCCGTGAGACGAAACGTTAATGTTTGATGATGGAAGGGGGAAAAGGGTGGAAAAAAATAAAAGTGAAATCTGGGGCAAAGAGGTTTATTCTAAAAGCTCTGAAGGGGGAAGCAGTGCTCCACATTACTAAAGTGTTTCTTCCACTTTTTCCCTCTCTCTGTAATTGAATCATTGCCATCTGTATCTCTAGAGATAAGATATGTTATTTGGGAAAATTATTTAAATTTAAGAAATGTGTTAGCTAATGTAATTAAGTTTAAATTACCACAGCTGCACTTCGTTGTTGGAAGTGTAATTATGTAATCTAACACATTAAATGATGGAAATGAGCATCACTCTGGCGGACTTAAACATGGAACGCCTTTTGCACAAAGCTGAAGATTGAATTTGTTTTTGTTCTGAAGATCGAATGGATATGACTGGAGCAATGTTGCTATTAGGGACTTACTGTAAAAACTGCTATTGCACGGCACTTGCTGTTAGGAGGCAAAGTCCCTTATCTACGTCTTTTTAGTAAAAAATTAATGCTCCAGTTCTGTTTGATTTTATTATATTTACTATATAAGAATATTTACCACATTCTTCAATAAGAAAACAATATAGATAGTAATATATTTTAATATTTAAATACTTAATATAATTAACATATATTTGAATACTATAATATTTTTTGTTTTCATTATACATTTATTTTATGTTTATATTATCGTTAAACGTGTACTATGTAACTTTCTTTTTTTTCTGACCCTAATTCAATATGTTAAACCCGTTGTAAGTGTTTACATTTTATACCTAGCGGGATGGTTTTCACTGGAAATTGCATACACGTGTCTCATCATATTCGTAAATAGAAAAAAAAGTTGCTCCGGCTACTTTGACTCGTGTCTGGGGTTAGTTGTCACAACGAGCGAGAGAGGTTGACATGGAGAAGCTAAATCTTCAACCTCGGGGAATCACCCACTAGAGCAGCCTTTCTCAAAGTGGGTGCCGCCAAAAAATTACGTAGGCTAAAAAAAAAAAAAAAAAAAAAAAATCTGACATTTCATATATAAATATATTTGAATTTACATAAATACATTCTTCTTCTTTTTAAACATATGAACGGATTAATAAAATTGTAAATTCATTTTAGATAAATATATATATAAAATTTGCATTTACATTTGGGTTATGCAGTGTTTTTAAATGATATTTTACACTGGGGTGCCTTGAGATTTTATGCACTTTTGAAAGGTGCCCTGACTGAAAAAAGTTTGAGAAAGGCTGCACTAGAGGGCCAAAAGTTACATAATGTACCTTTAAATTACATATGAAATACATTTAAATGGACAGTGGTAGTTAGTGAGTATGTTACACAATTATTTGGTGAATTAGCCCCACTAGTCATCAAAGACCAATAAAGTTAATATGTTTATTTATATTTTTACATCTCTTAATAAAATAAATCATAGGCCTACATTAATAAATAACTACAACAATAGATTTCAAAGCATATTTTATGTTGCCTTTTTATGTGACCAGAAGTTATTAACCAGAAGTTTGGCTATTTTTAACTTATTTTTCCTGACCATTGGTCAACAAATCCTCTGTAAACACTTCAAGTGTCATGAAGGTTGCAAGCGTAGAGCTTCACCTTTATATTGAATGAGCTTAGTGGTTGTGAAAACTGGATCAATCACAGATCATCAGCAGTTCATTTCAAAGTTTGATGCGGAATGACAGTGGTGATATTTATATGTGGATATGTGTGAACTAGTTGCTATCATGATATCGATTATAATCACTATTGTTAAACTGACAGAATAATCAGCCAATCACAGTGATGTGGAGGCACTGTTACCACTGTCAAGTTCATGTCACATTCTGCCTCTCTCTGAAACTAATATGCATCTAAATTTTACTTACCCCAAATGTGTGAATGGTAGCCTATTGTTTTACAGTTTCCACAAAAATATTAAACAGCAACTGTTTTCAACATAGATAATAGAAAGAAAATGTTCCTGAGCATCAAATCAGCATATTAGAATGGATTCTGAAGGATCATGACTGGAGTAATGGCTGCTAAAACATTTTTTAGTTTTGCAATCACATTAAAAAAATGACATGTTAAAATATATAAAAATAGAAAACAGTTGACTAATAATAATAATAATAATATTGTAATAATATTTTACAAAAACTTTAAAAATGTTAAAGATTCCAAACTTTTGACCGGCAGTGAGTCTTTAACCATCTTAAATGAGACCGAAGAGTGCCTTTATTTATTAATAAAGACAGGGAAAGAGCATGCAAGCTGTTCGCGGATCGCATCTCTCTCTCTCTCTGCAGGCATTGTTTGTTTGTGTAAGCACTGACACAGGCATCTTGCTACACTTCCTTCGGCATGCCATATTTGCAAACTCCCTGGCTCCCAGTTGCGTATGTCAAGTGTAACCCAATCTAATATGCCTGGCTGCCTGTGTTCAGATGGTCTGTTAGTGTGAGTGTGTGAGTGTTTGTGTGTGTGTGTGTGGGTGGGTGTGCGTCTGGGTGGCTGCCCGCTCTGCGCAGGCTGTGTGAAGGGCTGTCAGGGCTGGCTTCTCCTCCCAGCTCCCCCTTGGCTAAAGGAAATCACCCACACCTCTGCCACAAGTCCTGGACGCCGGCCGAGACACTGTCATGGATACGCACGTCAAATTGCCCTAGGATTAAACAACAACAACAACAACAACATATGGGCCGTATAACAGCTCCGAGAGGGAGTGGAGCTCCCCAGAGGGAAAGTGAATAACAGGAGACAAGTGACCGGTGCCTTGGCAGCCAGGGCCAGAGGAAGCTAGAAGAGAAAGCTCAATAGCGAGGGATTAGAGCGCAGCGGAGCAGGGATTAGCCACTGTGAATACAACAGAGGCTGCTGCGCTAATGTTCTCCTTCTGACACACGTCGCAAAACGTGCGCACTCGAGATGTATAGAACGAGCTCGGCCGAGTGCGAGGGGTAGCCTGCAGCAGATGTTGTTGGTTTAAGCGGGGGCATGTGGCGGTTTGAGAGGCATAACCCCATTATGAGCACAAAGAGTCCATAAAGAGCCTCCACTGACTCGCTTCAGAGCTCTGTGTTGAGTAAGGCCCGAAACATATGCTGATTTAGGGAAGCGCACGTGAACGCCATCACACTTACCAATGGGGAACTCAAATCGTGGATGGAAGCAAATTGCTATTTGTACTTTTTTAATGTTTGTGAATGTTGGCTGTTTATTTGGGATAGCTACCGTAGATTAAAAACATTGATCAATTTTGCCAGAAAACTGTTTGTACAGAAAAACTAAACTTCCCATAATTCTTGGTAATACATCAAGAATAAAATACAAGCAATTACCCAGCTATGCACAGTTTTTGGTTTGTATTTTTATAGCATATTGTTGCTACAAAATGCCTTTCAGTTTTCCTGATGAGTGAAAAGGACATGAAACATGAAATTTTCCCTATCAGAACCATACACGTCATTTCTTTTATTTTCTTTTTTTCTCTTCTCTTTTTTATTTCATTATTATAGTGGTTGTGAATTTGGAATTTTTCGATATGAACTCAATCAAATTCTTCTGAGAAAAATGTATGTCCATGCTATCCACTTTAATTTTATAGCTCCATACTTGCTGTGACAACAATTGTCATATTTGTGGAAATTATATATTTTTTAATCTGTGTAAGGTATATCACAAGAAACATCATATTCCTTAAAATGGCGTTGTAAGTAACAGAAGTAGAGGCAGATCTTTTCCTCACTATGACAAACATCAGAGTGAAACAGATTATCGAATAATACAATAAAATAAGGTAGGGAACTTGGGAACTATACATCGTTCGTGTATTGGATGGAGGCAGATCCTAATGCGAGCTTGCGGTCGACTATAAGACGGCCCGGGTTTAAGTGAACTACGTGAATGAAGTATGGCAAACTTCTCGAGATGTATCTTTTCACTGAAAGAATGAATTATGCCATTTTAATGCATGAATTCATTTTTCACAATAAGAGCAATAACATGTATTTAAAAAAAAAATAGATTAGGTGAATTTTCATTTCATTTCAACTTTAAAGGAAAACACTCTAAAGAATCAGAAAAGTATCCTAAGCTATGAAAGAGCAATACAGTGCCCATGCGCAAGAATATTTCAGGTTTCATTTAAAGATAGAAAAAATAAGTAGAGTGAATTCTAGCTGACACTGGTCTGCCACATTGGTCAGACTTTACCCAGTTTTCAAGAACTAAGAGGCAGTAGGAAACAGAAAGTAGAACAAAAAGGGTGAGTGAAATGCTCATACCGTAATTGCAGCTTGTAAATGTAATGAATTGCAGTGATGCTGTCAGCAGAAGGTCAGTGTGGTGGGCCTTCTTCACTCCTGTTGACATGCCTGTCGGGACTTTGTGGAAAACATCCCAACTGCGCTGTTTGGCTTTGAGGCCTGGGGTTTTGGCAACCTGGGAGATATCTTTCCCTAGAGCTCCAAAGAGAGCTTTCACAGAGTTCTGCAGACCAGAAAACAAACCAGTATTGCAAAGCGGTCCAGTTCTCCTTAACAAAGTGCGGAGATCTTGTCAAAAACTAGCTTATCATCATCATCAGCCAGCAGTTTTTGTTCTAATAACAATCTATAAGTTCACAGAGTTCCCCTTCTTGAATGATCTTTAGAATAGCTTTAAGTTAACTGGATCATCAATAAGGAAGAAAATTCTATTAGGGTATCTTTAATATCCGTAATGAGATTAAATGGAGAGCAAATGGAGGAAAAATGTCCCTATCTTCTAAAATTTTGATCATCAGTTTGAAAACCCCAGTAATCTCAACAAAGTTTTAAATACCAAAGACTTCCATTTAAAGACACAGCTTGTTTTTCAACAAATTCACCATAGGGTAAAGAAATTCATTCTTAAGAAAAAAATCTTAAATAATATTTTAATTGTTTATCATCAGCTGCAATGAATTGAGACTTTTTTTCTTATGTCAGTTTACATTCTTTCCTGTGCTTTCTTTCTGTTTCCTATCATACTGCTTATGCTCTAGTTTGTTGCCATGGTCACTAATTGCTTTGTGCACATATTTCTTGTTCAGTTTGTTATCTCCTGTGTATTTAAGCCCTCAGTTTAATTCTACTCAAAATAATGTCATACAGCTGCTTTCAGATTATGTTCCTTCATCGTCACTGGTTCCGCCCAGTCTGCTGTCTCCTTCATCACTGTTGGTTCCTCCCGGATTCCAGTCTCCTTTGTCACTGCTGGTTCCACACAGCCTCCCTCCCCCTCCTCTGCCAACTCCCTCCAGCCACTCACCTTCTTCTCTGCTGACTCCCTTCAGCTCCTCGGCGCTGCCTATGGTGGCTCCGCCCACTTCTTCAGTTCCACCTCTGCTGGCTTCTTTCAGTGCCTTGGGCCATGCTCTTTTGCTTTGCCTTGGTCTTCCCGGTCTGCAGCCCCGCCTTGATGGACGGACCCCCTGGCTCCACCTCAGTCCTCTGAGCACCATGATTCCACCTCAGCCTGTTGATCCATTGGTTCCACCTTGGCTCCATGGTTCCTCGCCTCCACCGTGGACCGTCATTCCACTGGCTTCGCCGGGCTCCCTCGTGCTTTGTCCCTCTAACTTCACCACAGGCTGTGTCTCAGCCCCCACCCCTTTTGCTTCACTGGGCACCACCTTCCCTCCTGCTTCACTGTTGTTCTCGTTTGCTCCGGCTCCATCGCGGTATTCCGAACCCCTGTCTCTACCTCAGTGCCATGAGCCGTTGGCTCCGCCTTGAACCTTCAGACCTGCGGTGTCACCCTATGTCTTCAGCCCCTCGACTCAGCCTGGTTCTCTAGCTCTCATGGTAATAACTATGTCGGAATCCGCTTGGTTCCGCCTGGACTCACTGCTGAGGCTCCACCCTTGCTCCTTCCTTCATCAGTTCTGTTGTGGGCTTTCATCCTCATGGCTCGGATCTGGGTTGCTCCCTGGCTCCTCCCTCCATCAGTTCCGCCATCAATTTTCCTCCGGGTCCTTATCTGGGTTGCTCTGTGATCCCTCCCTCTGCCAGCTTCCCCGTGGACTCTTCCTCCCATTCCTCCATGGACTCTTCCTCCTGTTCCTCCATGGACTCTTCCTCCTGTTCCTCCGTGGACTCTTCCTCCTGTTCCTCCATGGGCTCTTCCTCCAGTTCCTCCATGGACTCTTCATCCTGTTCCTCCATGGGCTCTTCCTCCAGTTCCTCTGTGGACTCTTCCTCCAGTTCCTCCATGGACCCTTCCTCCTGTTCCTCCATGAACTCTTCCTCCTGTTCCTCCATGGACTCTTCCTCCAGTTCCTCCATGGGCTCTTCCTCCTGTTCCTCCATGGACTCTTCCTCCAGTTCCTCCATGGACTCTTCCTCCAGTTCCTCCATGGGCTCTTCCTCCTGTTCCTCCATGGACTCTTCCTCCAGTTCCTCCATGGGCTCTTCCTCCTGTTCCTCCATGGACCCTTCCTCCTGTTCCTCCATGTGCTCTTCCTCCAGTTCCTCCATGGACTCTTCATCCTGTTCCTCCATGGGCTCTTCATCCTGTTCCTCCATGGGCTCTTCCTCCAGTTCTTCCATGGACCCTTTTGCTTCACTGGGCTCCACCTTCCCTCCTGCTTCACTGTTGTTCTCGTTTGCTCCGGCTCCACCGCGGTCTTCCGAACCCCTGTCTCTACCTCAGTGCCATGAGCCATCGGCTCCGCCTTGAACCTTCAGACCTGCGGTGTCACCCTATGTCTTCAGCCCCTCGACTCAGCCTGGTTCTCTAGCTCTCATGGTAATAACTATGTCGGAATCCGCTTGGTTTCGCCTGGACTCACTGCTGAGGCTCCACCCTTGCTCCTTCCTTCATCGGTTCTGTTGTGGGCTTTCATCCTCATGGCTCGGATCTGGGTTGCTCCCTGGCTCCTCCCTCCATCAGTTCCACCATCAATTTTCCTCCGGGTCCTTATCTGAGTTGCTCTGTGATCCCTCCCTCTGCCAGCTTCCCCGTGGACTCTTCCTCCCATTCCTCCATGGACTCTTCATCCTGTTCCTCCATGGGCTCTTCCTCCAGTTCCTCCATGGACTCTTCCTCCTGTTCCTCCATGGACTCTTCCTCCAGTTCCTCCATGGACTCTTCATCCTGTTCCTCCATGGGCTCTTCCTCCAGTTCCTCCGTGGACTCTTCATCCTGTTCCTCCATGGACTCTTCCTCCTGTTCCTCCATGGGCTCTTCCTCCAGTTCCTCCATGGACTCTTCATCCTGTTCCTCCATGGGCTCTTCCTCCAGTTCCTCCATGGACTCTTCATCCTGTTCCTCCATGGGCTCTTCCTCCAGTTCTTCCATGGACTCTTCCTCCTGTTCCTCCATTGACACTTCCTCCCGTTTCTCCATGGACTCTTCCTCCTGCCCCTCCTCCAATTGACAATTTTCTGTGTCCAACAACAACCAAACCACCACAATACTATGTGTATACACTACATAGGTCAATAGTTGTCATATGTGTACCTATTTTTATTTTTGAGCTATGAAAAAGCATCTGAGCGATAAAATTTCCTCTGGGCAACTCTCAAACTGGAAAATATAAAACGTCACGTGTCACAAACTTACATGAAGCACCTGCTGCTTGTTTGATATGCCAGCAAACAGTCATTCTCAATTTCAGTCTATTTTCACCATGTCTGTCCCTCCCAGATCAGCAGTAAATCAAATACTTTCATTCTGCTGTGTCCTTCATTGTCCTGGCCCCTCTACTATAATCTGTCCTCAGTTTTACAATGTGCCTGTATGCGTACTTGTGTTTGCTGATAATGAGAATCCATTTCTCCCCCCCTCTAAAAATGACCGTTGACAAACAAAAGGCAGGAGTGTGTTCCTAAATTCCCTGCAAGGCCATCAGATGGGGATTATTATTGTTTATGTCTCTGGCCTGCCCGGGCTGCTCGGCTACCCCGCACTGTCGAGTTGGATCTCGCCTCGCCCTGCCTCACGCACCTCCATGATGGATGACCATTAAGGCAGCTTATTGGAAATAGCTTGATTTATAGCCTACCGCTGCCTCAGTCTAATGGCTTCATTTCTTTCTACCGGCACATGATGTCAAAGCCAAGGTCATTGTAGAAATGGCCCCTTTGTTGTGTTTTTTTGCTTGCTGATGACCAGAAGAGGGCGGGAGGTGAGGCGTGTAGCTCAGATACTCTGTTTGCATATTTTGCAGTGAGGGTGAGTGAAAACAAGGTATATTTTACTCTGTGTGGTATGGATATATGTATTAATGATTTTTATCATTCAGACTATTTCATATTCTGTTTCTGCTCACTTCTCCTGACCTGAATGGGTAGTACGTGACATCTGCTTCTTTCCGCTAGCTGACTGAGGCTTTATGGTCAGGTTTGATCTGTCTTTTACTCACATCCCATTTAAATGAGCGGCATCAAATATGCCCTGCCTCCATTAAGGGTCTGGCCAATAAAAACGCCATTAGCACTGTAAAACCAGACGATATTACCCAAACGTCCAAACTAAATATTTTATTTTTCTAGATCAGGCTTTATCAGGTACCTCAATGACTTTTTCATCAGAATGTGCTTAAACTATTGCTAAGAGAATGAGAAAAAAACTGCCTCATTGTAACTCTGACTACTGAATAACATTGAACATTCTAGATATATTTGCAGTGAATTGCAGTGCTGGTGATATAAATTAAACAACATTGTGAATATCATAATGATTTAAGGCACAATTTGGCCATTCAGTTTGCTGTGTCAATGGACTAATTTGTGTACTAATATATTTACACACAATTGTGTGTGTGTGTGTGTGTGTGTGTGTGTGTGTGTGTGTGTGTGTGTGTGTGTGTGTGTGTGTGTGTGTGCGTGTGTTATTGTGAAATAAGTGCATATAAGTGTCACAAATGTCACAATGCAAAAAGCCTACATTTTTTCCAATTAAATATTGTAAATCTTGCAAAGATGGTTCCTCTGAATTTTTATTTTTTTTAACCAATTTATTGAGAAACATATTGAACATCATCAAGAAACAAAAAACAACAACAAACACAAGATTTGAGATTACCAAATACCAGTGACTATCGAAGTAGCCAGTAATATCACACTTTTTTAACATAATTATGTGAAAATCATACTAGGTCTTTCTGTCTACAGTATGTGCAGTTTCATACTGTATGTTAATATGCAAGTATAGCACTTGGTGAAGATATTTAATAGCAGCACAGGGTCTCAACAAGGTGTCGGATACATTGTGTTGCCTGGTATCAGTTTTAATGTGCGTGCTCTTACAGATGTGAATATTAATTAGTCCACCATTCTCTCTTTCACTCTCGCATTAAAATAGCACCAGTTCACCAGGTTCACTTGTCATTTTGCACAACCCACAATTACAAACTTGACATATCCACCTAATCACCGCCCACATGCACACAATGATTCATTTGTCATTATTTGTTATGATATGTATTGGCATGTATTTAATGAGTTTCATGAACTCTATAATAGTTTTAATAGTTTCAGAGTGTGTGTAGACGTGATTGTGTGGGTGATGCATGTGGATTCCCACATGTTGGGCAGTTTAGTAGCGAGTAAATCATTAACAGGTCTTGATGGTGTCCCGTCTCATTAGGTTTTTGTCAGCCTTGGATTCGCACTCTTCCTGGTGCTTTTTAATCACTGAACAAATACAGAAGCTCACGCAGGGCTTGATTTATAGCAGGAGGCCCTCAGATTCGGTTGATGTGTCCTGGGAGTGTCTAGCACACAGACAGGTGTCCTGCAGGTCAGGGTCAGGGCCACAGCCACACCACCACGACCCATCTAGTGTTTTCACCTAAACACCCACGGTCAAGGTTTAAACTGATGCTTGATTTACACAAAACTTATCTCCATCTGTATTTTTGACTTACCAAAATCTGTAAGTTATCTGTTGTCAGGTTTTCTTCAATGACTGATTGATGTTTGCATATTTGTTCAAAATTCTGCCATAAAACAGCTTTAAACTGGTGGGACATTGCTGTTTTTGGCCAAAAAAATAAAATAATAATTGAGTCCTTTGTCTTTAATTATCAGGAAAAATCCTTAAAACACCTGCAATTCTATGTAACTGGACACACACACACACACACACACACACACGCACGCACACACACACACACACATATTCAGTTCAGCTCAATTCACATTTATTTGTATAATGCTTTTCACAATACACATCATTTCAAAGTAGCTTTACGGAAAATGCAGAAAAAGTTACAATTTACACATTACAATTGTTTCTGATATTAAATAAGTTAAACCCTTCAGAATACACTTACTTTACACCCTTCATTACACAAAAAATATTTAGGCCTCAATTTAAGATTTATGTATTTGAATAGCATATAAAATTTGGAATAAGCAGGTTTAACATAAACAAACAACTAAACTTAATGTGATGCATATTAAAATGTCTGGAAAAAAAGGAAGGATAAAAAATCATGGCATACTTTTTCATTAACAATTTGCATCTATTTTATTTAATTTAAATCATATAATCTCATTTTCATATCTTTGCTTAGAATCAGCGCAACTCTGTTCGTTGTGAAAACAAGTACATTTATTTGTTTAAAAAGTATGATCATGGTTAAAATATAGATGACGGCATGTGTAACAAGCAATTTTCAGTTGATAAATGGATAAATATATAAACCTGGTTATTGTGTATTTAAAACAATTCGTTTTTTAGTACTATTGCAAAAATTTTACCTGTTTCATTTATGAATATGCATCAAAATAAGTTTATTAGTTTGTTTATGTTAAAACTGTGTAATCCAAATGAAAATTGTATTTGTAATGTAAATGCATAAACCATGAAATGATAAAATAATGCAGTTATAAGGCCTAAATATTTTTTTTGTCAAAAACGTTACATACAAACATCATTTAAATAAGTATTTCTATTAAACATGGCATAAAATGCTGCCCATATGAATCTACTTAAATCGAATTTTCCAACACTATATGTAAATACAATGTAGTTACATAGTTCCTCCCCGACACCGACACCATGGTATTCCTGTATGGTAATGATTAGCATCTGATACCTTCGGTGTATACTTCTCATAAGGGATCAACTGTATTTAAGCAAATAAATAAATAAATAACAGCAAGTTCACAGTAGAACATATAAACTGGCGGTTTTCATCTCTGCATTGTTCTCTACACAACAGACTGTGTGAGCATAAGTGTGAAGCAGTGCTGGGATTTTGTTGTTTCCCAGGGGATGGAAGAGTGGAGCTGTAGCCTGAACCCACTCTTAAATCACGTCTGCGCACCAGGCAATTCCTCTGCAGGCAGGAGAACACTGCTTTTGATTTATGAGTAATCCCCATCTCAATTTGTCACTGAGGCAAGGAATATATAACTCGAAACACTTTTTATTTACAAAATTTCCTTAGGTTTGTTTTTAAAGTGTGGTGTGTAAGGCAAAACTACTAACTGTGTGTTTTTGCCAGTTCACAAAAAAGATGGTATTTATTTTAACTAGACAATCACTGCCAGTCAGATCTGGCAGATTTAAAAGAATGTCATGTGTGCAGTTTAAGGGAATATGTGCATACAAATGTTTTATTTTAGAAAATGAGTGTAATTTCTGCAAATGTATTATTTTATTTATTTTTTGCATGTTTGAAAAGGATTAACTACTTGCTTGTTGTCTTATTTGCCTGATTTGCATATGTTAATGGAAAATCTCACAAAACCTGTCAAGAACATTTCCAGTTATAATTCGCCCAATTTAAAAAAAAATGTAAGAAATTATATTTTATAAGGAAATAGACCTTTTTTTTTTTTGCATTGTGATATTATTTCCACAACAGTTAAGCACAATTCCTCCCAGATTGTATTACTGTGATGCAAAAATATAATTGACATTATTAAAATGCTCATTGTTTAATATTTTATTATAAAGATTATAGGATTTGTTTGAATTTTCTTATTGAAAGAAAAAAAAAAATCTAAATCTAAAGAGAAATACTACTGAGAAAAGTACTCAACTTTTACTCAAAAGTCAAAAAATAAAGTTTCATAAAAGTCATTAAAAATATATATATATTTTTATACAAGGCATAGTTCTTTTTTAATTTAACAAGAACACACATGCACACTTGTGTATATATATGTGTGTGCGTGTTTTTTCTTCTTCTTGAGATTCACCCTATAGTGCAGCTCACGTGAATTGCAGCACATTGCTTTTACATGCGAGCTGAGACCCCCTCCTCAGACATTCAGCCGTACCTTGATGGCGAGCTGAAGATTGATGCTGTTCATCTGTTAGAATGGGCAGTAAAAAGCAAACTGCACGGTGACTGCCCTACCATCACAGCTCTCATCTCAGACGCTGTAAAAGCGGCGTAACGCTCTCAGAGGTGAACGCTGATCTCATCCAGGCTCTTTGTTTCATTAACGCTGCCCCAAACAAACACCTGCCGTGTTAAGTGCTTCAGCGAGAACCCCCACCCTCCATCTTTACATCCCTCATCTGCATGAGCCGTCATCATCATCTGTATCTGACAGACAGCAGCACACAAATTAACCACAGCATTGGGGAGAAGGTTCCCTCAGTGCCATTTCATTCATTTAAAAAGCTCAGTTGACCGGTTTATTGCTGGTTACAAGTACAAGGCATATTTTGGCTTTTTAATGGTGGCTTAGCTGGTCAGGTGGGTTTTACCTGTGAAAAAGGGGGTGCTTTTCCCAATATGGTCGCCAATTCCATCTTTACCAACATAGTTCACCGTTTCAGAGTTTCCTGAAACCAATGTTCTATCAAACATTTGCAAACAGCATCACAAACTTACACGGTTGGAACTACAGCTCTCGACCTGTGGTGAGATGCATTTCTTGCAGAATCATGTGGACTTCAAGAGATCATGCTCTTGGGCACAATAAGCAAACTAGCAATACATTCTATATATTTAATTCCATTTACTGCCATTTTTGAAGAGTGTGCGTGTGTGAAAATATGTGGGTACCTCAAAGTATGATAGGGAACCCGCTATGAATCAAAGGTTGAATAAAGCTAAGCGACGGGGAATAAAAATATTGAAGCAGCTCTCAGATATCATGTTTGTTACAGCGGCATCTCAGAGAAATTACATTGTGGAAAAAGCTTCTGACTGAACATGTGTACGGGAGTAAAATGTACAGCAGTTAATTACTGCATGCCAACATGATTTAAAAAAATGAATGGCTTGTTGTTGTTCATGTAAATAAACTATGATAGACATCTGTCATAAATTGTGATCTTGAATTTATTACTTCACCACAATCTTTAATTATTGAACCAATGTAGTTCAAACAACTAAGGTGCGACCATGTTACTACATTTTTGGGAATCAGTAATTACTAGCTTGTTCATTTATTCAACAATGCATCTTGGTTAGCAGGGAGTTAACACCCTGGGGTGCATTTCCCATTCAACGACGTAACTCGCTGGTTCACTAACATTGTACGAGGCATCGTTGAAGAAATCAACTAGGTGGTCACGACTGTTTCCCGAAACCATATTGTCGCAAAGTGGTCGTTCAACCAAGTTGGTTTATGAGGTCACGCACGTGGTGGAGTAATGACTTCTTTTAATGAAACTGTTTGAGATTGAATTAATGCTAGATGGTTTGCTATAAATTACAGACATGGCATCTGAGGACTATTTCAAATTTTTCTCAGTTATTTTGCTTTATTTCCAGATTCAATTATAGGCTCGTTCTCATAGTAGAGCAAGTTCGCACATGCGCAGTCTTCAAAAATGGTGCTTTAAATCTCTTGACAGACTAAAAGACGTAAATTATATTTATATGTATTCTAAATAAAAGATACAGATTGTACTGAATGGCAGCTTGCTTATTTTGCTCAAGATAAGGATTTATTAAGGTTGAATGTCATGCAAACTAGAAACTCTGCTTCTAACCACAGGTCGAGAGCTGTCGTTCCAACCACACAACTTTGCGATGCTGTTTGCGAATGTTCGTTGGAACGATGGTTTCGGGAAACACCGACTCGTTGAACTATGCTGATAACGACAGAACTTGCGACCATAGTTGGCTAACGATGCTTTTGGGAAACACACCCCTGGTCTGTGCCGTTAAAGGAATAGTTCACTTCAAATGAAAATTCTGTCATCATTTACTCACCCTCAAGTTGTTTCAAACCTGAGTAAATGATTTTTTAAGTGAACTTATACTTTAACAGGCCAGTGTTGCCCATCTAAAACCAGATAAGACCACCATGGAGTTTAGGTTGAATTTTTCCAGCAGGACAAAGGATTTGGATTATTAAAGAAGCAATAAGTGGTTTAGTCCTTTTAAAAAGAAAGGCACAAACATTAAAAGCGAGTCATTACCAGCAAAACAAAAGAAAAGAATAATGTCAGACAGGAGAAAACGAGTTCGGATCGTGTTTATTTCCCCTGGTAGCTGATGGGTCAGTTGCCAGTGGGCTTTCCTGGGAGCGGTCCAGCCTCGGCTCGTTTTGCATCTTTTAATATTGCATGCAGTTCATTTAGTGGATGGGCAGAAGCCCAGAGCCACTCCTCTCAGGGGCGTACTTCACCGCACAGGGGAGCCTGGGATTGATGGCTCTCCACTCCCTGCAAGCCGCACGAGGCTACGTCTCCCCCACCTCTCCCCCCTAAAATGCTGCAAACATCCTTTCCCTTGGCTGCTAACTCATCAATCACACTGTCACTTTAATTTATGTGCCACTTCTTGTTTCGGTATCATTTATTTCTGGGCAAGAATATTGCAAGCTACCACACAGTTCTGGAGGGAGAAGCTTCTGTTAGTAGATAGGAAGAAATGTTAACCCTTCACTCTTAAAAATAAAGGTTATTTATTGGCATTTACGTTTTCACGAAGAACATTTAACATTTCCGTTGCACAAAAGATTCTTTATAGTGGAAAAGGGTTATTTAGTTTATTAAAATGTTCTTCACACTAAGAAAAAAAAATGGTTCTCGTAAGAACTGTTCACTGAAAGCTTTTTGGGGAAACCCAAAATAGTTCTATGATCAATGCAAAAGGCAAAGAAAAAAAAATCCTTTTTGGAACCTTTATTTTTAATTGTTCTAGCTCCGTAATGGTGTTTGGTTGTATTGGCATGTATTCATTTTAGAGCCTATGTACAGAGTGCCAAGCTTATGTTGGGAGGGAAACTTTTTTTCTTTTTTTTCTTTTTTAGTTTAATAGAGGTCAAACAAAGATTTCAACACAAGCAGGCCTTGCAGTTAATACTTATTAATGTCAAGATGCATAGATATACAGACAACTTCACTGCCTTAACTGATAATTATAACAACCATTATTAATACTTGAACACCAATAATAAAAGAGCACCAAATCAGCATATTAGACACTGAAGACTGGCGTAAATTCAGCTTTGTTCACAGGAATAAATTACATTCTAAAACATTTTAAAATAGTAGACAGTTGTTTTAAATTGTGATAATATATTCAAATGTTTTAATGTGCTTTTGAGAGCATAAGAAATGTTGGTTACACTTCATTTTTAGGTGTCCATGTTACAGTGTAATTATACATTTACCATTTATTTTTACTGAGTAATAATAATTAACTACATGTACCTACTATAGGGTTAGGTTTAGGAATAGGGTTTGTTGCATGCAATTATGCATAACTTATAGCTATTACTACAGTAACTACATGTGTAACAAGGTCTGAAAACTTCTTTCAGAAACATTTTTTTAAAATCATCTTGCTAACAGAAATGCTGTATTCAGGCCTACTGTTATCTCAACTCAAAATGACTTTATTTTTTACTTTCAGCTTTGTTTTCATTTGTCAGATGCTAATTGAGGAGATTGGCCAGGGTTCATGCAGGGTCACTCTAATGTAAAGTCAGTGTGGGGTAACGTTTGCTTGCACTTCACTGATTTGAGGGCATTCCAATCCTCCCTGTGGGGTAACCTCAATCTCGTTCTACTCCCAGCAAAGTCATGACCCTGACTCGGACCCTGTTCCCTGAACTGCCTCAGTTACCTGACTAAGATTCCATAAACACACACAGATATGGCACCTCCTTCCCAGCTCCATGGGTGGCAGAGAGCTGAATTTACCCAGAGGCAAAACACAAAACCCTTACAACATAATAAAACGTGACAGCTGTTTTACCTCATTAAAGCTCACCTCAGAGTGAGCAGCGTAACATCGTTTTTCCGAAGCTAAAGCTGGTGTCACTAAATGACTTCTTTTCTCCAAAATGTGAACCCGTCTTCCAAGGTTCACATTATCATATCAGGAATACCCTTCCATTTGGCCGAGTTTGCAGTAAACACTGTTGCCTGATATCCGCACTCAGCTCCATTTACTGCCCTGACTGGTGAATACACACGAGAAAACTGAAGACAGCAGACACTGGAGGCTGTGAGACAGTATGAGTAACAAGGTAGTGTAATTTAAGGTGCTATCGAGATGTAAAACGTGGCTGCTGTAATCTGCAGAACGGTCGGAGCGTGGCCGCAGGGTGCTCTTTTAGTTTTCAGAGACACAGGAACAATCAGCCTCCATGCCAACAGAGCCTTGTCGTTAGCTTCTAATCTCCCGTGAGTTAAGCCAGATAGTGGACAAAGCTGATTTCTGCGCCCTGTTCTCTGGATCCATCTTCGGAGCACGATTCAATTATTTCCTTACTCAGCTGCTGGAATTAAGTTACAAGAGCCTGTAATGCAGTTCCAGAGACTGTTCCTGTCCAGAAAACACTGCCAATCACCATGTCAGAGCCTGAAAGTTTGTGTAGTACCTGCCCTGAGCAAAGGGTTCAAGAGCTGACATGAAGAATGAAAGGATTTTAGGGGCGGAAGAGTGACACCAAGTTTTTGGATACACGTTAAATGAGTGTTTTCTCTTTAAGCGGTATTGATTTTCATGTACGGTACATGGCGCCGCGAAAATGAGGTCTGTCCCGTGGTTTTGTGTTCCACACCAATCGAATGGAAACTTGAGAGGAGGTACGACCAGGCCGTCTGGCAGACGTTTGACTGAAATGTTTGAAAACTGAGTCGACGAATTTCATGGAAGGACGCAGAGCCCTAGCAAGGACACTGTCACTCTTTCATGGGGTTCACCACGTCTGCCTTTGCTTGATTGGGAAAGGTCTGCTGTTTGTGAAGACCATACATACAGAAATGTGTTTAAGCGGGGAACGTGGACCACGTCATGGTGGATTGGCAAAAAATCAGACTCGCATTGCCTTACGCACAGATTAGCATTGTGAAAGAACCACCAAGAGACTGTTTCCTGCAAACACCCGCACACAGCTGTACATTCAGCTGGATTATCCCCTTATCTGTTTAAAAATTTATCTGCACAGCTTTTTGCCTTGTAATTCTTTTGCAAGAATGTCATAATCTCTGATTGCACTACGTAGATCTTAGCAATAACAAGCTAGCTGAGAGTCCAAGGGCTTGTTTGGTCGTGACTCCCACCGTGCAGGGGGTTCCTGTACAGGGGCCTGGAACAGAGAGACTCTGAACTGACTATGACTCCGAGCCGGACCGGTCCACACTCACCTTCACACAGCCCTTTGTGAAATATAGTCTGTACATAGACAGTCACTCTGAATAATAGGCCTGGTTGCTGTAAATGTCAGCTCTTTAAATCACATCGGAGCTTGGCGGCCAGGCACAGAATGCTTCATCACTGCTTAAACTACAGACGGCCATTTATTATGTGTATGTTTATAAATCACTAAGGAGACCCCGCGTTCCTCCCACCCATAAAAGAGAAAAAGTGAACAGCGAGAGGGAGAGGAACAACATATAGGACGTGGTCTTTGGGGCTGAATGTCAAAGGAAATATGAACGGGCTGGCTGTGAGAAAGATAACAAGCACTGCATATTGGACATTGCTGGAGCACCACCTGGTAAAAGTTGATTAAGTGCCCGCCTCCCAGAGACAGCAGTGCGACGGAAGAATCCATTCTCCTCCTCCTAGACCCCGTTTTTTTCCTCTCTCTTCTTCTATTAAGGGCTCATATCAAGAGGAATCAAGTTTTCTTGTTCATTTGTGAAAGCATACCATAGTTTCATAAACATACTGTGGATATAAGATTTCAAAACTTCCTCCCCTCTGCAAAAACCAAGAGCATTTATTGAAGAAAACTGCTCATAACCGCCGACATATACACTCTATTCAGTGTTCATGGTGAGGTGATAAGGATGGAGTTGGATATATACTATTCCTATACACTAGCCGATCTAACGGTAAGAGTAAAATGTGTGTAAATCTACCCAACTTTGTTCTATTTCTGGCTGTGCAGCACCTAAATGAGCAGCTGAAAGATATTTTTAACAATATCTCCAATCATTTCTGTTCATTTTGACAGTTGTGCAAAACATTTCAAATCTATCACTATGTAACAACTTTGCAAAAAGACTTCAAATATTTATAAGGACATGGACAATTCCATCATGATGAATAGGTCCTCACAAAGACTCATTTACATTATTTTTTATAATATTGTATAAAACAGTTAGGCCAGATTTTTATTCTAGCATTGCATGCAATTCTGAAGATACTGTACATATCAGATGGGCTTACTGCAATTCAATACATACATGCACATACAGTGTCATGGTTTTACTTCTGTTCTCTTGTAAAATATGTCACATTCCTTTTTCTCTATTTTATTGTTGCTTCTTTTATATTTTATCTGCAGGGAGAATGTGACCGTCTGTCTGTCTTTCTCTGGCACTCATTTCCAATCCTTTTATGTTTTCTCTGCCTTTTCATTCCCTTCTTTCAATGATACTGTACACTACCCGTGATCTGAGAAGTTATTACAGTAGCTTATAGGTAGATCCGGATATAATCTGTTTTTTTTTTTTCACTTATTTAGGGGTAACTACTTGAATTCAACAAAGCATTAAAATTGACCATTCAGTTTCTGAATACACACATCTGATCTTACTGGGCACAGTTTATCAGTGCATTTTATTACAAAGGAAAACAGTATTTGTCTTGGTTATCTTTCAATATGTAACAACTTGCTTTGCCTCTAAAACAACTTTCCTGTTTGGCTGGCGGTTGTATGGGTTATTGGTTACTGTTAATTAATAGCCAAATAGCTACAGGTATTTAGAAATTGTTGTAGGTTAGGTAACGCACCCTTTCTAGCATTTTGATAATGTTAGTTCTGTCATGACAACTCTCAGAGTGTTTGGCTTGGTAATGGGTGTGACAATTTTGATATGTTTGGTCTTGGTGGAATAGATCTGCTACGATGCTGCTTCTGCAGAGCAAGTACGGGACTTGCCACTGTCAATACAAACATGACACACTACTGTGAGCAAGTAAGACATGCTGCTGCTGTACAATATAGCGTACATGAATTACCTGTAGCAAATCATACAGGTGGAGCTGGGGAAGGTGGAGAGTTTCTGAAAGTGTCCTGCACTGCTAAGGCAAATGCTAACCAAGTATTTGAAGGTTGAGCACGCAAGCCAATTGAGCTAGTGATACAGCAGGAACCAATCAGCCCTATAGAGAATGATGTGATTGCAAGTGTTTAAGTTAAGGACCTATTAGCCTAAGCAATCTAGAGATACAATATGTATAAAATATGTTTTATTTGACGTCTTTCGTTTCTGAATTCACCAAATGTGTCGACATTTGTTGTTGTTTTGAAATAGGTGTCCCAAACACTTAGGACAAACAGACAGTCCCACCCCAGAATCACGTCATTGGTTGAGCCAATGTCAGTCCACTCAAACAAACAGCAAGTGCCACAAAGCCACAGTGTTTACAGTCTTTGGGGAAGTCACCCTACGAATGGCTTAGTTAAACCCTTCCCAGTACATTAAACTACAGAAGTATTTTTAGATGAAAAGCTTTAAGAATCAATGCGTGTGTTTGTAAAAGGATGGCAGCTGCAGACCCACTGTGACTTCATAGCATAACCACAAATTAACATATCCGTCTCCACAATGCCACAAATATCTTAAAGTGCCTATGGTTTCTTTTTTAATAGTTATAGTTTCCTGTTGCAAAGATTCTCCCTTTCTCCATCTCTTTTTTCCATCTTTCGGATAGAAAGTGCACAATTACACCAAACCAAACTTCCTCCATGTCCCATCAAGTCATTCCCATTTATTCTCTGCACGAACCATGTTCTTTGTGCCCTTGGACCAGAGGAAAATAGCTGTCTATTCAGGGGCAGGAAAGATGAAGTACACAAGTGAACACTGTGGCCACCATGTCATGTTTGTAAATGATCCTCTCCGGTCCACAAGGAAAAAATGCTGAGCGGCGCAGAATGAGATCTGGAGCGGTGATATACAGTCCTCCAAGGCTGAGAATTAATACACAGTTTAGTTCTGCAAGCTGAGAGAGTCTGTAATTAATAAAGGGGAAGAAATGTGCCAAGAAATGAGTTTATAATTAATCTCAATGTTAATACATCAGGGCTCAACACTTAGCCTGTTTTTTGTCATTTTTATCTCCCCTTTTCTCTACGGGTGGTTCTGTGAATCTGCAGGCAGCTGGGAAGCCCACCCTAATCCGTGACTTCCACCCCCGAGAGCTCCTGGGTGAGGCTTAATTGAGACGTATCTGTATTGACTGATGCAATCTACAAGTCGCTCATTGAATATGAAAAATTGAGTTTGGAAGGAGGAGGAAAAATCAATCATATGGATCAACATGTACGGGTTCCGCCCGCATCTCCATCCCCTCCCACGGCCTTTATTGGATATCTGCATGAATAATGGACTCCTCACAGACGGCAATTACCACAGCTGCTTCTTTATTAAAGGAGGAAGGATGGCTGCAATATCTACCCGCTTGGATAGCCGCTGACCAATCAGACGCATGCTGAGGTCACCATAGTCACCACGGTCAGTGTCCTCAATGTGGCTGCAACATTCCCGTTATCCTCTTTTCTGCTCTTGAGATACACTTTGCTCCGTGTGATGGTTCTTTTAAAGAGGTTTTAACATAAAGGATACAAATCCCCTTGATCTTTTGTCAGTGTAAATTTTACAACTCAAAACTTGCTGTCCAGGGAGAAAGAAACACATTTATTGAAACTAAGCAGAAAAAAAATTGCTCATTCAAAACTTCAGAAATGTTCTGACGTCGGAGAGACATAAGAACATGGCCTTTCTGAAGGATCCCAGTGTTACGAACAAACAGCTGAAACTTATTTTTTTATAAGATTCCTGATCATTTCAGTCCGATCTGACAGTATTTGCAGCACATTTTAAATTCTGTCATGAGCCTGTCACAATGTACAGTAATGCCCCATAGAAGACGGAAGAAAAAATATCTTGAGATCTCTTGACTAAGAGCAGAACCGTGGTTTAAAAAGTTTCTCAAATTGAGTTCCAGTTGAGCCAGGAGTCCTTTATGAGTAGGTTTAGCATATTCTCCCTCTATTGGCACCCTACAGGTGCTCATGTTTTCCTCACAATGGAGGAGTTGTACACAGTAATTTACCTGTACAGTTTATGTGTTAGAATGGCCATCCATCCATGGTATTTCCCTACCTTTGAGACAAGATTGACCTGTGAACCTTGACAAGCAGATTTTTTATTTATTTTTTATTTTTTGTATACAGTAAATGGGGATATAATGCATTTATGTATGTATGAGAGCATAATGAATTTTCAGCAACATTACTTTTATTATGTCATAATTTGGCAGCAGGTATATTAGGCTGCTGTCACTTTAAGACCTGATGCACAGACCCATTATACGGTTACACATGCACTTTCTTTCTCAACTGTTTACATAACTGACTGTGTTTATGTGAATGCTCACCAAGAACGGTATTTTGACATTATTTTGTGTGTATTTGACTATTTAAGCGCAATAAGAAGCAAAAAATAACTTGATTTAGTACTGAAAGGCAGCTTTATGTGCGCACACTTTAGGTGTGAGTACAAAATCTGTGGGAATTAGTAAAATTATGTGCAATACGTGCAATCCCATGGCAAAATTCAAGCCCTGCAACACCAACTATATTCACCCGGAACAAATAAAACAAGTGAGTGAGGGGAGGCGGGTTTGTGTGTAAACTTGCTCTCTGAGAGATGATAGAGAGAGAAAGCACAGCTGGTGTTGTGTATATATTCTGCGAAAAATAAATATTGGAAGCGTTTTAGTTATTTCAGTATCAATACTTACCGAAAAATCTATATTGTTGACAACACTACATAGAACTTACTTTATTTTTCAGATGCCTTTTTAAAAGTCTACAATTGAAAAATGTATATATTATATATAAAATGAATCCAGCCAAAGTGGCTAGTACTAAATGTTTTGAAATACACCCACATTTGGCAGTTGTTAATGTCAAGCCCTGAACATGATATAAATGTTTTTATATTTTAATTTTATTTTTATGTAATTTTAAAGTTAAAATGCTGAAATAAAATCAGCAGAAATAAATAATCCAGAAATAAAAAATTAGGAGAAACATTGATAAAAAGTTGACACTTAAATATATCACAACTGTCATAAATATATGAGATAGGCAGGATCTAATCGCAGGCAGTTTGTTTAACTTTAAACTCAGAAACCAAGACACAAAGAAAGCAAATGGGAACAGAACAACAGAACTAACATGTGATGAGAACGGACCAAGAATTGAAAGAAATGCAGAGCTTGAATACACAGGGCAAACCAATCAATGAAATAGAGAACAAGTGCAAAACTTATTCAAACAATGAACATCCATGGAAACAAACTGAAACACAGGAAACTGAACTGAAACGCATATCAAACCCAGCCAAAAACAGAAACTGACACAGATGAACAATGGTTATAAAGCTCCATGACTATTTTGGTACAAGAACCTGGACTTTGAGGAAAATAAATAATTACGTAAATTATATAGCTACTTTAAACGCAGTGCTCTAGACAGCAAGCTAGCCAAAATGATTGAATTGTCTGGCTGGATTTGTCCTTGAGACTGAACCCTGTGTCTTTTCTCTTCACTCTGTCCTCATGGCTAAACTCTAAAGAAAATATCTGCAGTATTTCAGCTTTGCTGAGAATCAGTCATCGGCCCCCAATGATCAATGGGAAAGAAAACAAATCTTGTCCAGAGGAATTTGGCTGTCCGACACCATGGCCTTTAGCGAGTTGCTCGGCTAATCATAAATGACATAACGCTGCAGAGGAATAAGTGTGAAGTAACTAGGCTCTGACAAGCTAACGGATGGGTCGCTGGAGTCTGCTTGCATGACCTTGCCCATTTGAACCCTGCACTTCCTGTGTGCACCCCTCTATTACTAATGGCCCAACTATTCCCATTTTATTTGTGTACACAAAAAGTATAGATAAGTGTGACATACTTGACTGCTGAATCACCGCCACACATTATAGGCCGCCGGCCCGCCGGCTATGTTTTCTCTTCTGGTGCCACCACACACAAAGTGCTCCGTTTCAGTGTCACGGACAGGCACAGAAAGCACATTGTCCCCCAGTGCTTGGGAAACGTCTGCGTTGGGACATTAATAGCGACAAGTGTAATTTCCCCTCTCTGACTTCCTTCCAGTTGAGCCTTTGGGAAAGCCAGAGGATGTTACTGGCTGGGAATGGAGGTTTATCTCAAAGGGACAGAGGTTAATTTACTAGTACAATGGGAAGTCATAATCTCTAACTGATGTGCTTAGGCTAACATCACTATTACCATTCCTCAACCTTATTATTATTATTATATCAAATCATATGTGTAATTGAGGAAAGGTGTGTGATTACTTGTCTAAGCTATCAGACAAAGCGATCATAAATAGAGTAGATGGCCTAATAAGGACTATGCTTTCTTCAAATTTAGATTTCATGGAATATGTTTTCAATTAAATCAGTCTCACTGAATTAGTTTACACCAACAAAAGTAATTTTTGAAAAGTCAGACCATATATAAAAAAAGCACTTTAGCTTACATTTAAAAAGAGTACTTATTACAGAAATACTACACTTTAAACTAATATAGTGTGAACTTAACTGAAGATGTGAAGATGAAGATGTAATGTAGGACTTTCATAATTACTTCTATTGTCTTTGAAAAATGGTTATATGATAAACTAAAATCTCACAGATAAATCTTCAGTGTTTGCTAAGCATTATGTTGCATTTGTGTGTTGATAACAACTTTACATTATCCCGTCAATTGCTTTTACCTGTGGATAGTTCTACTTACATAAGTGAAGCCTGGCATACAACCTCATGGCTTGACCATTGTATTATTACTATTAACATAGAGTTAATCATCAAAAGTTGTTTGGTAAATTAAGACAAAGGGGTGTGCCTAATAGCATACTAAGAATTTTGCGCTAATTAGACAATAAAATGGGATAATAGTGTCTCAGCCTTTTGGGGGTGGTAATGGTGTTTATATGAATGAATTGTCCGAACAATAGGTTGTTTGCATATGACGTCACGTTACTGTGTTGCCATGGCGCGAAATGCAGATGGAGGGCAGGAAGTGATTTGCTACATTTAGGAAGCACTATAACAAACTCAAAATGCCTATGTTTTGCGTCGTTTATGGTTGCTCAAATCGATCAAACCGAGAAACCATGAGGAGTTTTTATCGTGTACCAAAAGTTGTTGTTCATAAGGGGGAAAAATGCAAGAAATTGACCTAAAAAAATGCCAGAAAAATGGCTTGCAAACCTAGGTCTGCGGTCGGGAGGAGCTGAATCAGAAAATGCCCGTGTGTGCAGTGATCACTTCGTCAAAGGTGAGTTAATACAACTTATGTGGCTATGTTTGTGTAACGTACCAGTTTCCGAACTTTGTAAAGTCAAAGTAATTGTTTCTTCTTTTCTTTGAGTTTGTAAGTTACCCCCTATAACTGAAGACAAACGCTAACGTTAGCAAAGCTACCTACAAAGTGTTTTGAGGGTGCTGCCTGCCTTCAGTGGTTTAGTGGTGTTTCGGCGGACCTTTGAGAGTGGTTAACCTAATAACCACGTAAAGTAAACAGCCGTAAAAGTAACGTCGAGAAGCGCCGCAGCGTTGAATGGTTGTTAGGGTTAACGTTACGGATTAATCCACAGGACAAAAAAGAAAGAAAGACAGCCTCAATGACAGGCAAATCTTTCAATTCAGTTGAAAAATCACTCCTCTTCATAACGCAAGGATCACATCCAACATGTTTTGATTTTTTGTCTTTATCTTTCTCTTGTAATAGCGTCTAAAGTAGTAAAGTACAGACTTTCCTCCATCTCGTCCATTCCGCTCTTCACTTCCTGCCCTCCATTTGAATGTCGCGCGTCATCACAATCACGTGACTGCAAACCACCTATTAAGTGATTGTAAGACTGGATGCGTGTTGGGTAATATTTTAATCAATCATCTTATGTATGCTGCGACGATCTGGTCATTTTTTCTCCAAGTAGTGCTGGCTTTCAACAGCTGCTAAATGTATGCTCTGATTATGGGATTAAATATAATGTTGTGCAATATAATGCAAAGAAGAGAGTGTTGCCATGATATGTAGAACAAAAGGACCTTAATTGTCCTGATTTTTATTTGTCAGGGCAAATACTAAATGTATGCACTAAAACAAAATATTTGGGACATATGAACGAACACATGATGAAATGTATGATGTATAGGCAGCGCCGAATGTTATACGCCAAGCTAATATGTTGGAAATGAAAATGTTTTATATGTGTTCGGATCAGGTTAAGATAAACCTTTTTAGAGCATACTGTACTTCATTTTATACTGCTCCTTTGTGGGTTCATTTTAAAGAAGTAAGCATATGTAAGCTTAAGGTTGCCTACAATGATTGTATGAGGATTATATTACAAAAACCGAGGTGGAGCAGTGCAAGTAATCTTTTTGTATGTCAATAGTAAAAACCTTTATGGCTTTACTGAGAAATTTGATGTATAAATGTATTTGTCGGCTGGATAATTCACAGAATGCTGTTGTCAAACCCTAAGCTAAGTGTGGTGCGATACCAGTCATCTATGAGAAAGTATTGACATAATTGTCTATTTTGTACTGTATGTAATTTTGTGTAGGTTGATGTTTGTTTTCTCTCTAATGGACCGAAAATGAATTTTATTCAATTCAAAGTTGAATTGAATTGAATAAAATATACTTTAATGTCATTTCTATGGAAACTTGTTTGCCATGTATTTAAATATATATGTAATTACACATTAACACATTTGTAATTCAGTTATATTAACTTTAAATGTAAATTTAAATGTACTTCTTTAAACAACAAAAGATTATTAAAACATAATGGTACAAATAAAAAAAAAATAAAAAAAAGCACTTTCTTGTAGTGTACTTATTGTCATGAAAGCGTAGAAATATACTTTTAAGATTTGAAGTACACTGCAAGTGCAAATTCAGTACGATTGCGTGCACTTCTTTTCCGAGAACAATCTTCATCCTCAAGCTCACAACAGGACATTTTCACTTATTACAGTGTTTACAACTGGTATGCATATTTAATACTTTCAGTTCTACCTCAAGTCCCCTTTGAAGTGTACTTTAGTGAGGAAGATTTTGTTACATCAGCTTCTGGTTTCCACAGTGAAACTCATTGTTTTGTATAGAAAATGACTAAATTGCATGTTTTGAGGTTCAGGGGTAATACAATAGGAGGACTGACAGCATGCTAATACATGACATTGAGATTATGTGCTGTACTAAAGAACTGCTGAAGGTTTCTATAGCCACTAGAATATACACTCTCCTGTGATGCTATAAGAAAGCTTATAAAATGATAAACACATGCATAATATATTAATGTGTGGTGTATTTAATTTGATATGTTGCTAGGCGGCTATAAACAGCCTTCAGAAGTAATCCATGTTTTGCATTGATTTTATCAAGCTTATGCGGATTTTAAGCTTTTACATTTGACCCCTCATCAGATTATCACGTTAGGATCATGCACATCAGTGTTTATAGCAGACTGCTTAGGTCACAGTTTGCATTTCACTCTTGTACCTTTTATGAAAGTATAGCTAATGTGTGCATGTTCAGGGCAGGAAGTGCGGTTCATTTTCAGTGCAGTACTAGCACATTCTGTCTATCTTTTGTTGGTCAGGTTTGTCTCAGTCCATCTGTCTCTCTCTCACTCTCTCTCAGGCCTACAGCGCACACACGCACACACACACACACACACACACTTTACGTGCCCTTGCAGTGCTGGTGATCATTACCTTCAGCTTGCTCCCTTGTTAATTACCAAAGCCAGTCTGACCTTGGCCACTGTTTAATTAGTTTTTCAAGAGGTGACAATTATTAAGGATTCCAATTACATCTGCCCATGCGCTGTATGCGAGAGGTTACTAAAGACAATCTATCTGTAATGGAAGACATTCTCATTTTATTGCTCGAGACAATTGTACAAGTTATTTAATCAAGAATAGGTTTATGAGGTAAATAAGATGTCAAATCAATCAGGCACAAGTTGACACACAACAGCTTTTGTCACCTCTCAATAACTTTTTTACAACAAAATGAAACATCACTGAACTTAAGATGGACTGTGATGCTATTTTCTTCTGGAAACAAACCTTGTTGCATTTTCCTGTTATTTTTGTAAAGCTGCTTTGAAACAATCTGTATTGAAAAAAGTGCTATAAATAAATGTGAATTGACTTGACTTGACTTATATAGCTGCATAATCTCTTCTCACACATTCTTACTTTAGATCTTTCTAATGTGACATCAAATCAGTTTCTCTTCTACAACTATGAATTAGATGAAGAGCAAATAGAGACTTTTGCTTAGCTCTTCTGGTTCTCAGAATTATTTATTTATTTATTTATTTTTCTTAGAAAAATTCTTCAGAAGATATTTCAGAAACATATCAAACTGTTGTCAGATCTACCAAAACTGAAAACAAAAGGCAGAGGTTTCAATATGGCCTCAAACATTTCTCATCAGATTTTCTCCAAACCTAATATATTTTTTTTTTAGTTAATGGTCACCTTTTTTACAGGGTAAACGTCTGTAAAAACCTTCAGAAAATAGATATGAATAAAACAGGAAAGTTCTGAAGTGGTGATTTCTGACTAATGGAAAGAACACATTTTTTGAGAAAATGCCTTTAAAGATATGTATGGTAATTGAACTTCAAAATTTAGTCAAAATTTTGTCAAAAGTAGATAAATGCCCGGTTTCACAGACAGGGCTTTGATTTAGCCAGGGTTAGACATTAGTTAAATTAGGGCATTTAAGTTGCTTTAATAAACATGCCTTAGCAAAAAAAAAAAAAAAAAAAAAAAATTACTGGTGTGATTCTTGAGACAAAACAATGGTAGTCACATTTTTTTTAAAGATGTATCAGTGCAAATCGCTTTCAGTTAAAACAGATCAAACATACATTTTAGACTTGAGCCTTGTCTGTGAAATAGTGGCATAGTGTAGAAAAAAAAAACTTAAATGTGTATTTTGGGCAACACAGGCTCATTGGAAAAACGTTCATGTGGCAAGGTTCATCCTTGCACAATTATGTTATGACCTCAAAACACTTTTTACCATAGTACATGATTTGTAAACGAATATATTTTGGAGTTTGCATACCCTAACCAGCTCTATATATTTAGTGTTACTGACTTATTAAACTTGCTCAGTTGGTACAGAATTGTACTTGTGATGCGAAGAGTTCGGGTACGAATCCAGTGTAAAACGAGTCATGATAAAAGATCTCAAAGTTCAAGACAAGCTTAAATGCCATGATTATGATTACGTTTTTATGACGCATTTGCTTTTGTTAACACTATCGGGTAGGTTTAGGTCAGGGCATTGTGTAGGTGTAGCCTACATTATTTTAAAACGTAATGCAGCATTAATCTTTTAGCGCTACTCACTGGACATTTCAATTCAGAACTGCGGTGATCCGTACGACGTAATAAAACTTTGCCATATTCACGTTCATCTGTTCCGGAAAAAACTAAACACTTTTTTAGCGCCACTCACTGGACATTCACTTTGAAAGTGTAGCGAAACGTGCACTAGGCAACATATTTTGCGCTTTGCAAAAATGTTGCCACAGGTACGTTTTTCGAATGAGCCGTTTTATTTCCACACTAGTCTGAAAGAAGACGTGTTATGGATGCAAAATAGCCCAAAATCTCAAAATTGATCAGTGCATGAAAAGAAAAGAAAAAGAGAAAGACAAAGAAAAAAAATTGCCTTGCCTTAACTGAAAAATAACTGAGAGCTCAATTAAGTCTCCTGAGCAATGAAAGAACAACCTTTGTGTAAAGACAATTTCCTCTGGGTTTTCCAGAACGGATCCTTTTTTAAATTGTTGAAATCAAAGGAGATTATTATCTACCACGTTCCTTTACAAGATATGCCCCAGACGCACACAGACAAGCTCAGTGGGATTATTTCATTAAGGCGTGTCAGAACCTGAATTTTAAATCAGTACCTCCACCTCTTGTCTGTCTTAAGGCTAACCCTTTCTCTCTCCATTATCCCCCAGTTAAATCCACAGAGTTAAAGGTCAGGCCAGGCACAGGGGAGTCGCTTCATGGCAGTGTTAAAGCGCCGCCTTTATGCAAGCCAAGCTCAATGAGGAGCCCCGGGCCCCTGTGCCGCCAAGTGGGCAACTGCCAGAGAAGGAGGTCACATACATATTCATCAAATCGGACATGCACATGTAAACTGCTTTTAATAGGCTTTGACAGCAGAAGTTGTGCTTGCCAAACGTGCGCGCATCAAAGTTAGATCACACGGTGGGTGACCCACTGATAGGGCGGCCCATCTTAACTCATGCCCAGACCCACTTCCTCGAGCATTATTGGAGTCTTTTAACTTTTAGCAGCTTAAGGTCAAAATGTAGTCAGCGTAATGCTAAATATTGACTCTGCAGAGAACACATTCCCACAGTGCATTGCAACTAGGTCAAAGAAATAATCAATTCAAGATGGTAGACTAGGGAAGTGTTGATTATACAGTACAGTAAATACAATTATTTTGATACCAAAATGTATTGCTAAATTGTAGGCTATTACTTATTGGAGTTTGTGGTGTTAGCTTAGCAACATGCTAATAGTAAACTCTATTAAAAATCATTTGTGTGATGCACAGAGATGCTGCCTATGTAGAGTGTTCCAAATCAGTCGCTTATGAGGTACCAGTTACACTCTAAAAAATAAAGGTTTCAATTAGGGGGGTTTCACAGCGATGCCTTAGAAAAAGCATTTTGGGTTCTCCAAAGAACCTTTCAGTAAACTCTTTCCCCGCCATTGATGGAAATTTCTGGCTTTCTGTGTTTTCACTGTTATATGGTAGGGGGCGCTATTACACATCTTCTGAAAGAGTATTGAATCTCCTGATCAAAACACAGGCGAAGAAGAAGCAGAAAAAAGCGATAGCACATGTTATATGCATATGTAAAATTATGTGATCATCAACAATACTGTAAATGGCATAGAAATCAAAACTGCCTTACCGAATGAAATGTCGACCCAGGACGAGGTATAGGATTGTACAAACTTTGGGGGTGTTGATGGACTCAATCTACTCCATCTATGTTTTGATCATCGTTCTGAACCCAATCTGAATGTAGTCTTTGACAAAAATGCATTTTTCTCAACTTTTTGCTCAATATGTTGCTTTTTTATGAAAGTTACCCACATTCAAGTGTTGATAACAAAAAAAAGAATGCATTAAGATAGAATAATAATAACAATAAAAAGTAGAGGCTCTGTTCTTATATATATATATTGCATGTTCAGATATTCATACAACCAAATATTCTGGGGGCCATGAAACATTTGTGAAAATTATCAAAAATGCTGGCTGTGGCTGGTGACTTAAAAAAAAACGCTGGAGGAGAAAGAGTTAACAGTTCTTTAGTAAAAAATTTTTTTTTTTTTTTCATGTGAAGAACATTTGAATAATCGAAAGAACACTTTCCCACTATAAAGAACCTTTTGTGCAGTGGAAAGATTCCATGGATGTTATAGGTTCTTCATGGTTCCATCAATGCCAAAAAAAACTGTGTTTTTAAGAGTGTGGCTGCCTATGTAGTCGGTGTACAAAAAAACAGCTTGCTGTTTTAGGCTTTGGAACAGAGCCAATGTAATTCTTAATTTAGTTGTCTACCTGCTATTACTTTGCGGTGCATTGTGCATGTCGAGGCATTCTCAGTCTGATGTTTTCGCCAGTTAATCTGAATGAAGCATCAAATCGGAGAGCCTTCAAACATCCCCCAAATAACACTAGAATTATTGTAAAAGCTCTCTGGTAATTGGATCAGATGAGGCAGATAATCAAGACTGAAGTTTTTTTGTTTGTTTTCCCTTTTCGGCCAAGCCGTGCAGTTGTGTTACAGCCTCCTGTTCGGCATTTCAAAGACGAGGGAAGAAAAAGCCTTTGACGTGACACTCAAAACCCAGTGAGCTGCCAGCACTGACAATGCTAGCGTGCTCGCTGTCTCGCCATCATAAAGCAGTTTGTTGATGGGTTACCTGCCCTAGTCTGTCTGGTGCGGGACCGGTAATACAATCTGTCTCATTCAAACAAGAGGAGACTGCCCGCAGGCATCGTACCATGCCCTTAATCACGACAAAAGCTAAGATGGGACTTAGATAGCACATCAGCCTTCCCTCAGATTGCTAATTATGATATCATTTTTCAGCCACGGAGGCTGGAATGGGCAGTTCTCTGGTGGAAGAAGATATTCCGTGCTCCGAGGGAGTCTAGGAGAACAAGTTTACGGTCTCCAGCCGTGTCGTGTGCTGCAAATTATCCTTTCAGCGTAACCTGCATTTGCCACTCGCAGTCGGCAATAGTCCTCAATCTCCGTAAGAAGCACTCGAGCCCAGGCGTATTTTAGCTGGCTTCACATGCGGCGCGAGGCTCAAAAAACTCCCTGGAAGTGAGTCAGCCTCTGTAACACAAGCACTGAATCGGCCTTTGACAATGTAACCAATGTTGTTCTAAGAGGGCCCCCCTGAAAAAATGATTTAATCATTTTTCTCTTTCTCACTTATTTTCCCAGCATGGGAGCTGAGCAGCATTCCAAAACAGTGAGGGAAAGACATTACAGCAGCCATTTCCTGAGAGGAGGGGAGGAAAGCTCTTACAAGGCACTTCTTAATAGGATCGCCGAGCGCTGAGGCCTTAAGCAGACTACTCGTCTCCAAACATCTTCAGGGATAAAATACAACCTTGGGTTTAGACCGTGTAAAATATATTTTCCACAGAATGCGTGGGAAGTGTGCGATGTTTCAATGTTAACAGCGCAGGTTTATAAATGCAGTGACTTTTTGACCGAATAATAGATTTGTTTGAGAAACCTGTATGGAAACAATCATTATTTTTGCCATTCCGTTTGCCATTATAGTGCATAAATTGTTCTCATGTACTAAAAAAAAAAAAAAAAAAGGGATAGTTTACCCATTCATGAAAATTATGTTTACTCACCCTCATATCAACCCAAATCTGTCTGATTTTCTTCTGTGGAAGTCAATGGGGTCCAATGTTGTTTTAGCCCCTTTCTCCAAAACACTTTATTTAGTGTTCCATGGTAGAAAGAATATTAAGTCAAGATTAAAACCCATTACAAATGTCTGAGGGCCAAGAATAAAACCCAATGGTCATGTCTCCAGTAGACATTCTCTCCACATTGAATGGAGAGGTAGGACAAGTTGTGCTGAACCTGTGTCTCTTTGGAAATAAAAAGCAGCCTTTGAGGTCCAGCAGCGTCTCTATTCTTCTTCAAGCACATGTATTGTCTTCTGATCCAACCTCCATCAATAGCTGACATCCACTTGAAATCTTTGAAGTAGTGTGTATATATGCCACAAGTGGTCTTCATGTTACAGTAGATCGCTTTACCCCGTCCCATTACTTACAGGTTTGACGGGGCAACTTGCATTAGTGCTGCACCGGTGTCAGGGTTTGAGTGGCACATTAATAGCGGCCCCTGCATGATACTTATTGTATTCAAATGACTGCAGAAACTGAGTACCTATACATTGTAATTATACACCCGATGTTGATGGACGACTCTGGTGTTTAAATAGAAGAAGAATTTCCTTTGTAAATTAACACTGCTCTAATTGCATCGTCCTTAAAATAACTGGGGCACTGACCCTGGCCAGAAGAATCCAGCAGTGCGAACCTCTCACTGATTTAATCACTTTGCCCTTAATAACGTCTATTTTAAGAGCAGGGTAAGTGTGTTCCTTTGGAGGATTTCCCAGATCTATCAGTCATAGAGATGGAACGGCTTAAACCCGAACAGGTTCAAATGCACAGCCAGATGGGTAAAAACTATAAATGCAATTTGTTTTTGTTTTTTTTCAGATAATGTAAGGGACATGGGTTAGTCCTGAGATGTCAACAAGTCTTGAGTCACTCTAAAAAAAAGAAACAAAAATCAATCAGTGATGCTAAATAAGTAAAAATACATACATACACACACATGCATAAATAAATAAAACCCAAAGTTATATTTTACATCAATTAAAAGGAATTGTACAACATGTTAGTACATTGGGATATATTAAGTATAGAAGTAATTGTAATCTAATGATAATCTTCTTTGAAAATAATAAGAATTACAAAAAGAGAAAAGAAAAAGGTAATTAGACTATGAGGAAAGCGTGTCATAAAAAATAATGCAAAAAAAAAAAATCTTAATGCATAAAGCATAATGAATATTTCAGTATAGTTTTAGATTAAATCTTACAGAATAAAACGTACACTGATATAACGTTTTTGGTAATGATGATATTTATTTTAAGTTACGATAAGATGATATTATTTTAAGTTACTTTGACACCATATAAATGCATGGTACAATATATGGATACCATTTTTTACTATCACATTCACTTAATGCACCATCATAGTACTTTCTTGTAATGAAATGTGCGAGTCTTGAAGTATAAAGAAGGAATGTGACCACATTCTTTGGCATAGTTAATGATTGTCCATTTTCAGAGCGGCTAGCAATAGCAAGTTAGCTTTGAAAGCATGAGATCCCACCCACTGACCTGTACCACCTGACTGCAGCAGTTTATTTCGCCGTTGATAGTGTTGCCATTCGAACGCATAAATTCTATGGCGTGAACGCAGCATATGCTCATTGTTTTGGTCCAGGAGGAACTGTAAGAGGCGGCTGCTGTTTCGGTTGTGGTGCTCAGTGACTGACGTCTGTCTAACTCTGCGTAGCATGAAGCACGCTGGTGAAGTGTGATGTCTGCGCAAACAGGTGTGCTGAGGTATGGAAATACATATGTTGACAGGCAGGTAGGACATCGGACCGAATGCAATGATTGGACAAACATTTTATAGTCCCACGCCTTCCACAGATGATATATATACACATAAATAAATTTAGACCACTTAACTTAGTGATTGCTATCATGATGTTTCTGGAACAAATCTCCTACCCTGCTTTTATTGGGCAAAGCTGATTTGTGTATTCATTCAGGATATCTCTCCAACATTCTCTGTGTCTATCCTGTGCTCATATAACCTGCGTGATAATTCCATCAAACATCATTTATGTAAATGTAATTACTGGAGAAACATGATAGCTAGATGCAGGAAATTTATTGCTCAGAGGGGTTTGGCTCTAAACATTCAATTAAAATAATAAGTTTCGATTTAATCAAAACCTAATAAAATACAGAGGACAACCGGTCTACCAGTGAGGAGATGAGTTCCTCTCCAGAACTGAGATTCTGTGCCATGTAAACCGGGGTGTGCGCCAGGGGACCGTACCAGCTTTGGCCAAGTTCGACACTGATGATCTACAGCGGGAACCTCTGGATTCAGACGTACATCGAGGAAAAGACCCGAGCTCAGGTTTCATGCTCATTCCGTCCACCTGCGCTTGCTTTTGTCTCACAGCTTCAAAGCTGTTTTCATTTTTCTTAAGCCTCATAAAGGAATTATGTATCTCAATGTTGTCACAACACAAGAACTTTTGTGGCTAAGCAGCAAACATCACAGATGTAACTCGAAATTTGCGAGATATCTCTTCCCAAGCAAATTAAATAAACACAATTAAGCAAGCCAACTGGTACTGTAATTAAAGGAGAAACACACCATATTTACTTACTATTCTGTACACCATTTCTGGATGTTTAACACGCCAGACTCGATGCTTACAGATGTGTTTCCAAGGTGATAAACCTTTCACTTTGGGAGGTGACGCGTGCTCAGACGCGGGGGTGCTTGATTCATGTTGTCATACGCAGATGTCTCAGAGGCAGAGACCTGAGGAAGAGGAGGGCATGCAGACCCCAACCCTCCCTGCTGACAATTTACCAGCACAGCACCGAGAGGTGAACCGTGCCACCTTTTTAATTACAATAGCTGTTTTTCATAGTATATGCAAACCAAAGCTTTGTAAGGTGATGAAACAACTGCAGAGTGAGAAGAGAAAAACTATTTATCAAGTTACCCCCTTGTCAAGCGCTCCCATATGTACCTTCCCAGGAGTCACTGCTGTGCTTTTACGCACGTAAGTTCTTCTGAGAAACAACAAAAACATCCATATTCAGTGTGCATGTAATACTTGGCTCTTTTATTTCATGACCCATGACTAATTATGTGCACTGTATTTAAAATCAAAACCCAATCTGTCAAAATTATAAAAACTGTATTGAAAAACATGCATACACATGATAAGACATAATATGACTGAATCAACAAATAACTCCTTACCCTAGTGAGGATATAAATATATACTAAATAAATATACTAAAATGTATTTGAAATACATTTATTTAATTCTAAGTATACAACAAATACATTTAAATATTCATGTACTTAATATAAATACCCTGCAATTATACTTTTAGTATAGTAAATTGGTATACTTAAAGTCTGCTAAATTTGAACAACTAATTTTGTACTTAATGCACTTTAGTCATCCGGAAATAGTCCTGAGGTCCAACTAAAGATATACTTTGACTGTGCTAAAGTGGAACTATTGCAAGTATAATTTAGGTATACTTTAAATATATTGAATTTAAAGACTGATATTATACAAAAATAGTAGACAATTACAAATAGTGACATTAAACACATTTTATGCTTAATATTAAGAAATAAAGAGGTACTCCAAATAAAGTTGAATTATAATATATCAGTAAGTCTCAAGCTGTATGTCAGTAAATATGTTAATGAATTTGTAGTATACTCAGCATTAAAAAAATGTATTTTAAATGCATTTTGGTTTTTAGGTTGTTGTTTTTTTGTTTAGTTTTTTTCACTATAGGGTAGAGTCTCTTTTTTGAGAGGCATGTTTTGGTTAAGTTGTTAAAAAAATTATAATAAATAATGGCGTGTGTGACATTGTGATGTAACAAATAATTTATATATTTATAAATATTTGTGAATTCTTACAGTAGTGTGATTTAAAAAAAAAAAAAAAGTGCTTTTGGACCCATTTTGCATTTTTTTTTTCTTTCCACTAAGGAAATAAGCTATTCTCATTCTTCTTGTTGAGGATAATGAGGCACTTTGTCCTAATTTCTTAAAATTCACATTTGAATTGCGTCTCAAAGGACAATTCATCTAAAATGCAAAAACATTCAATGTTTTATGAATACTGCGAGTCGTTTAGTAGTTTCTCCTCCTTTGCATTGTGTGTCTAATCCAGGAACATGACCTCATTTCTGTAGTTTTTATTCCCTGTGCTTCTTTGCAGCGTTTTCCACATTTAGAGCACACCCAAAGCCCAGAGCGCACAGCTGAACACAAGGATCTGCAGCAACAAAAATGGTGCATGGTGGGTGAATCCCATTAAAAGGATTTATTGATGTTTTTGGGGGGATGTGTTCACTATTTATTGTACTTTTTGCTGTTTTAGGATGGAAAACGAACAAGAGATTTTGGTGTTCAGTTCTAGATAAAATGTGAATATTATTATACTAAATCAGCGGTTCCCAACTGGTGGGCCGCAAACCAAAAATGGGCCGTAGGCCTCTTCCTGTAGGGTCACGAACAGCAGGGAAAAACAATGCTATGTAAATAATAAAATGCAAATCACTACATAATTGTGTATATATAGGATAGTAAAATAAAATGATCAGCCTATCAAGTCTTATCGAGTCTACAGCAGGCCTATCACTGAATGTGCTTCCTGTTCAGCACATCAGTGTTTCCCACAGAGTAAAACAGTCGTTTTCTTATTAATGATCATCATTTCCTGTCGCTTGTGTTCCAGTAACTTGAGTGCATCGCAATAACATTGATCTGAAGATCCTTTAGCCCAGCACTTGATCCCCTGGCCTGTGCTACTGATAGTCAAGCCATGTTTTATTCATCTCTAATTAACTATTTTCATTTCAGATCATGAAACTATACACCACAGGTGCGGGCATTGAACTTTGATCAAATCATATTTTCCCATCTCAGGTCTATATAACACTGCATTATTTCCTTTTAAAATAAGTTTAGAATTTAAGTGATTCATCAGTCTAAATGACATGAAAAAGAAAAAGAAAAAAAAAATTATAAAAAAAATATATATATACAACAATTGGTTTGTCTTTTTGTACACAACCCATTAAAAAGTAATGTTAATGAATGGCCATATGCAAATGACCTGATGTTGAATTATATATTTTAAAAGTCAAAGTTCTTTTGCTTTACATCAGATAATTTCACTAACTTCTGTGTCTTGCAAACATATTAGTAGTAAGTCAGTATAAGACATATGTACACATATGGGCATGGCACTGTTTGCAATTACAGAGGTCAAACGTTTCCTGTAGTTTTTCACCAGGTTTGCACACACTGCAGGAGGGATTTTGGCCCACTCCTCCACACAGATCTTCTCTAGATCAGTCAGGTTTCTGGGCTGTCGCTGAGAAACACGGAGTTTGAGCTCCCTCCAAAGATTCTCTATTGGGTTTAGGTCTGGAGACTGGCTAGGCCACGCCAGAACCTTGATATGCTTCTTACAGAGCCACTCCTTGGTTATCCTGGCTGTGTGCTTCGGGTCATTGTCATGTTGGAAGACCCAGCCTCGACCCATCTTCAATGCTCTAACTGAGGGAAGGAGGTTGTTCCCCAAAATCTCGCAATACATGGCCACGGTCATCCTCTCCTTAATACAGTGCAGTCGCCCTGTCCCTTGTGCAGAAAAACACCCCCAAAGCATGATGCTACCACCCCCATGCTTCACAGTAGGGATGGTGTTCTTGGGATGGTACTCATCATTCTTCTTCCTCCAAACACGTTTAGTGGAATTATGACTCAAAAGTTTTATTTTGGTCTCATCTGACCACATGACTTTCTCCCATGACTCCTCTGGATCATCCAAATGGTCATTGGCAAACTTAAGACGGGCCTTGACATGTCCTGGTTTAAGCAGGGGAACCTTCCGTGCCATGCATGATTTCAAACCATGACGTCTTAGTGTATTACCAACAGTAACCTTGGAAACGGTGGTCCCAGCTCTTTTCAGGTCATTGACCAGCTCCTCCCGTGTAGTTCTGGGCTGATTTCTCACCTTTCTTAGGATCATTGAGACCCCACGAGGTGAGATCTTGCATGGAGCCCCAGTCCGAGGGAGATTGACAGTCATGTTTAGCTTCTTCCATTTTCTAATGATTGCTCCAACAGTGGACTTTTTTTTCACCAAGCTGCTTGGCAATTTCCCCGTAGCCCTTTCCAGCCTTGTGGAGGTGTACAATTTTGTCTCTAGTGTCTTTGGACAGCTCTTTGGTCTTGGCCATGTTAGTAGTTGGATTCATACTGATTGTATGGGGTGGACAGGTGTCTTTATGCAGATAACGACCTCAAACAGGTGCATCTAATTTAGGATAATAAATGGAGTGGAGGTGGACATTTTAAAGGCAGACTAACAGGTCTTTGAGGGTCAGAATTCTAGCTGATAGACAGGTGTTCAAATACTTATTTGCAGCTGTATCATACAAATAAATAGTTAAAAAATCATATATTGTGATTTCTGGATTTTTTTTTTTTTAGATTATGTCTCACAGTGGACATGCACCTACGATGACAATTTCAGACCCCTCCATGATTTCCAAGTGGGAGAACTTGCAAAATAGCAGGGTGTTCAAATACTTATTTTCCTTATTTGTATATATATTATTTGTATATATATTGTGTGGTGGTCCTGGTAAACCCTACATTATGGATATCCCCACAAAGATGTCCCCATGAGGAAAACAGCTTATAATGCATATTAAGTGATGTTTTTTTAGCGCAATTTTCCACCGGACAAATTGCGATTGTTAACTCATGATTTCTGTTCTGTGCTTCTGTGCGCACCAATCTTGCACTTCTATCTACTCCTCAACCAGACCACCTAGAGACTTCGGGTTTTCGGCATTATGTTAAGGAAGGTCTAATCTCGGGAACGCACAAAAAAAATCCAGGAAAAGATTTACTATCTCTTAGTGTTGTGATCCCATGACGTGAGAAAATTGCGCTAAAACACTGAGTTTTTATTACTTGTTTGAAAATCTAAACATGCAGAAAGTGTTGTGTAATGGTAGGTTTAGGATTAGGCTTAGTGTAAGGGGAGAGAATATACAGTTTGTACAGTATAAAAACCATTACGCCTATGGAGAGTCCCCACAAAGTTAGCGAAACCGAGTGTGCGTGTGCGTGTGCGTGTGCGTGTGCGTGTGTGTGTGTGTGTGTTTCTCACATGTCCAGTGCCAATATTCTGTGAACTGCAGATGTCTCACAGGCTCATTGAGGTTTGACAGGCTGGGATGTGCATCAAAGCAGTAGGGAAGCCTCCATTTCATTTCCATCTCTCCACACATACTAATTACCGTGCCACCACTAATTAATTTACACCACCTTGCAAGTTATGAAACCTCTTCTCTTTTTTTTCTTAAGAAAAAATCATACCTGAATCTGAATCTGAGATTCAGGCAAAAATACAACCACAAAAACATCCCAGACCAGACCTTAAAATGTCCAGGATCCACGAATCTCAATGCTCAGTTGTTCTGCGGGTCGTCTCGTTTGACAGACAGGCCCGGGTGTGTCTTGAAGCGGCGTGGGGTGACGGTGGACAACAGTAAGGCCTGTGTCATGTTGTGTCAGCAGTGAAGACGCACCATATTCCTGTTTTTAGCGAGCAGGTTCACAGCACAGCAGGAGAATGTGCACACAGTCTCCACCTATCACCCTCTTTCTCACACACACATATCATTAGCTACTACACTTTAAAGTAAAAGGCGGCGAGTGCCTCAACACTTTAAATTCGATTTAGCTGTGCATGTGAAAATGCTCTTTGTGCACTTGAATAAATGAATGGGTAATTGTGCTGTCTGCGACGTTATAGAGGGGTTGATGGCAGCTCGACAAAGTCAATGTCGGAACGAGGTCGTTTTCGCATACGGTGTCGTTGTCTGCGTTAGTCTATCTGCGAGATCTATCCACACCTTCGCGGTCTAAACGCAGGCGTCTTTTTGCGTCTGTGCCAAATCGCTGACATCGCAATTAATCACATCCTAATGAACATCCGCCTCCCACCCGTGTTGCGTCGGAGAGCTTAATGAGCTTAAGATTCGAGCGCGTTAGAAGGATAGTTTTCATTTACCCTCCCGTAAGCAGTGAAATAAATGATGCTGTGTTCACCGTGTTCTATTAAATTTCTCATGACCTCTTTTCAACGAGCCAAAGCCACAGCTCTGCGTTATGAGCCAAACAGGAGTGGTGAAAGGACGATGTTAGAGGCGCGGGTTGTTCGCCCAGTGACGCCCGGCATGTATGATTCAGTAGTGTGGTGTTAAACACACAGTTCTCCTCATACTGAGGCATCCGCAGTGGCTCCTATACAGGGAGACGGCTCCACTGTTGCCCAAATAAGGGGCTGTTGGTTGGCGAGGCCGTGTAACTCATGGGTGTTTATATCCTCTGATGTGGAGATGGTGTTACCTGTGACGGCTCATTTGCTGCATTTCATCCTGAAGTTCACTTCAAAGCGGTGCTGACGGCTGGAAAGTAAGGGAGTCACTGAGTGAGTTATGCTGAGGTATCAAAGCACCTCCCTTATAAACAGTGTGCTCATTTGTTTCTTTAATTCACTTTAAAATGGCGTAGTATGATGTGTCTGTTGGAATGACTAGCCTGTTAAAGGAAAAGTTCACCCCAAAAGGCAAATCCAGTCATTATTTACTAACCATCATGGTTTTCCAAACCTTCTTTTATGCAACACCAGAGAAAATATTTTAAAGGAGCTTTGAACAATAGATTAAAATGACCTCAAAAGAACCAAACAATTTGATCCATATGACACATGCACTATATTCCATGTCTTTTGAAGCCATATGATAGGTTTGTGTGAGGAACAGACTGAAATGTAATTGACTGAAAATGTCTCAAATCTCATGACTGAGGCTGGCCACGCTGGACACGTCAAAGCGACCGGATTAAAGATTATTATTTTACAGTAAATGACTCTAGTCAGAAATTTACAGTGAAATGAATGCATGATGGGTCATTTTCTTCTCAATTACTGTTAATCAACAGCAAAATGATGCTGACATCACAGTAATTTACTTCAATTTACGCTTTTTACTGTGAATTTACATTATAAAGTTTTCTTTAACCATGCCAATGTACGGAATTATATTGTTTAATGCTGTAATTGTTTTGAAGTCACCATAATGATGATCAGTGTTCCATTTGCTTGGGATCTTGGACCTGGTATATTCCTATTCAAATTTCTGATCTAGCCAAGTCAGAAGTGTGACAAATGAAAACATTTCTTAAAACAATGGCAAGCTAGAATATAAAATTAGTCAGTCAAACTATACTATTATTTCAGCATCAAGATTTACCAATATCTTTTTTTTAAATTCATAATTGTTTGCAGATGGATATTTCACAATAGCTGCTGAGATTTATCTTTGAAAGGTGTAACATCATCTTGCAACACAAGATTTTTGTTTAATTTTCCATCACCTAATTATGCACAGAAGTCAATACTCAACAACAATGATGACTCTCAACAAATAATAATAATAAAAAACCTAAATCCTGAACATCACAAAATAAACAAACAACACAATCTGCTTAAAGTGAACCATAAGTTCAGCAGCACAGATAAAACCAACAAGAATCAAGAAACTCCACAGCATAATATATTCATGCCACACTGCATGCTGGGTACCTTCACAGTATGCACTGTAGAAATACAGTATGATATTCCAAGAGTGCGGTTAGATACACGAGAAGTCCTACTAAGTAAATACTGTGAAAGTCATGCAATTAGTAACCTGGAATATACTGTAATTTCACATTAAAATATTTTACAGTGTATAGGAACATGCTACATCAAGTTAATTACCATCTGACATCATCACAGTGCTATCATGCAGCCATGAGCCCAAATATGTGTTTGATGTGATGGATTCTTAATAGATAAGATAGTAAACTATCTTTTATACTAACCATGATTCTAACAATTCTATATACTTCCCCTTTCAGGTCTAACATTCTAACAACTTTGGACAGAACGTTCTAAAACATTCTGTTCTTTGTCTATTTGTGTTATGGAAAATTCTCAAGTGCTGACCATGACAAAATCAAAAATATACTGTCTGTATTATGTCATTATATACTGAGTAATCAACTGAACTCTTGACCCTTTACAATGTTTTTGATGATTCAAGATATTTTTGCTAATGCCAGTAACAGAGGGTAAAAAGGTGGGGGCTTGCTTTACCATTTGGGATTCTCTCTGAAATTTGTCTGAGATCGTCCGGCCGTGCTTCTTCTTGGGGGAGATTCTCTGATAATTGCTCGAGTACTCTCCCGGCTGTGATTAAAGCATTTGAAGGACATTTGCTGAAGTCTGTCTGTTTATTATTGCTGCGCAGCAAGTTAGAATAGTGGAACAAGTTATTTAGTGAAACACTGGAGACCTTACTAACAAGTGATAGTGCGGAGCAGGTTAAGAACACTAGAGACCTTATTCCCAAGTGATAGTGTTCAATAGGGGGCGAGACGTCTTAGGCGGGGTTAGATTGCGGCTTAGGTGTCAACCCGCGCGTTCAGAGGTAACTCAACTGAGTAAAATATTTTCAGGTGTCAACCTAAGTCAGGTGCGAAATAGGGAAAAAAATCGACCACAGTTGCGATGTCCAGGGTCACACCTGCAGCGTTCTGATTCCATTTGAGAAGTGCTTTTCATATTCTTTCCCATTAAGCTGATGCGAACAGGGCCGCAGGACTGCCAAAAGTTCTCCTTCCTCAAGTCAACAGAGCAAGGGTGCTGTCAGCTTATCTTGGGCTGGACTTCAATTCAAACTCGGGAGGGTTGGCCAGAAATACGCTCCTGTGTCAGGCTAAGAGAAATCTGAAGGGAGAAAAAACAGGTGTGAAATGTACAAAACTCTGACCTTCAGTGCCCTTGTGAATTTATCTAGATGAGATTTTGACAGTGTTGGAGCGATGCCGTGTGCTCTAAGCATATTAAACGGAGCTGCATGTGGCGGGAATCTTTCGTGGAATGGCAGCGCAACTCTTGAACTGCTACAATAACAAACGTCCATTACGTCAACTGATATGATGTATATACAATATGATTCTTTTTTTCTGTCAGACTGAAGTGACGCGTTGAACGTATAACTCCACTGATGTGAAAAGAAAAGCAAAGCTTACCTCACGCAATAGATGGCTTTTAGTGAACCCGGCGGTCTTTTGGATTGTATGTCACAAAGCGCAGCAGTACGTCAGTCTTTTCCTCAAAGTGAAATCTTTTTATGTCCAGTCTCTATTGATTTTATATTTTTGTTATTCTCCAAAGATCATGAAGTGTGGCCTTTTCACAGATCGGGTTTTCTAATTATATACTGGTCATAACCAATTAGAAACCTTTCAAAAGCCCGATAACCTTTCGTGTATTTTCTGGTTAAGTTCAGCTTGATCTTGATGCCTGACAATTAAATTGGGCCCTTTCATTAATCTCAAGTTGTCGTCTCTGTTTATGCAGGTTGTGATGATGGGTGGGGGTTGAGTGTGTGTGTGTCTTTATAATTGCATCTGCCACCTCAAAGGCATTACCTCACAGTGTCCTTGAGATATTTTCTGAATTGCTTTGAAATGTTTTTAATGGCAAATCACAGGCACCGCAATTACGCCTCAATGCAGAATAATCATGATTGTTTTAAGGGCAGATCACTTTGAGGGATATTTCTTTTGAGGTTTTATGTGTATAGCTGGTTTCTCGATATTCCTAATGTGGTAATGGTGTTGACGTCATTTCTTTTCTTTTCACTCGCCTTTTTTTAATCTCTCTACCTTCGCATTTTCCTTGCATTCATTTGATTTTCCACTTTCACTACGTATCTTCTTTCAGCTAAGCAGCCGTTCTTGACTTTGTAATGAGAGTGTATTTATAAAGTTAAGGGGAAAAATCTTCTTCCTTCTCGAACAGAGAGAGACTAGATAACCGTGCTAGGGGATGGGCCTCTCAGTTGCCACTCTCAAGGGCTCATGGGTAATTATAAGCTTTCATCATTTGTCAGATCACCAGGTATTTCCTACATTAATCTTGTCTTGTGCCCTCCCACATCTTCTTGGATAGGTGCTCTAAGTGAGGAATAAGGTGAATGGGCATGACATACTGCCTGAGACGGATCTTCGACGGTGACCCCCCACCCCTCGTCCCAGCAGGAGGGGGGGGGGGGATTCGTCCCCGTGCTCCGGGGCTGCTGCATGCTAATTTGACCTATTGTTTCAGGGTGACTGCTTTCTCAGTGCCTCCGAACAAAAGGCCTTTGCATGGATCTCTGTTTCGCCTTGTTTAATATTTACATTTGAATATTAGCCTGGCTCCAGCGCTAAGGATATCAAAGCTACTGTGAAGAAAGGAATTTTGCTCTCTGCTTTTGACTGGAGGATTTTGAGAAGGGATTTGTGTCGATGTTTTGAAGTTTGAGATGCTGCACGCATTCTCGTTAGCGCCAAAAGCTAGAACACAGAGAATATGTATTTGACAATGATTAATTGTAACGTATGAGTTCAAACCCATTTTGTATGTCAAATGTTGTTCCTTCTTAAAAATAAAAGTCTGTCTGCACTAGTTTACACCCTAGCAAAGAAGCATTAAGATAAACACAAGTTAATTATAAACGCTACACATTGCTACAAAAGGTTTCAGTATATAACAAACCAACACATTGGTAACTATTTTACATTTTGGTGAATTGGTGGCGAAATCGTATGAAATCATACAATCTCATTTGTGACCCTGAACCACAAAACCAGTCACATGGGTCAATTTTATGAAATTGAGATTTATACATCATATGAAAGCTGAATAGATAAGCTTTCCATTGATGTATGGTTTGCTAGGATAGGACAATATTTGGCCGAGATACAACTATATGAAAATCTGGAATCTGAGGGTGCGTAAAAATCGAAACATTGAGAAAATCGCCTTTAAAGTTTTCCATTTATGTTCGTGATTGTGCTGCATTCACTCACAAAAATAAATATTTTATATATTTACGGAAGGAAATTTACTAAATATCTTCATGGAACATGATCTTTGCTTAATATCCTAATGATTTTTGGCATAAAAGAAAAAAACTATCATTTTGACCCATACAATGTATTGTTGGCTATTGTCACAAATATACATGTGCGACTTGTGATCCAGGGTCACATTTGCACGTTTTTATAAGATCTGCTTATGCTCCACTGAGGGTTAGGTTTGAGGGTATAGACTTTTAAAAAGTTGCAGACTTAAATTTTTAAGAACAATCATCTTGGATGTTTAAGTCATTTCAACTTAAAAAAAAAAAAAATGTGTTTAATCTTATATAAAGTAAAATAGTTTTAAAAAGTTGAAAATTACTGAAATTACTTATTTTGATGGGTTAAAGCAATGTAAAAACATATGTTGTCATATCTTATCGATCATATAAAAAAATTATCTTAAAGTAGCACAATTTTGAGGAAAAATCGTAAAAATTCATGCAAACGAATTCACGAAAAGTAAAATAGTTATGTTTTCTCGTGAGCTCAGGCTGAAAAAAACTCATTAACTGTATTAAAGCTAAACTGTATCATTTCTGTTCCACCAGCATCAGCAAACAGAACTAGAAACAAATTTCCTGAGTTTACCTCCACATTGTCAGCCATAGTCCCTCCCACAATCTCACAGCATTGGTTGTTGCTATGTTGGGCCAGTTGTGAAGCTCAAAACAGAACAAACTATTTAAACACTTTATTTTCAATGGTCCACTTTAGACATTCTTCTAACTATAAGTAACTTTGCAACTACATGTCAACTAACTCGCATTAGAGTATTAGTAGACTGTCTGCTTAATATCTGCTAACACTTTATGGTAATGTTCCCCCAACAGACATTCCACTGACTATAAGTAACTTTGCAACTACATGTCAATTTATTCTACTAACTCAAAGCCCTAACACCTAACCCTGACCTAACAGTCTACTAATACTCTAATGAGAGTTAGTTGACATGTAGTTGCAAAGTTACTTATAGTTAGTAGACTCTCTAAAGTGGACCATCAAAATAAATTGTAGCCCCAAAAACTATTACAATCTAAGTGAGAAAACCAATGATTCCAACAAAATCTATGGTAACACTTTATTTTAAGGTGACATAATTACACATTAGTACATGTACTTACTATAGTAATAACAGTAAACCATACATCATTACAAGTCAGCCCGGTCTCACCCCAAAACGTCACATACTGACGCGTCTTGACCAAACGGCAATATACGACGAAAAGGGTACCCCTAAAACGTCCATATGAGACGAAGACATAAGCGCACCAGCAGCGCCTCTTAGCGGTACCCTAACGCATACCTAAACCTACCCATAACCCGAATAGTCACATACGGACGTTTTAGGGGTACCCTTTTCGTCGTATATTGCCGTTTGGTCAAGACGCGTCAGTATGTGACGTTTGGGGGTGAGACTGTGTTGTACAAGTAACTAACCCTAAACCAAACCCTAACCCCAACTGTAACTCTATGTAGTTAATTAATATTACTCAGTAATTATTTAAGTACAATGTAACTACATCACCTTAAAATAAACTGTAAACAAATATATTAAAATAAACAGGAACACATTCAGCATATCAAAAGTACACACTTTCCCATTTGAAAACTGATTTCAAGTGCTTTCAATCAGTCTTTCTATTCTAATAATGGCTCTTGAGGAAGATGAACCGTGTGCATGGCTGAAGGAATCTGACAACCAAGTCTCATCTAAGGTTAGTTACCCACAGCACAGCCCCATGTTAATTAACACAAACTCCATGCATCCGCCGTGGACAGTACGGTAACCCTACGCCATGTGATTGCGGTGAGGACGGCCGACCAATCCCGGATCAGAATGTGTGCGTCTGGCTCCTTTAGGCCAGTGGGGAAGGAAAGGAGACGTCTCGTAATTAGGAGACATCCACTATAGATACGTCTGCTGTCAGGATGGGTGCACGAGGGTGGCGTGTGCCGTGGAGAGGAGTGTGTCGAGGCCTCGCTGAAGCGTCATTTCTGGAGCGCGTCCCGAGGAGACAGATTCGTGGCAGGTTGCTGTGCGGTAATTGGAGATTTCTGGTGATTAAAATTCTTTTTTTTTTTTGCATTCTCTCGCATCTGCATAGCCATGGGAGAGCCCTGGAGCTGTGCGTCTGTGGGTTTGGGACATGTCTGAAGAATGGGTCACTTACTCTCCCCCTCCCGTCTTTTATTTTCCTCCTGAACGAGCGGAGCAAGACCAGACTTGCTGTTGCATCTGAGGGCGGATAAGGGTCAGAGGTCACTTGTAATGGCTTGTAATGGCAGAACTGTAAGAGAGCACCGGGTGCCGATCCACTTCACTTCACTCCCCGTTCTTTATGCCCACTGCCCTTCTCACACAAATGACCTGGGATGGGCCTGCGCTCACTAATGGAGCGTTTGTGTGTGTGTCCATGTTTCTAAGTGAAATATAGGAAGCCCAGATATTTCAGCTGATGATCAAAGTTTTATGTCTACTTCTTTGTTTCCAGCTGTTCACCACATAAGAGATAATGTTCTAGAAATATATTATAAAACCTGTTTAGTTTTTAAAAATTATAGTTTGATATTTTCACTTTATTTTGATGGTCCACTTTAGACATTCTAATAACTATAAGTATCTTTGCAACTATATGTACATGTAAAGTTACTCATAGTCAGTAGAATGTCTGTAGTAGAGCATCAAAATAAAGTGTTAGTAGATATCAAGGAGACTCTGCTAATACTCTAATGACTGATAGTTCACATGCAGATGCAAAGTCATTGATCAAAATACAGTCAAATATTGTGAAATATTATTACGATTTAAAATAACTGTTTTCCATTTGAAAATTATTGTAAAATGTAATTTATTCCTGTTATGCAAAGCTGAATTTTAAGCGTCATTACTCCAGTCTTCAGTGTCACATGACACATTCAGTGTCATCAAGAAACATTTCTTATCATTATCCGTGTTGAAAACAGTTGTGCTGCTGCACTTTTGTGGAAACCATATGTGTGCGATATAAACTATAATATAGTTGTATGTAAGATGCATGTCTAGATGTTGTTGAAAATAATTCCAATGAAATTATTTTACTTGTTGCACCAGTTGTGGTAACAATTGGAAATCTTTTTGAGTCGTCCAGTTGGGTTGGATAACATTTGTTCAACCAACGGCGTGAGTTTGCAACGAGACCTGTTTATTCAAGCAGTGAAAAAAATTCAGTAATTGAAAACTAGTCAATTCATTTTTGCAATTTGTCTTGTAGTCACTTCACACATGCAGTAACAGTTTTATTACTCAATTCACTAAAAATGTTTGAAAATAGGAACATGTTGTAACATGTAAAAATGTGTAATAATAACATGTTAATTCATTATTAGGTAACACTTTAGTTTAGGGTCCAATTCTCACTATTAACTAGTTGCTTATTAGCATGCATATTGCTAGGATGTTGTCTGTTTATTAGTACTTATAAAGCACAAATTAATCTCTTATCCAACACAATACCTAAATTTAACAACCTTACTAACTAATAAGCAGTAATTAGGGGGTTATTTAGGCAAAAGTCGGAGTTAATAGTGAGAATTTGACCCTAATCTTAAGCATATTTTATTTGATTGTTTAATTCATCATCAATTATTTCAATTTATTAATTGACATGACAGAATATACAGAGGTGTGAATTAGGGTGTCATCATAACAGGTGAAAATGTCAGTCAAGTCAAATCTATTTGTATAGAGCTTTTCACTATACTTTATTTCAAATTATAATGTTAATGTTTATAATATATTAATCTTCATTCCTCATAGTCGCATTTAGGAGATTAAAGATAAATGTTAGATATATGCAATTGCAAGCAGACAAATGTCAAGTTTGGCATCCTAAAAAGTGAAACTGCTAATATATCCTGCATTTTTGTATTAATCTTGTTATTCAAAGATGAGGAGATATCTCTCTATGGTGTCATGTGTATTGACAAACAAATTTGTGCCAAAAGATTATAATGTTAGATTGGACGTCAACGACAAAAGATATGAAGCGTTTCCTCCTCCCTTTTATTTATTCCTTTTAAAGTTGTCTCAAGTATGCATGATCATATGATTAGCTGCAATTTATAATATGCATTTAGCACTGTTCTCCCTGCTGTCTGACTCGATCAGGTAAAAACCCACCAGTTGCAGACATCTACTCTAAGCCATATGCTATTTCATAACTAAACGTTCCAATGTCCTGACCAAATCAAACTCCAAAAATCCCAAAATGTCAAAAACAGCATACCAGCCTCTTCTGCCCCAGCACTTGAACCTTAAAGTCATATGATATGTGTCAGATGCCTTTCATCCTACTGAACACTTAAACGGTACAAACATCCCTAAGTAGAGTGTTTTGTGCTCTGAGCGTGATGTCTAAGGACACAACCATGCGTCCTGGTACCGATCTGCTCTCGGCTCTCGTCATGTCAGCTCAGAAGCAGTGTGTGTGCGGATGTATGGCTTGTGGTGTTGCAGCGCTGTGGTGAGTTGTGACCGTTGCTGGCTCTTTCCTCTGTGGCTCTGTGTCAGGAAGCAGCTAATCTCAAAGCTAAGGAGAAGATGACTACAACACCAGCCGTGAGAAATGTGCTCGCTTCGTCCTCACAGAGACAAACATGATGTTCATATTAGACGAAAAGTTCAACATTTAAGGACAGGATCATGCAACTGGGAAAATATGCTTTAGCTGTAAAAAAAAAAAAAGGATATGGTACATGATGATATCAGATGCTAATCGTATAGTACTTTGATATACACTGGGATATATTAAAATGCTATACATTTAATAAACAATCAATACATTAATCACACACATGAATGTATGAGAATTATTTAATAACCAAAGTTGGGTGTAGATACTAGCTCTTCTCACTTATTCTCTCACAACTTCATCAGGTGCATCCTGGGATGCTTTTAAACAGTATTGGAAGGAATTAACTTTTTTGTTTTGTTTTTTGCTTCAAACAACCAAGAATGAATGAATAAATGAATGAATGAATGAATGAATGAATGAATGAATGGGTAATATAAGGTGGACAGATATGGGTTATTAAGATATGGGTTAACATGGGTTATGGGCCCTGTTTACACCTGATATTAAAGGGTTAGTTCACCCAAAAATGAAAATTCTGTCAGTAATTACTCACCCTCATGTTGTTCCAACCCCGTAAGACCTTCGTTCATCTTCGGAACACAAATTAAGATATTTTTGATTAAATCTGAGAGCTGGCTCACTCCTCCATAGGCTTCTAAGGGACTGAAACTTGCTGGCCCAGAAAATGTATTAAAGACATTGTTAATATAGTCCAAGTGACTCCAGTGGCTCAATCTTAAGTTTATAAAGCGACGAGAATACTTTTTGTGCGCAAAAACAAACAAAAATAACGACTTTATTCCACTTTTCATTTCCTTCTCTCTGGGCCTCGAGTCTTTTCACGTAGTGTTTAAGCGTAGCGCGTCTGTGTTGTACGTCACCACGTATCACACATGACCAGCGTCGGCCAATAGTGAGCCTACGTGGTGACGTGCAACACAGACGCGCTACGCTTAAACACTACGTGAAAAGACTCGAGGCCCAGAGAGAAGGAAATGAAAAGTGGAATAAAGTCGTTATTTTTGTTTGTTTTTGCGCACAAAAAGTATTCTCGTCGCTTTATAAACTTAAGATTGAGCCACTGGAGTCACTTGGACTATATTAACAATGTCTTTAATACATTTTCTGGGCCAGCAAGTTTCAGTCCCTTAGAAGCCTATGGAGGAGTGAGACAGCTCTCAGATTTAATCAAAAATATCTTAATTTGTGTTCCGAAGATGAACGAAGGTCTTACGGGGTTGGAACAACATGAGGGTGAGTAATTACTGACAGAATTTTCATTTTTGGGTGAACTAACCCTTTAAGATGTGTTTTGTTCAATTGGATCACAAGTAGACGAGGGAGACACATACCCGTTTACACCTGGTGTTTTAATCCGTCGCTTTTGTCCATTTCAAACACTTCTGTCCTGATTTCTTCGAGGGGAGGGTCTATGGGTGGGCAAATTGATGGGCTTTTTCAGATCTTTAAATCCAATGGACAATGTAAGCTCACGTAATTAACGACATCAGGAACGGTGATAGAACATTGTGCTTGGCACATTTTTCACCTTCAAACCAAACTAGGGTCTCCAGCCGACAAAGTTTAAATCTGTCCGGCTAGTGCACTTCCCATAATGTTTACGCATTAAATCAGTTGGCAGAGACTAGAGTCTTTTGTGGCTGTTGAAACACATTCAACCACATGATCGTTTACACTACGAAAGCAATCCGGTCGAATGCTTTTCAACTACATCGTAAAGTGGTCGAAAGTGGACAAGCTCAAACCGTTTTAGACCCCGTTTACACCGGTATTTAACGTCGTCCACTAACGACCAAAACACATCTTAATACCAGGTGTAAACAGGGCCTAGGTTAGGTTTAGGGGTAGGTTCAGTGTAAGTACATAGTTAAAGACACCTAATATAAAGTGGGACCATTAATTTGAATAAATTGTTAATATCCAACCATGGTAACACAGTAAACCTTTCTTTGTGTAATGTATGCGTTAGGGCATTTGAGAATGCTGGTGGCAGTGGCGTGTTGATCCCCAGCGGAGGCGTGTGTGTTTGGGGGAGTGAACACACTGTTGTGGGATTGAGTTCAGCTCTGGCGCAGGAGGTGTGCTGGAAAGAAAGGGGATCCACATGATGCTGTTTTATTTTCCTGTGCAGACAATGGGATGCGCATACCTGCTGTCTCGCTGATGGGAGTAGACGTGACCTCCGAATGTGACACCAGAGCCTGCTGGAAAAGACTCATTTAAATCTGCAATTGTGAAACCAGTGAAATCCAGTGAAATATGCAATGCGGTAAAGAAACATCAAATCATCAAGATCATTTTACTCAACTCCTGATGATAGATAAATGAGTGTGTTTGAGCTGTCTATTATGATCCACTTATGCATGTTAATTATTTCATAATACATAAAGTTGCACAAGATAAAATATTGATTTATTTATTTTTAATACTGCTTGCTAAGGCAAATTACACTATTATACATTTATTGAGAAGACTTTACAATAAGGTCTAGTCTGCATCTCTAACACTAGCTTTGAGATAATTATTTTTAAAGCATTTATTTAATATTGGTTAATTCACAGTTAGTTAAAGATACAACTTTTGATTTAAAACATTAGGAAATGTTGAAATTCACATGATCTACGTCTATAGGCTGTAGACGTAGTGTTACACATTAATTCATTTAGTTGACTAATGTTAACAAATGAAACCTACCCTTTTATTGTAAGGGATTTGACTATTATTAACTTTGTACTAAAGACATGAATGATCTATTAAGTCATGTGAGAGAGGTGGTAGTACCTTTTTAAAGGGTTAGTTCACCCAAAAATGAAAATTCTGTCATTAATTACTTACGCTCACATCGTTCCAAACCCATAACACGTTTGTTCATCTTCGGAAGACAAATTGAGATATTTTTGATGAATCCGAGATGTTTCTGACCCCACATACACTGCAACGTTATTGCACTTTCAAGGCCAAGAAAGGTAGTAAAGACATTGTTAAAATAGTCCATGTGACTACAGTGGTTAAACCTTAATGTCATAAAGCGACGAGAATACTTGTGCGCAAAAAAACAATCAAAAATAACGACTTTATTCGACTTTTTCAACATGAACGACACGAGGGTGAGTAATTAATGATGGAGATTTCCTTTTTGGGTGATCTAACCCTTTAAGTGATCAGATTTCATGTTGTGGATAATGAAAAAACTTTTTTTGTATTTTAATTTGAACTAGCCAAAACAAAACAAAAAATACAACTGCATATCTATCTACAACACCCACTGTGCCAGTGAGTTCTGCAAAGGCTCACATGCTCACATTTATTCTGCACATGTAGAAAACTGCATTATAAATGTGTAATAGAATATATCATTTATCGTTTTGTGGTGTTCCGTCAATTATATCAGTGTTGAAATGGTTGTAATATGAAGCAGCTCTGCAGGAGCGCTGTAACAGCTCTCATTATAGCTCATCTCCTGAAAAGGACAGCAGTCTCTCCATAAGGAGATTTAAACTTCAGTTACAGGTTCAAGGTCTTCTAGTGTGCTTGAATCAAAGCAATTACTTTTAGACAGTTTCTCTCTCTCTCTCTTCCGGCACTCATTGCTCAATACAAAGTGGTGACCTTGCTAACTGTGTGAATACAATGAATTCTAATGAGAACATTAAAGCCTTAAAAATATGTGTGTTTAAAGATCCACCTCTTAATCTATAAATGACTGCTGTATTGAACTATATACGGTGGAGTCAATATTTACTTAAGTGAGTATTTTGGTATACTGTGATTACGTTCCTCCATAATTTGTGTGAATGTCATGCGGTGATGTGGTGACGGGGGGCTGTAGGGGGCAGCAGGGCTTTGTCTCTCAGCAGCAGAAGCTCTATGAGTGTGTTTCTCATCAGGTCAGCGCAGGTCAGTGTCACTGCAGACTCACACACACACACACACACACACACACACACACACACACACTGCGGCAGTGAGTGAGATAAGGCATGTGTGCCGGGCCAGAGACCCTGTGCTACGCTTTATAATTGCTAAACAACTTTTTTCTTCAGGGTTTTTTTTTTTTGCATTTTGCATTTTGCATTTAAAGATTTATTGAAATGAATTAGATTTTTTATTAAATGACCGAACCTTAAAGCAAACACCCATAAATCCAATACACATATAACAAAATATACATACGTATCATCTGTGTATTGTTTATTTGTTTGACTATTTGTTAACTAAAAAATGTATATATTACATTTATAACAAAGAGTAAAAAGGGAGAAGGCGAAATAGATCGATAGTAACATGCAAAGTAAATGGATAAATATGGAAAAAGAAAAGACAAATATGTCCAGAAAAATGCCAATCACATTGCATTGTAATATACAAATATTATGGTGACATCATTGTGGTTACTTTGATTTTAAATGCTATATACAAATAATCTATTTATTTGTTTTATGTGTGTGTTTATTATTTTTTCCTCCCTTTATTTATTAATTTGTCTATGTGTGTGACTATTTGTTTACTTTAAAAATTCACATAATAATAATAATAATAATAATGTCAAATAAAATGTCTGTGCTATATTTCTACTGTTTCTGTATATTTCAATATATTCTGTCCTATAAAATTGATATTTTATTAATACTTATTATTGCTTAATTGTATTGTATATAATTGTTATATACTGTATATATATATATATATATATATATATATATATATATATATATATATATATATACTTTATTTATTTATGTATTATTTATTTATTTAGTTAGTTAGGGTAGTAACAATATCAAATAAAATTTCTGTGCAACATTTTTTACTTATTAATACGTAATTTGCGATATATATATATATATATTTCTTTTATGATTATTTATTAATTTAATTTTTTTGTGCCAGGGTAACGTTAAAGCGCCTTGAGATTTTGTGCATTGTGCAAGAGACAAAGAAAGCCCAGGCACCAGGTGATGTTTATTCACGGTGAATCCAAACAAATGGTAAATAAGAGAAGAAAAACAAAAGAAAATCAATTAAAATGACACACTGCCCAACATGTGCGTTCACAGCTTAGAGGGGGAAAAAAAAGGAAAAACTAAATAATTGTATTTCAAAGAACAAACAAATTAAACTGACAGTAATCAAGGAGAATCACATTTGTTGTGTGAGAGAATTGTATTTCAATTATGATAAATTATTTTAAAATGAGTATGAAATAATGGCCTGCAATCAAGCTGGAAATGTCACAGCATGTCTTGAATAAGGTGAATAAGGATGCCAAAAATATGATTTCCATTTATTTACATTTGTATATGTGCCCTTGAGAGAACACAAATTAATTTAAGACTCAGGGAGTTTTAAAAAACAAATAAATGTATTTAAAAAGGGTAAAAATCCTCCCTAAAAAAATGTATTATGGTTTGGAAAAATGAATCTTAACTTCTAATATATTGATACCACATGCATCTTTGTATGACAAATTATGAAAAAGAAAAAGTAGTATCAAATATCTGCCTTTAAAGACAGTCTTGTCATATAAGAGAAACTGTTAGGCTGCATGAGAGAGACATTTAGGCTGTGTGTGTGTGTGTGTGTGTGTGTGTGTGTGTGTGTGTGTGTGTGTGTGTGTGTGTGTGTGTGTGTGTGTGTGTGTGTGTGTGTGTGTGTGTGTGTGTGTGTGTGTGTGTGTGTGTGTGTGTGTGTGTGTGTGTGTGTGTGTGTGTGTGCGTGCGTGTGTGTGTGCAGACAGATTTATAGGTTCAGGTCTCTGTCTGTATATTTACAGTCTCACGGCCTGAGCAGATCCACAGTTCAAGAGCAGGGCTCTAGTCCTCCTTATACACAAACAATCCGAAACGAACATATAAACCTTTTTGTCTACAAATTCTATTCATATAAATAAACTCCCATGCTAATTTTCCAAAGCATTGGGTCTATTTGTCATAATTAGAAAGGTCCGAAAAATAATATTGCCCAGTTATGTTAATTTCAGTGAACTGGAATTGGTAACACTTCATTTTACAGTGTCCTTGTTACATATGTTATGTGTACTTACCATAGTAATAACAGTAAATTATGCATAATTACATGCAACTAACCCTCAACCAAATCCTAATCCTAACCTAACCCTATAGTAAGTACATGTAGTTGCTTAATATCACTCAGTACTTAAATATATAATTGCATTGTAATAATGACACCTTCAAATAAAGTGTAACTGTGAAATTTGAGATTTTTGAATATTTTTGCAAGAAGTCTCTTATGCCAAGGCTTCAAAAATACAGTAAAAACTGTTTTAATGTTTAATTTGAATCTATTTTAATGTTTAATTAAGCGATTTATTCCTGCAGTCTTCATGATCATACAAAATGCAATATTGCTGTTTTTCACTGTATTTTTGATCAAATAAATGCATCCTTGTTGAGCATAAGAGACTTCTTTCAATTCAAAAATATATTACTATACAGTATTTCAGATATGCAGCATACCTGTCAAAAACTGATTAATAAAATGAAAGTTAACACTTCAACTGGGTAATAAGTCGGTACTAACCCTGAACCTACCCCTAAACCTTTACCCATGTATATTACATTATATTATATGACCCAGTACTTTCTTAAGTACACTGTAAGTGCACGTACTGTAAAATAAAGTGCATTTTGGAACAAACCCCTAAAGTGTTAAACAAAACCCCTGAAACGCTGAGCAGTGAGCAGTGACATATAGAGTCCCGCCTGACAGCCGCTCTCCATAATCCCCTAAAACACACAAACTCTGAAAGCAAGCACACAGGGAGATCCAGCTTACGTCTCTATTTCTTTCATACGTTTTCTCAGACGCACACATGGAGGGAATGATGGATTACCGCTATGCTAACAGCATTAGCTGTCGTGCTGAGGGCAGACGGGCGGCTGAGATTTCCGACTCGTGAAGCCGGCAGACTCGGACCCAACAGTTAAGACACAGAGCATTAAATAACACAACAGATGCATGTTTATTTATCCAGCCCCCAGGCCAGCTCGACTGGTGAGTGCATCAACACCAGGGACATTTCCATGCAAGCAAATGGCGCATGTCATGGGTGGAGCAAACATGAAAATGGCTGAGAGGGTTTTTTAATCAAGAGACAATGCTTGATTTTTTTAACCCCCACTCCCTCCCATTGTGTTTTTGCGCACTGGCTTTTTGCCTACTGGCTTCTGGAAGCTTTTGAAAGGGACAGTTCTCACTCTTTCTCTTTATGTGTGTTGAGATTAGTTTGTCCCTAAGTTAAATATGACATAATTTCCCTTTGGGCACAGTTGGAATATTGATTCATAAATAAATAAGGAAGTAAATAAAATAATTATTGGTAACACTTTATTTTACAGTGCCCTTGTTAAATGTATTTACCGTAGTAATAACAGTAAATGATGCATAATTACATGCAACTAACCCTAAACCAAACCTAATACTACCCTAGGAAGTACATGTACTCATTACTTAAATCTATAATTACACTGTAACACGGACACCTTAAAATAAAGGGTTACAATTTATTTTGAGGTGTCATTGTTACAGTGTAATTATAGATTTATAATAATTAACAACATGTACTTACTATAGGGTTAGGTTTTGATTGAGGCTTAATTTCATTATGCATCATTTACTGTTATTACTACGGTAAGTACATGTAACATATGTAACAAGGACACTGTAAAATCAAGTGTTACCAAATAAAGAGTAACCAATTTATTTTAAGGTTACACAGGGCAAGGTGTTACAGTGAAATTACACAAATAATTACTGAGTAATATTAATTTACTACATGTACTTAATATAAGGTTTGGTTCAGGTTTAGTTGATTTTAATTATCCATAATTTATTGTTTTTGTAACATGTGTGACTAAATCATGTAAAAAAATTGCAAAAAAAAAGTGTTACAAAACATAATTATAAAAATGCTAAATGTTTCCTTTAGGGGTATGGTTGAGGTTTAGGTCAGAATTAATCTGTAGTGTTTTTTTTATTATTATTTGCTTTGTTTAAAAAAATGTGTGTGTGTGTGTGTGTGTGTGTGTGTGTGTGTGTGTGTGTGTGTGTGTGTGTGTGTGTGTGTGTGTGTGTCCACTAGGATAGTAAAACTTGAAATCGCCCACAGACAACTGTCCCCATGAGGAAAACGGCTCAATAAACACATTGAAAAATGCCTGAATAAAAATCGTAAAATGCAAAAAAGGTTTAGGGGATGAAAAAAATACATTTAGCAAAGTGTAATACAATAGATGTCCTCATTTAGCTAAGTAAACGTGTGTGTGTGCGCGTGTGAAAGTCTCTTTCCCTCCACTAATCATGCGGTGGTATTCATGGCTCTGCTTTTCTTCCCAGCTCTCTTCATGCCAGTAGAGCTCCAGCCGTGGCCACTCACTGCAGCTTTTCACTTTGCAGACAAAAAGAGGCGACACGGCGCGGCCACGAATAATGCGGTCAAAAAACGCACTGAGAGGAATTGCTGTGTTTTATGAGCCATTAAAATTTTATTCATCCCTCCACTGAAGCAGGTTTTGGCCAGGGGTCGTCATGCTTTAAATAAACTCGAGTCACTCCAGCACTTCACTCCGTATCTTGCCTTCAGACTCAATGGACTGTTTATTAGTGGTGTTTGCTAAGGCAAGCATCACTCTTTCTCATATACTTATGGATCTGAACGAACCCCTAACACTCAGAACTATACTTTGGTTTGATATTTGTCCAACACCATCTGTGCTACTGACATGAATGATACCTCAAATCATGTGGCTTACTGAGAAGAGGTGTGTTAGGCGTTTTCCAAGCAATCAGACTTACAATTTTCCCCTTGGAAACAAAAAAAAAAAGCTCAAAGACTGTCACGGAAGAAGGGAGCTGTCTAGAAAGCAATCCAGAGACTTATCAGACTGGGCCAGTAAACAACCACTTAGCAACCGGAGAGAACACCATAGCAACCACAGGTGCTGAAAACAACTCAGGGCAGTGAGTTTTGCATAGGCAAGCACCATTCACATTTTCTTTTACTAATGTACAGGTGTGTGTGAGAGAGAGAGAGATAATATAGTCGGAAGGTGTGAACAATGCAGTTTCTTCCCCTTTCTATACCCTTATATGATTTAGAGTCGTGTGCACTATTAAAGGTTTCAAACAGGGACCGGTGCTGTAAAATAACCTTTTTTTGGTTCCACAAAGAACCTTTCTGTAAAAGAACCTTTTTTTTTTTTTTTTCCTAGTGTGAATGAGATTTAAATAATCGAAAGAACTTTTTCTCCACTATAAAGCACCTTCTGCGGAGGTTAAAGGTTCTTCATAGAACCGTAGATGCCAATAACGCACCTTTATTTTTAAGAGTGCGCCTTTCAAATAAACCACCCAAACACCAGTGCTGTCCACTAGGCATCCAGTTCAGCGCTCGGCTCGCACGTTGCGCTGCTGACCCTCCCCTCAACTTTGACTCTTGACCCGCAGAGGTATCTGTCATGACAGGAGGCTGCTTAACACAAAACGCTGCCCGCTTCCAAGGGAGAGGAGAAAACACGGCACAAACACACACAGTGGATTCCTTTATACCAGCCCTCCTCTTTTGTTTTGGACTGAAGAACGTGTTGCCTTTCTCCCCCCTCCCTTCTGCTTTCTTCCCCTCTCCTTTTTCTTTTCTTTTCTTTCTTTTTCCCCCCCTGCGCCAAGCAGTGTTCTCGTTCCGCAGCAGGTAGTGGCTGGAAGCAGCAGGATTCTGGGAGCTTGTAAGAGAACGCCTTAATGAGCTGAAGGCCTCCTTGGCTGGAAACAAATGTATGCAAATGAGATGCACAACCCGAAAAAGGATGGTGGTCCAAGAAGAGAAGACGAACTGCAGCTGACTGAGAGAGGAGTGAGTCCCCCCCCCTCCCCAAACCTGCACCAGGATGAGCTCTGCTATCTCTCTCATCTGAGAACTGGTAACAAAAGCACATTTTCTCATCCTCCACTGTAGGCGACACTCTTACCGGCTTTTGCTCAATTACACCCGGCGGAATCGTGCTTAACTAGTTCAGCTAATCAGGAGTCAGGGTGAAGCTGGATGCTGATTCCTCTAGATATATGCAATCAGGTGTAGTTAGAATAATTGGAAATGTCAGGAGTATCCTTATGGATAGGAATGTTGGCAGAAAGAATGATTGAGTGTTTTGCTGTATGTAATCTTGGCACATTAAATTTGAAATTTAATTCTTAGGCATGGTGAACCAATGCTTACAGCTCATATCATGTTTTATTAGCTGACGCATGTTTTTGTGTGTGATGTTTACAGTTATGGATTTTATAAATAATTAAAGGTGTGATTTTCTCTTTTTGGTTTTGCAATACAGGATTATTTATTTGTATGGTTTTATTTTTAAACAAAAATACATACATTTCAAATAAATACAATATATTAAATATATAATGTTTTCGTATGATGCTAATTAATTTGCTTACATTTAAGGAAATTAAGGCAGTGTGTATTTTTTTTTAACAAACATAATCAGTATCGATTTTACATAAAAGAGCTTTAATTTCTCATGTAATTGAATTTGTGGAGAGTGTTGGTCGTCTTCAGTGTACAGAAATGTAATATTTTTTCCTTTTAACTGATATTATATTTGCATTTTAATGCGTGTTTTTTCCCCCGTTAAACATCATTTTTAATTTTCAAAGGATTTTATTATTAAACTTTTTGGAATTAGCTAGTCTATGTATCGTTTTTAATACAAATGATCGTTTAAAAAATCAAGCAAATGACTGAGGGCTGAAAATCGAGTTATTTGACAAAGCGAGAATATGCTTTAAGTCTTTACAAGTGACAATTATATTTTATAATAAACTTTTTTTTTTTTTTTTAAATATGATGTTTTATTTTACATTAATAATAATGCTTATTATTTATTAATTTTGGCGCATCTTTAAATCGAAGAATAGAATAGAATAGAATAGAATAGAATAGAATAGAATAGAATAGAATAGAATAGAATAGAATATTACATTTACATCAAATCAAGAGAAAATGTTTTGTAAAATTCATGGCAAAATACGTGTCATTTTGGGGTAAAGCATTTTAGCCTGGAGTAATGTTATTTGAGGGTGTGTTTGATGTCGCGAGCGCTGCGATTATTTCTCGTAAAGCATCCGTCTTATTTGACCGCTTCTAATAGACAGACGTCGAGTGTCGACTGAAGGATTCACAGAAGAGATGTGCGCGCGCGACAGAAAAACAGAAATCTGCAGAATCTGACTCCCACGCGTGCCCGCGGGTATAGACACAGAGAAGAGAGAGGGAAAAAATAAATAAAAAATGCAGCCCTTTAGTGAGAAAATTCGAGAGGCACCTGATGATGGCGAGTTTGACATGTGTTAATTGCTCAACAGCTCTCCTCATTAGGGATTTTGGAATAGTTGAAGCGCTGCAGGGCGGAGAGCTGATGTCTGTCCGAATCAATATACAGCTCAACACACGCCATCAGTATTCATAGTATTTTACGTTTTAGCGTATTTTTTCTCTGAATTGTTTATTTAAAAAAAAAATTGTATTAAGAGATATCACTGCATATATAGGCTATAATGATTGTAATATTTTTAACATTGTAAATTTTGCCCATATAGGCTATATAATCTATGGCTGTCTGTCTAAATATCCATCCATCCATCCATCCATCCATCCATGCATCCATTTATTGTCTATATATTTTAATATTGTACATTTTGCTCATATATACCCAACAATTTGTTTACAGAAACAACCTAGCATTTTTTGAGTGTACATATTAATATTGTAAATTTTGTTCATATAGGCTATATAATTTAATGTTATCTATCTATCTATCTATCTATCTATCTATCTATCTATCTATCTATCTATCTATCTATCTATCTATCTATCTATCTGTCTGTCTGTCTGTCTGTCTGTCTGTCTATCTATCTTTCTATCTGTTTGTCTATCTATCCATCTATCCATCTGTCTGTCTGTCTGTCTATCTATCTATCTATCTATCTATCTATCTATCTATCTATCTATCTATCTATCTATCTATCTATCTATCTATCTGTCTGTCTGTCTGTCTGTCTGTCTGTCTGTCTGTCTGTCTGTCTGTCTGTCTGTCTGTCTGTCTGTCTGTCTGTCTATCTATCTATCTATCTATCTATCTATCCAGTCTTTAGTGTTTTATATTGTATTGTATTGTGATGTTGCGCAGTGGTTTACGGTGTAATTTCTCTAATGGCTGAATTCCTGTTTCTTGTTATCACGTATGTTTCCAGCGCCCGGCTCTCATTTGCCCCCGCAACAATGAAACGCGTCATGTATCGGGATCCATTCCTCTGGTAAATTACTTGTTACCTGCTGGCATTTATTTATGTGGCTGTGAATTATAAAGCTTTGTTATTGCTCTGCCTTGGGTGAATTGTTTATGACACCAGTAATCGGAGTAATTGTTATTGTTGAAATGACCTGTCAGCTGGCCCTTGCAGCAGAGCTTGTCCTACTGACAGATAGTGACAGCAGAGAGGACTCCTGGACCCGCACCTCTGATGAGTTCTCCGCTGATAATAAGGAGCGCCGGGCCCCTGATAATTCGCCTGTCAATGCTGCCTGCACATCCCAGATCCTCAGCCAAATTGTTGTCATTCATTTTGACAAAGACAGCAAAAAGAGAGAGAGAGAGAGAGAGGCAGAGAGAGAGAGATTACCAAAATAAATTAATTTGTTCACACTTCCCCCATCTCTGGGAGGCTGCTCTCCAACCTGACTCGTAAATCGTGCGAGCTCAACGTCTACTTCACCTGTGAATGCTTTCGGAGCATACCTGAGCATGCATGAAGCTGTGTCAGCCTGATTTAAAATCTCTGTCAACGCAAACTTTCAACAAAATGTAAAAAAAAACGGCCGGCGTGTAAGAAATAACACCAGGCAGAGTGATTTTACCACAGTTCAGGCGGTAGAATTTGACCAGAGTCAGATTTCCCTTTCTACCCAGAAGCTCTTGCTCTAGACATATGGCATTAGCAGGTCAGTCTGACTGTGCTGGCGGCCAGATCAACCTCAGAGAGGCTGAAAATCATAATCAATGTCATCGAGTCCGAGTGCTGCTTACAGGAGACATATCAGCCTGCGTCATATCGGCCTTTCTCTGTGTTAAAACAAATCTGGAGTGTTTATGTGTTAAATTCCGTTTCCATTCACTTTAAGAAGCATGTCACCGAGTTGAATTGACGTATAACGTTTCTGCTTCTTGCATTTCTGTTTTTCTTGCAGCCAAAGCTCACACTCATCAATAGCGGATGAAATCACAAGCAGTGCGATCCATCATATTTAATTGGGCCTTTGAGTTCCCAGTAACAATCTTTATTATTTCCTGAACCTATGAAAATCAAGGGAATAGTATTTATTGAATCGTTTATTTCGTGTCGCTCTTGCTTTGAGTTTCTTAGATTTCTCCGAACCCTGTCATTTCTGACAATTGCTCATAAAAATCACCTAATCCCACAATATGGTTCACCTCAAAGAAAAGGAACAAGCTACCAAATCTGAAATGGAAGATTATGATAAATCTTCTTTGAAAAGCCATAGCATGGAAATCAGAGGACTGTGTGAAATTAGTTCTGCAGGGTCCGGATGATGATATGACATGAGTAAGGCTCAAATGGCAGGTGATGACAGAGGCTTGATTGCGGCCATTTCATTTATTTGGGAATTCTAGACAGAGTGATGTCAGTGCATGAAATAGCTTTCTTATCTCGTTTTTATTTTTATGATTATTGAACTCTAAAGAACGCCCCCAGTCTTCAAAATAACCGTAAACATGGCGCAGATTGGACCGTTTCTCATTGCGGATCAACGCTCACCCAGTCCCCTCCTGCTTTTTTTAAGCTTTCATTTTTTATTCAAATGATACCATTAACAATCTATTCATTTATCAAGGATGCAAAAAATAGCTTTTAAACAATGCCATTAATTATTGTTTCCAGATGCAGCACGCACAGCAAAGTTGATTATGGTGATTTGAATATAACACAAGCCCACACAGATGGTAGACTTTAGGAAAGAGAAGCCTATTTGAATAGGCTAGCAGACATTAATGGCGATAATGATTTATTTGTCCAGTCTGGCTTTTAATGATATTGTTATTCCACAGTTATGTGCATCCTCATCCCAAAACAGCAACTAAACTCTCCAATATTATATGATCTCTATAGTCAGTGTAATGATTTGTAAAATTATCATATAGTGTCAATTTAAAAAGAAAAAATTGAATTGATTTGACATGTTCAATTGAATTTATAGTGAAAAAGATAAATAGCATAAAATCATTATTCACCACTTGGCTATAAAGGTGCTAAAGGATGATTTTTCATTTTAATAATCTGTATCTATGCAGAAATATTCTTTCGTTGTGAGAATCTTAGGCACATGTTGAGTGCTGAACCGTGGCTGTCCATGTCCACATCTGTTTTTTATTAATACCACTATTTTTACAGAGAAACCTCTTCAAGAGAAAAGGCTGAGCTGTGTAGGTGAGTTTCATCTCTGATGAGGCGTGGGGTCTCCACAGGGTCAGACACACCATGACACCTCCACCATCTGCCCCACCTCCCTTCCCATCACACACACACACACACACACACACACACAGACACACACACACACACGCACGCACGCACACACACGTACGCACACACACGCACGCACACACGCACGCACGCACACGCACGCACGCACGCACACACACACGTGCACATTACCTCCCTATTGCATTGTGAGAAATAAGCACTGGATTGTACAGTATGATTTAATACGGTGTTTATTCCTTTAATCCATCTCGACTGACGTTTCCTATGGGAAGAACAGAGGCTGGTTAACCTGTCAGTGTTTAATCAGTGGGATATGAGTGAAGGTTGTTGTGGTGAGAGTTGGCCAGATGCTGTCAATGAGATTTGCTTTAGGCAATATTTGGGTTATGATTTGATAAGATGACCTGAATAAACACCTTCTTTTAAAGGTACTTTACCTAAAACAAAAATTCAATTTTCAGATTTAAAAAATGGTCCATTGATGAATCGCCATTTTCAGAACGATTTTTAGTAAATATTAAAGTAAATGTTGTCTGTTGGCAAAATGCTTGTGTTCCACCAAAAAAAAAAACCACACACACACACACACACACACACACACACACACATTTTATGGGGACGTTTCATAGACATAATGATTTTTATACTGCACAAACTGTATATTCTATCCCCTTACACTAACCCTACCCCTAAACCTACCCATGCAGGACAAATTCAGCTTTTTTACATTTTCAAAAAAACATCACTTAGTATGATTTATACGCTGTTTTCCTCATGGGGACCAAAAAATTTCCCCCAAAAGATTTTGGATATTTCCATCTTTGTGGGGACATTTTGTCTTCATAATGTAGGGTTTAACATCCTACACAAACACACACACACATACTGTCAAATTTTTTGCTGCAATTAGTTATAACAACTTAAAATTAAAAACAACTAAACTAAAGTTAACTAAACTTAATATTTTAAGTCAAGCATTAACACATACTTTTTTAAGTTGAAACAACACATTATTTCTTACTCTAATTTAGAATTTGAAGTTGTGCTAAATAATCACAAGAGTCATTTTTTGAGAAGATGATATGAAGGCGAGTGTGATGACATTTTCAGTTTTGGCTGAGCTATTCCTTCTGATAGAGAGAGGCAGAATGAGGACGCAAGACTGCTGCCATGCTTTGTGTGTGGGAGCAGGTGCCAAAAGAGAGGCTAATAAACACCAGCTACAAGCTGGATCCTCACTCCAAATAATGTCTTTTGGCTATAGCTGAGCCATTGATGTAACAATACTGCGTTTCAGTAATGATGCCCATGTTGGGCATCAGTTACGGCTCTCTCTGCTGTTGGCATTGGCTTTCAGTCGCTCTCCGTCCATCTCACTTTTGGTTTTGGCTCTTGCCGTTTCTTCCTCGTTCTCACCTTGCCGTCTTTCTCTTTTCTCTCTCAGCATCTCGTCTCTGGATGCGATGCGGGCCAGTTGGGACTTAATCAGAACCAGATGGACACGGTGTCGAAATTGTCCAAAAGGGTCTGAGAACGTGGGGAGCTGTCAGGCCTGTGGAGAGAGTGGAATTCTTCAGTAATAAAACGTGGATTTATCACCTCTCTACCACAGTCATAGCCCTTTCTGTTAAGAGCCGATAGAGAGAGGGAGGCCACTGTCCATTATTCTCGCAAAACTCCGGCTCGGGTCCTCAGCGAGGCCCGAACCATAGCAGCCTTCGGTGAAGGCGCATTAACCGAGAGCTTTCGCGTCCCCTACTGAGTCAAATGAACCTGCTAAAATAGCCGCTTTTCACAATAGGCTGTGTAATTGAAACCAGAATGTGGAGGATTTGATAAATTGCTTGACCCTGTAGGAATGTTAGAGCTGTAAATTTTTAGTGCATTTTGGTTATGTGTTTGGGTAAATGCATGTCTGTTCATGTGTCTTTCGGCGCGTGAGTGCGTCTGTGTTTTTATTATTTTTAATAGTAATGGCTTTTCACTGTCGTTTTAGTAAGGGCATGCACACACACGCACACACACACACACACACACACACACCAAAACCTTTGTGGGCCTTAAAGCACCTTTCCATTTTAAGATCAAATGGTCCATAAATCTTCCGAACTCTATGGAGTTCCTTCACGTACTTGCTGGTTTACATTAAAGATCGAAAAGTCCTTGGAAGGCAAACCATCCGATGCTTTTTGCAGCATCAAAAGATTTAGGGGCATGCAAACCAAAAATTGCACTGTTCATATGAAAAACAATATGAAAGTGAATGATATTAAATAACCTAAAAATCATTAGGAAAACTAAATAGGAATTTTATTGTAAGTGAATCATAAAGAATTTTCGGTTACACTTTATTTTACAGTGTCCTTGTTACATATGTTACATGCACTTACCATAGTAATAACAGTAAATAATGCATACTTACATGCAACTAAACGTCAACCAAATCCTAATCCTACCCTAACCCTATAGTAAGTACATGTAGTTAATTAATATCCCTCAGTACTTAAATATATAATTACACCGTAACAACCAAACGAATTTTCTTAAAAACATTTTTGTATTTATATAGGTCATGCGTCGTCCATGGCGGAGATAGAAAACGATCAATCCGTTGGGGCGCTGTGAGGTCAGCGCAGTGTAAACACAGCACACGGCACGATTTATGGCGTTTGCTGCGGCTACAACCAGAGGTCTGTATATTTTCACATCATAATTGCTTTTTGCAGCTTTTCAATCACTGAGAGCTCTTTTTGTTTTGTCTCTCACCCTATTCTAAGGACTGAAGCATACACAACGGCCCAGGGGTATTTTCACCTCATTCTTAATTCTTAATTTCACCTCAAGTCTTAATGTCTTTCTTCTCTTTTTTGTTTTTTTCAGAGTCAAATGAATTGTGCAGCCCTGTTAAAAGGACCACATCACACTTGAGACTTCGTACCGCGGGGTTTCTCACTTGTTGACAGTAGTTACCTGTGCCCTGGCAGACCCTTGGCCCTGGGATAAAATGGCTTCTATCATGGGCCAGACACATAAATATTTCCCTTTCTATTTTCCAAAATAGCTTTTAATTTAACAAGTTTTATGGCTCTAATATTAAGTGCATGTGTTTTACAAGACACTGTGTCCTCTGAGTCACCCCTTGGTTTTCGGCTGCTTTTTTACCTTATGGAGAAGGGGGAAAGACGGGGGGGGATTTTGACTGGGCCTCTACCAGACACTCCCCCACGCTCCCCTTGGCCTGGGCCTCTCCTTCTATGGGACGGCCATGTAGAGCGTCTAGGATTAAGGGACGGGCAACTCCCTCTGTCCGCACTAGTGTGTTCTGGCCCGCTGACCTCTCCCTTGGGGATCCGAAAGTCCAAAAAACCTCTCAATCACTAAAGTTCCCGCACGATGGGGATTCCATGTGTAGACAGCACTAGGAAAAGAATGGGCTCTCGAAGTTACAATAAATATAGATGTCCCTTGATTTTAACCACGGCTAGCATTACGTTTATAACAGCACCCTGGTTATGGATTTATTACTGGGTAACAGAGGTCTGAATATGTGTGTGTGTGTGTGTGTGTGTGTGTCCCTCTAGGGACAAATTTATGTCAAGTTGTTCTCTCTGTCAGGATTAAGTGTCTGTTTGCTTTTTGCTCACATGATGCAGTTTGATGAATAAAAAAGCTCTTCTGAGCAAATAAAAAACTTCCTGTTTAAAAAGCGTGATGGAGACAACTACTTTACCCAATAATGAAAACCTGTCATCATTTACTCATCCTCATATTGTTCCAAACCAGTACAACTGACTTTCTTCCAGGGAAAACAAAAGCAGAAATTTTGAAGAATTTTGCTGTCACTCTTTTCCAAGTAATTACAATAAATGGTCACTAGAGCTTTTGAGCTTCCAAAAGAAAGAAAAAGCACAGTAAAAGTGATTCTGTCACAGTATTGTACAGCACAATGGAGGGGAAAGTTTTTAAGGGATAATTAGCCTACTTACAATTTGGTCAAATGACCAAAAATCGAATTACTTTAGAAGACTTGGAATATAACGTACTCATCATATGGACCATGTTTACTTCTATTACAGTCTTTTTTTTAAAAGCTTGAAAGACATAAAGGTGAGTAAATGGTTCATTTCATTTCAAAATTTTCATCCTCTAATGTCCAAAACAGGTATGAGAAATATTAAAATATTTCATTTATTATTTGTTTGTTTGTAAAAGGTTGGTGTCTGTTTTTTTTGGTTTTTTGTGTGTGTGTGTGTGTGTGTGTGTGTGTGTGCATGTATGTTTTAATAAAGTGACATGCTGTCAATTCAAAAGTCTTATACTGACATTGTGTTATTTGTATTCCTTATAAGCTAATATATATAAGCAAAGTGTTACATATAGACAACAAAGATGGTTGTCAAAAAATGAATAATAATGAATAAATTATGCAGTATCCAAAAAATCCAAAGGTTAACAAATACGATTATCAAGGGACCTGCACTTAAAATTATATTTGCTAATATATTAAAAGTGGCGATACATAACTTGAAATGGGAGTGATCAGTTTTAAATGGTTCTGAGTCTTATTCATTTGTTCATGGGAAGTATTCTGATATTGCTATTGAAAACAATAATGATCGTTTGATATAGAAATCAGTGACCTTATTTTCTCATGCTGTGACCATAGTTTCAGCTCTATAGCAAGAGTTAGCAGAAACTATTAGAAACTATTCACACATATGTTTTTTATCTGTCAACATCGGGGACCAATTCAAAAAAGTGATTTTCAAGAACATATGCAATTGGTTCACAGTATATCTTGCATTTATCAAGCATATTCTCACTGGTTGTTAATGATTTCTTTCGTTTTCATCTCTCTTAGTCTGTCCTCCTGATGTATTAATTCTTTTGATTATTTCTCAAAACAATCTTTTAATAATTCCATTATTCATATAGTGTCTGCTGGTTGTAAATGCATCGTGAGCTTGCAATCAGATTTTCAACATGCCTCAATTTCACTAGAGCATTTAATCATAAACATTGATTTTATTTTAAATCAAACAATAAGACGTGTGTGAGGGACGGACAGATGCATTCACGAGAATATAAAAGCCTACGACCTGTACAAGATAAGAATCTCCATCATCTGTAGGCACATGTAGAATAAACAATAGAGGTTTTCTTCACAGAAAAAAACAAACACTCTCTCACACATCTCCAGCGAGCTCCTGAAATTCAGCATGCCATAAATCTACCCCTCTGAATACGCCTGGCATGTTTTAAGGTTGCTGTGTCCATAATACCATATAACATAAGCACACTGCAGTTGATTGGTAGACATAAACATTGACTGCGGCCCGGACGCAGTTTAGCACCCAGCTACAATTCATCGGTAAACTGAACTGCTGCTGTAAGTGAAAAATCAAGGTCTGTTGTCCCAAGAGTGGGAATGGACTACACCATCACAACGAGAGAACGGGAGAGAAAAGGCAATTTTGCATCAGCATTTTCTTTTCGAAATATTTGAAATACTTTTGCCTAAAGCTAAAATGTGGCATTCATCTAGTCACATTTCTTAAAATGGTACTTAAAGGGATAGTTCACCCAAAAATGAAAATTAGCCCATGATTTACTCACCCTCAAGTCATCCTAGGTGTATATGACATTCTTCTTTCAGACGAATACAATCGGAGGTATATTAAAAAAATGTCCTGGCTCTTCCTAGCTTTATAATGGCAGTGAATGGCTATTTCTGTTTTGAAGTCCATAAAAGTGCATATATCCATCATAAAAGTGCCTCTATCCATCATAAAAGTGCCTCTATCCATCATAAAAGTGCATCTATCCATCATAAAAGTGCATCTATCCATCATAAAAGTAATCCACACGGCTCCGGGGGGGATTCTAGCTTCCGGCCATACGCAGTCTACTTACGCCTAAAGCGCAACTTACACAACTCATGACGTCGGAAGTAGCGTAGTACGTAAATATCAGCAGTGCGTCACATTACTCGCATAAGTTGTGCTTATAGACTTAAGTCGAATCTGTATGTTCATTTGGCCAGAAGCTAGTTATTTTACTTTATAAAGTTTTGAATATGAATATTTTTCTTACACAAACACATCACTTCACTTCAGAAGACCTTTATTAACCCCCCGGAGCAGTGTGGAGCACTTTTATGATGTATATATGCACTTTTATGACAGATAGATGCACTTTTATGGACTTCAAAACAGAAACAGCCATTCACTGCCATTATAAAGCTTGGAAGAGCCAGGACATTTTTGAACATAACTCTGATTGTATTCGTCTGAAAGAAGAATGTCTTAAACACCTAGGATGACTTGAGGGTGAGTAAATCATGGGGTAATTTTCATTTTTGGGTGAACAATCCCTTTAATAGGCTTCTGAACCTGTATTTTTTCCATAATGGAAAAGAAAACCTACACCACAAAGACTTTGGAGCACTGGTCTGAAATGCTCATGATATCATACTAAAATTGTAGAAATATTGGTATCCTTTTACCATGTATAGGAAATTAGCATAACTCACTGAAACACAGGTGAAACCGATGAAGATGAATGATAACGTGTAGTAAGGGAAGGGAAAGTCATTTTTTAATACAACATCAGAGCACCACATAAGTCTAGAACAAAGATGTACCGATTGAACTAAAATAAAACACGACTCTGATGGATGTAAAATCGAGTCAGAAACACCTGGCGGCATTAGAGAGGTTTGCCTGTCCTCTTAACCCTTTAGCCAACACCCTTCAGTTCAAATAATGCTTTTATCCCGGATCTGCAGAGGTGCAACTCAGGTTACTCATTTAAAGCGCTTATTATTTATCTTCGTGTTGTGTTTTACCCATTGACATCCATTTAGTGCCGATGACCCTGCTTTTACAAACCCTAATAATTCAAAAATGTTATAGCGTGTAACACTAACATTCTCAGGCTAATCCATCACAAAGCCTAACAATAGCCTGCCTCAACTGTGGCACGGTGCACTAAAAGCTTTTATGCTAAATGTGTAGCTTCGTCCAAAGTAAAGTGTGAGGGGTCGGGGCAAAGGGGTCCCTTATCAGATGGATTTGTTTCCTCTACATCTAAGTGGAGAGGGATTTATCTCATACATAAACAGTTGCAGGAATGGAGGTGGCACATCTTTGAATCAGCTCAAATATTTGGGCGTTCTGTTTCTCATGCGTCAATGACTTTGTCTCTTACTCACACTTCAGTTAATCCTTCATTGGTCTTTCAACATATTGCCACAGGTATAGACGTTTAATTACCGTGGAGTGGGAAATAATATTACGTCAAACAGAGAATTACAGGGGATTTGAGATCTGGGAAAACTATAGCTTTGTAACAACTAGAAAAAAAATATATATATAACACTTTATTTTACAATGTCCTTGTTACATATGTTGCATATGGTACGCTCAGGTTTAGTACTTTTATTAGTACTGGGTATTACACTGTAAAAAAGTTGCTGGCTTAAATTTTTAGTACAATAAACTTGGATGTTTAAGTCATTTCAACTTGAATTACATTAAACTGACTTTTAAAAAATTAGTTGAATCTTGTACAACTTATAAAAGCAGCTGCTTAACATATCTTGATGAGTTACTGCAATGTAAACACAATGTTGTCATAATTGATCATATCATTTTTTGCAGTGTAACTACATGCAGAACATGACTGCAAAATAAAGAGCTACCGGAAGAAGAAAAAAAGATCACTATCAGTACATTATATGAATGAATTCATTCATTTGAAATGAGAACCATTCATTCCAACAATGGTACAATTTAATTCTGTCCAATACAAATACAACAGCACAGGAGCAAAACAACAATACATAGCAAGTCACGTCGTCCATTTATCATGTTCTCCTCTGCTTTTCAGTTTAAAGAGGTAGAAGAGGCTCTTCCACTTGCTTTAATGTTTGGTTTAGGGTAAGTAGCCGATGGGCTCCCCACTGTTACCTGAAAACCTCCACAGCACTCTTTCTAACTGAATCTCTTGTGCAGAGGCAGTCAGCCAGTCTGATAGACTACATTGCTCTTTATAAACTGTCTATGGTCCATAAACTACACAGCTGAAAGCGTGGCTTTGGGTTCAGGATTAAGACCTCTGCAAGCTTCTATTACTGTAACCGGGTCCCTTTCTCTCCATGTAATACAAAGACATGCAAGCATGTTACTTCAAGTGCTCCAAAAGTTTGCATATTTTTGATTTGGGTAAATTCTTTCCCAGTCGCTGTAATATTTTGGCATCATGACACCATGGCAGCTAAGATGGTAATCCAGCCAAGTGCCCATCCCTGCGTTGCCTGAATGGGTGTGCCTTAAAATGCTTGCGTAAAATAAACAGTCCTACTGGTATAAACTTGCGGCCTGTCACATGCTCTAACGCCCCATTCACAACCAGACATTGCAAAGCGTTAAAAAAAGCTAAATATTCGTACTGAAGCAGTAAGCTTACAGTGAGAGATGACTGAAAACAAAACAAAACAGATGAATAAATGGATAAATATAAAGATTTTCAATAGGATGCATGAATGAGCCAGCAGGATAATCTATTTTATTTGATGCCTCTGCAAAAACAGCTGTCAATCACGCTAGAAAGTCTGCTCTACTAACGATAATAACTTATAACACGATTATACAGCCTATTGCATGTTAATGATATGAAGCTGCACAAAGAAATACAACCGTCTATGATTGTTTTATACGTGTCTTGAATATATATCACTGTCTACTTCACCCTTGAGGAATTTGCATTCTATCTAAATAATAGTTTATCCGCGCTTGCACGGTGTTTACAAGTGTGATAAAGTGTGAAAATGACTCCCGTTGATTAAAAGTAAAAACAGCTGCATACCCAAACTTATAATTAGATTCACTTAATGAACAGTGCGAATACATTTGCTGAGACCATCCTGTGGATTTGCGCGCGCTTCTTCACTGCAACAACAATAACAAAGTGTATCGACGGCGTCTGATTCACGCACGACGACTTCAGGGTGGGAAAGTGAAAACACGCAACTTCGGAAAAACTGACAAGGTGAGAGAGCTTCTTGCTGACATTTTTAACCCGCCACGGATGTGTGGCTGATAATTATGCGCGCTGTAAGGCACATATACACTCTGGGTGTTACTTTGAGATCGCTACCGGATTTAATTCATCATTAGGAAATGGTTGTCTTAAAACGGAGCTTGATGTGTGAATAAACAACTGTTTCATTTACAGCATTCCTAGAGAATCAGCCCAGAGCACAAAGAAAAGCAGACCAACGCGTCAAGACAAAAACTCAATGCCTGCTGGGACAATTTTATACAATTGATATATAATTGTATGCTTCACTGCTTGATTATTATTATTATTTCTTGACCAACATGCAAGAAGTCATTATATTGTAAAGTGACAAAGAACATTATAAAACAGGTAATCTGCAAGGATAGACCCTCATAACTGTGTATGATCCGAATTTTGATTTTATGTAAAAAAAAAAAAAAATCAGATATTTTGACTTTTGAATAAAAAGTCGGTTATATAAAGGTCAACGAGACTAATCCCATGCAAGTTTAAACCTCTAATTTCTAAAAAAAAAAAAAAAAAATCACTATACTGCATTTTTTCCTTGAACATTTTTTAAGTGTTTATGAAAATGAAGTGTCTTCAATAGGCTATTTTTTTTAAATTGTTATAATTAATGAAAGTGTAGCAATGTAGTAATATTGTTTTTATTAATATTTCATTCACCGATATGCCAATCCACTGATTAATTTTCGAGTGTTACCATGATGTATAGGTTAGCCTATTCAAACTGAAAAGAAGACTATTATAATAGACTACTGTAATTCAGTAATGTAATATTGAATGGTTCGTTTTGATGTATCGGTTTTGGTCATTCTTGGCTCGTTGTCCATCAGATTCTTGCAGCAAAACTGGCACATCAAAAAGACACGTTCCCATAGACCGAATTACAGCCTCCGAAAATAAATAAATGAGGAGGCCACTGGCCTCGGGTCAGAGGTTTATCACTCTTCTGCTATGCGAGTGGAATTTGTGACTCTCTGCCTTGTCTCAACTTGCAGCTCACATATTTACCTAAAGTAGTCGTGACCTTTTCACCTTCGGTTTCAGTCATGTGACACACAGGGATTTAATACTGTATCAAAGTTTCTCTCAAGAGGTCTCTGCATTCATACCGACTTAAAATGAAATTAATAATTTTTGCCTTCATTAGATGATTTATCTTCACAGATTTGTTGATTTGCATAAAGCAATTGCATATTAAGACACTCTAAATAATTATTTCCAATGGAATATTGTGATTAATTGCTTCAAGGGTATTGCGACAAACACAACCTTATACTAATAAAGCGGTGTAAGAGATAAAATAACATTATAATAATTTATTATTACAAAGTAAGTAGAATGCATTCGATAATATATTTCCGTAGGTGCGTGTGCTACTTTCAACTCAGTGTGAGTTTCTGTATTTGCTCGCTGAATCAGTAGTAGCCTTTAATTAGGCTATATATTTGGTTGAAATGTTACAGAACAATATTTTGCTATTTCTAAAATAATATTACTTCACTTCCGCAATCGTGCAAAAGTTCTCATAACTTGATAGGCTCTTTTAGATTGCTCTTTGAATGTGTGTTGCGTTTATCTTTCGCCCCTAACAGCAGATGCATATACTTCACTGTCTCACCAGGATCAAAGCGAAGAGAGAACATAAGTGGTTATTGTAAGCGAAACATAATACCTCATAACATAAAAGAGAGCGGAGAGATGATGCTGCTGAGTGCGTTTTGGCATTCATCGAGACTTTTGGGCAGGTGGGGGTCGGTGAGCTCTCATTAAAGCCTAACACACAACGGCTATTATTGGATCGGATCTCAGCAGGTGAAGATGGGAGCCGGGCTGGCGCACCTTTCCCTGACATCCGAGGCTGCTTTGCCGGCTCTTGTCCTTCGTAAGCTGCAGCCGCGGTGACCTTGATAGTGATCGAGAGAGAAAGTGAGAGAGCGGTTCAGAGATACTACGCGGTTCTGTTGCACGATGCCCCGATTGTAACATAGCAGCGCTCCTTAGCCTACTTTTGCCATTTAGACAGACGAATGAGTAGCCTACCACATTTCCCACGAATTATTATTAATAATAATAATAATAATATTAATAATAATACACTGTAAAAAAAAAGATTGTTGGTTTAACTTAAAAAAGTAAGACGCTTGCCTTAAAATTTTGTGTTCTTTGAAATTAAAAATGTGAGTTAATACAATGGATATTGGTTTAAAGCTCTAAATATTATGTTATCTGAACCATATTAATTATCTAAGTTGATCTGACAAAAAAAAAAAAAAAAAAAAAGTTGTGATAAATAATTAAAATATGTTTTACAGTGTAATAATAATGTCTGTATATGTAACAACTTTCACATTTAGATGCAGACACTTTTCCAACGTACGCGTCATTGTATTTGCAGGAACCTACACGCCGTCTCATTAATATCTATATTATTATCCGATGTCAGCAGCTCTTCTGTGCCATAAGAACTTAGGTTATACATCAGTAAACAAATAAATATATGGATATTTTGTCCTATGGCGTTGTCGCCATTCAAAACAACTACACACACACACACACACACACACACACACACACAATAAAATAAAAACAGATCAAAATAATTATGTTTTTTTTTTATTATTATTTCTAGTACATTCAGGCTTATTGATAAATCATTCTCATGTCTTGCTATCAGTGGGAAACCTACTATTGTTCGTCATGCATGGCAAAGGACGCATGTGTTTGCTTCGTGGCTTACCAACTCTCCCTCTGGAAGCTCAAACACTACATTATTGCTTAATTTGCGTGCTTTATTTTGGACTCAATTTTTTTAAGCCAAGTGCACTTTGATGGGGGAAACAGAAGTCACTTGGTGTTTTTAAATATATTCTTCAAGTCCGTTCTGGCACAAACAATAAATAGGCTTTTCGTGAATTCAGTCCTCATAAACAGTCTATTCCAAACCTTATTTAAAAAAAATAATTTTGTGCTCTTTACGCACGTAAAAAAAAAAAAAAAATGTAGTAATTATGTCGAAATGCTGTTCATCATTTTTATAATGTTTGTTTTTACGAGGTTACACACACACACACAAAAACAGCTATTCTCTATTCTGTGTATCATTTTTTATTTTATTTTTTCTTTAATTGTGGAGTACGAAGCTGTATAATAAGCGCTTATTGAATTGAACGGACAAGAAAGCAATCCTGCATCCTCTGACCCCCGAAAGCAGCCCGCTTTCATTGATCACCCCCTTATGAGATAATGCAATTACAAACATCAATAAGGAGCTGCGAGGGGAATCATTACGTGCTGACAGTGATAGATGATAGTGCAGAAAATAGCGCGTTTCTCTCCAACAATCCTGGAGCCCAGGGGCTTTCAGGGGTGGGCGAAGTCACCAAGGAAACAGATGACATCCAAAATGGCCCTGCAGTTTTGGACAGTCCATCTCTTTTCTCCAGACTTCTCTCTGTTATAGTCCACCAGCTGCCACATAACATTATTCTATGTGGTAACACGCTCGAGACGTTAGTGAAACAAAGTTGCAATATCATACAGACACGTCAGGCATCGCTTTCTCGCAATTCTATTTATTGGTCTTGCAATTTTATATAAATCGACCTGCCTGTTCATCTATTTAAGCTATTGTTCATTTGTTTTGGGTTTTATGGGTTTATTTTAAATTGGTCGTCTGTGAGACCTTCAAAATAAACAAGAAACTAAAAAGCATGATTTGATTCGGTTAGTTAAAAAGCAAGTGACATAGACTATTTACTATATCGTAAAAATAATGTTAAATAGCTACTTCACTTGAACAACGTGAAATGTTGCTTGGTCTTTACAACACTTTCACTCTTGCATTGTATTGATTACAATTGCATTGTAAAATTATGATTTGTTTTTGGCTATAACCTCAGAGGTTTAAATAAATATATATTTATAAGTAGGCTACATCGATTTGTATTATAGTTGATATTACTATTTAAGACTTATTTTATGTTGCATTTGCAAGTAAAATAATTAAAACACAGTGTGGAACAATGTTATTGTGCTTATTTCTCACTAACATACAAAAAGTCTCTCTCTCTCTCTCTCTCTCTCTCTCTCTCTCTCTCTCTCTCACACACACACACACACACACACACACACACACACACACACACACACACACACACACACACACCGTGTTTTCATGGGGACTTTAAATAGACATAATAATTTTTATAATGTTCAAACTGTATATTCTATCCCCTTACACTAACCCTACCCCTAAACCACACATTATAGAAAACTCTCTGCATTATTACAAAAACATCACTTAGTATATATATGATCTATAAGCTGTTTTCCTCATGTGGACCCCAAAAAAAATTCCCCACAAGGACAAGGATTTCGTGGGGACAATTTGTCCCCATAAAGTAGGGTTTACCAGTCCACCCCCACCACACACACACACTTCATGGAGCAGTGGACAAACATGACCAATGAATGGAGAGTGGACCACATTTGCATCTGCCACTGCCACTGCCTGCGTGCTGCGAAGACACATGACCCTTTGTGAAAGTTTTCAAACTGAAGCAAAACTACTCGAGTACAGAGTACAGATGACAGAAACATGCAACAGCCCAGCCCATGCTGCTCTTTATGGGAGGCAGAAAGTCCTGTTTGGGCACCTCTGTGCTTATGGAACAAATTTCTTTCAGTCATTACTCACAGAGTTCAGTATGTGGTCAAAGCCAGATAAAAGCTTTCTTCTTTCTTCTTAAACAACAGATGGAAAAGGCGTCGTCTTTATATGTCTTTGACTGCGGTTAAATGAAGAAAATCAATAATCATGTTCATTTGCAAAGGTCACGAAACGCTCATTAGGAAACTTGCTTATACCCAGTGAGTAAGTGAGAACAGAACAGAATTAACAGAAAACTGATCTTTCTAAACTAATGTTCTGTATGTAGGCCATGATGTCTGATAGGTCAACTAAATTTGATATAGCTACGGTTTAGCTTAGCTGTGCGTTGGTAATAGGCTATATAAAGGATAGCTACGCTACGCTTATTATACACGTAGCCTATTACTGTTAGCCTTCATATTTTAGCCAACACATTAAAATAATTAATTCCAACAACAACAATAGACAATGGGTGCTCCAAAAAATTATAAAATATGACATAAGCAACATAATGTATATTAATATTAATGTTAGGCTACATATTGTAGCCTACATTAATATCAGCCTACTACAAAAACACTAAAATTTAGCTCCTTTAATTGTAGCCTACATAAAATTATCAAAAATGTTTTTTTTTTTTTTTTTATATATAATTTAGTAATTCACCATTTCAGTCCATAATAAAATCCCTGGATAAACTTCAAGATATTAAATATGCCCCTGAAGGACAGTTTTCCAGATCCCCTAAAGATGGCAGTCAAACATGGGATTTATCTCCGCCCGCGTCTCCAGAGCACTGAATGGCGAATGGTTGAGGAATTCAAATCTGAGGAGCTGAAACGGTGTCATTAAACCGTCGCCTGTGTTCCGCGTTGCTTGAGAGCAAAACATTCGGCAAAGAGAAGGTAATAAAAATACAATGGCGATAGAAAACTGAAAGACGGGTTTGAAAAAGGGAACTTATTGATTTATTATGGGAGTGTAGTTTAACCTGGCACCACCCGTACAAGCTGGGTAAGTTTTTTCAGAATTCCCACAAGAACATAGCACATTTCCCTGACGTCGTCTTGTCGAATCCATCGTAAACATACATTTCGATTAGTTGTGTCTGATTTTGAATTATTTAAGCGCTCGGTTTTAGCGGGTAGCTTGGAAACTGCCATAGCCTGGATAATGCCGTTTCAAGCGCTCTTGATGGAGCCATTGAGTGAGTGAAATAAGGCGTGAGGGGGAACTAATCTTCCTATTTAAGTGTTTGTGGCAATTTTATCTAAATGAATTTTAATGTTAAACGGGGGATAATTCTTCCTTTATCCGTCCCTCCACCTCATCTAGCCCCCCGTTTGAGCCTCGGTTCTTCGAACGGGCCGCACATTTGTTGCACATTAGCAAACGTACGAAAGTTGATTTTCCAGTAACAAACGTCGTCAATTTCATTCTGCTTTACGACGTGTGCTATATGTTGCCCTTTCTTTTAAAAAAGTTGGACTCACCTTGTGCATTAGCGCCTCGGACCATGTTCACACTTTACATTAAAGTGTTCTTGTAACTTATGTGTTATTATAATTAATTACAACAAAATGTGTAATTACATGCAACTCTTAAAATAATAACTTCCTGTTAATTTGGGTTACTCAGAACATAATTACTCTGTGGACACTGCAATGAAAGGTGTGACCCAAAGATTTTAGATGGAATAAACCTGTAGGCCAAGCCTCATGTTCAGACCATGTTCATTTTTTACATTACAGCATTCTTGTAACTCATGTGTTATTATAATTAATAAAAAAAAAAAAAAAAAGAAATTACATGCAATGCATAAAATAATAACTTGTTGTTCATTTGTGTTACTCAGAACTTAATTACTCTGAAAAGTGTGACCCAAAGATTTTAGATGGGATAAGCCTGTAGGCCTAAAAGTCTCAAATTATGATCCCTGGTTAAAAAATATTGGTGGCTTATAGACACATAAAGTTTGATTCAAGCACCAACATAAGCTCTAGGTTTATGTCTCGCTCACATCACAAATGTGAACACCTCAGTGTAATAGTTTGGGAAATTAGATCAAGTTGTTTAATTTTGGATTCATTACTAAGGGTGGGAAAATCATGTAATGTGGTTATCAAAAAAGACCCTAACCCCCCTCCCCCCAAAAAAAACTGCCAATCAAATTAAAATGAACATTGGCTAATGAATAATAGAACCATTTTGAAAATCTTCAGTATTAAAAAAGCCTATCTAATGGGGGTTATCTAATGTTGAGGGAAACTACACTCTTATTTTGTAGCTGAAAACAAAAAAGGAAATTAAATTGCCCAAAATTTTTAAAGGATTTGTAGTATATGTGTGACAGCCAGACAAAACCTGAAGGTTATATTCAGTAAACCTAAAGCGTCAAAAATGAAACACTCATAAAATCAAACCAGGCCAGGAATCCTCAAATATATGAAAATAGCTCATGTTCCCCTCTTTTTACACAAAATTTATTCATTTACAATGTATACATAAACTCTTCAAAATTCAAACAAGTGATAGCAACAAGTTAAACCAATATCCCCCCCAAAAAACAGGCTTGCTTAATCAAAAGCATGAATCCCAAATCCCATTTATAACTTAGACTCTGAAAGTGTGATGGGTTGGCTTCACACACACACACACACACACACACACACACACACACACACACACAAAGTCATTCACACATGCTTGTTCTTCACATTCAGCTTCTCACACATCCAGCAAAGGTAAGTGAAAATAATTTTCATTGGTTCCAATGGTGATGGGGCCAGTTCCATTATGATGTATAAATTGGGAATGCAAAATGGAGACCTCCTGAAAGGCAGGAGGATGTGGCTCAGACAGGTGGATTTCACTCAGTTTCTTCCTAAGGCCATGATGAGTCTTGGAAAATCCACCCTCCCACAGGACAAAAAAAAAAAAAAAAAAAATTGGCCTGGCAAACATGTATTCAATGAAGAATTGATTTATTCACATATATTTTTTTTCTCGTTTAAACGCAAAGTGATTTATGGAGTAGGCCAAAAGTCTATGGAGATGGCACACACATAGTGTGGAAAGAAAAAAAGTTCACATCCTTTTTAAAAAAAAATCTATTAGAAACAGCATAATATGCAGAACAATACGATAGCATTTACAATACTTTTTTCCCAGTTCTTATGAAAGTCCAATGCAATTTTACAACAGTATACAGTATGTCCTCATCCCTCCCCTTTAGAGGCTGATATAGTAATAAATTCAATCTCTCTCTCTCTTGCTCTTGCTCTCTCTCTCTCTCTCTCTTTCTTTTTTGTGTCTAAGCAAAGGGCACCTCCTTTTAAAGTGTCCCATAGTATACAGAAATCTGCTTCTTTCTTGGTCCGAATCTATAGCCAAGATGCAAGCTCCTCAGTCTCTGTAGCAAGTCAGTATGTAATCGGTGCTTCGCAAGCCCCAGAAAAACCAATCGCAGCTCCTCATCTGTCCATCACAGTCATTTAAAGAATCCATTTTAGTAAATTACTGGGCATGGATGTCCATGAATTGTCCTCCCATGTTAGGGTCTCCTGGATTGAACATAGGGGGGCTAGAGGCTGACATGGGCATGGCAGGGTGTGGCGGTCCTCCGTGCATTAACATCGCTGGGTGGTGGGGGTGTCCAGGGATGTAGGAACGCATGGGAGGGCCGTGCCGCAACTGAGCAGGGTGGTGGGGCATCTGGGAGGCGCTGTAGCCTGGTTGCCCCATAGCCATACCCACTGGGCCACTGTGTGACAGGTAATCCCCTGGCATGCCTTGTAGTCCTAGGGGGAAAATGCAGAAGATCACAGTGATTATTGATGATGCATTTGTAATAGTCAGACATAACGTTATCTATATTATGTTTGGGAGGTCATCAAGCCGACAGTTTTCTTTCACAAGAAAGATCTGACTCTACAATCACAGCACCAGAAAACATACGAGTCATGTGGTTGTAAGAGAAGCCTTCGAGGGAGGACTGTCCTCTGTAATGAATGGGAAGAGACTAGAAGAGGAATCTGTGTATTGGGAGAGGGTGGCTCTCTAGGGACTAACTCACTGGCCTGATCACAGCACTTTGCTGCTGCATGCACCAGGGATCTGTACTCAGTGCCGTATCCATCAGGTCTGGAATCTGCCACGGTCATACCCGACTAGTCAACTGGAAGGTTGTCCTTCACTAAGGTCAACCAGAAAGCTGATATGTAGCTGTTGTTAGGCTTAATTTGCTAATTTTATATTCATCTCAGAGAACAACGCTATGATGAAATCTATATGAGTGGCTCCCCACTGGATAATAGTGACTATGATGTGCCTATATTATAGGCATTGACCTTTATTTAACTAGAGGACAATCACCAATAATTTTACTGTATCTTAAAATTGTCATTACATGTTGGTTGTATTATTGAAATAATACAAATGTAAAGTCTAACACTAAATGGCACATAGGTGGAAATGAACTGCCGTTTGCCCTAAGCACGGGCCAAGTCTTTATGCCAGAGGAAGCCACAACAATGACAAATGAGGTAAAATAAGCCATGCCTTTATTCTACGTTCTCCCCTCACTTATCTCACTTTAAACACAATGAGCAAAGGTCTGTGGCTCGCTCTGAGAGCCCCTCAGAGAAACGGCACCATTGTGCTTAAATTAGAGACGAAAGGTGAAAATTTACAAAGGCCGTCACTTGAGAGGCCTCACCTGGGTGCGTGCACGTGCCACGAGCAGAAAGGCCACTAACCCTGTGACAGCGGCAATACAAAGCAACAAATCAACCTCAAGTGAAAACAGCCCTTTTGTTATTATTCTGATTATAGGTCTTTAGGTTTCAGCTTTAGAATGACATATATAATGGTTGGTGTTTTGCACTAGCATGTGGAGTGGTAATCTGTATGCCCCTGCAGTTATTTACTACTAAAGGCCTGACCCAAGCTTTTGAGGGGTCATCAGCTGTATTTGATTTCAATCCTTGTACACGTTGTTTAGTGAGGAAGGAAAACATCCACTCTATCAGAAAAGCAATACTCGGACGTGAAAAGGGCACACGTTGCAAATGTGGTTTTTCACTTAATAAGTCAATCAATACATTGAGTTCCTTGCCTGTCTATTTTCAGAGGTGCCATGGGACCAAATCAACAGGGGATGTTTGACATAGACAATACAGGAGCCAAACCCCTGAAGACCCATTCCCCCCTAAAAGTAAAAGTTCAGAGCAGAAAAATGGGTACCTTGACCCTGCAAAAGGTTAACAAACTTCTGCTTAATGAATGGGAGGAATGAAATTTCAGACAAAGGAGTCTCCAGCAGAGCTTCCAGCTCACCAAAGCATACCAGCTTTGGACGGGGAGGGCAACATTTTTGTCCATATGCCCATAATTAATGCTCTGCGTTCACTATTGTCTTGAAATTAAAATGAAATTTTTTTTGGCCACCCTTGGCTAATTTTGTTGAAGAAACACAAAGAATGGTACAAGGGGAAATGGTCATAAAACAGTCGTTCCCTCGTTTATCAAAGGCTCGCCCTCTTCTGCTTGAGTAGCCAGGCTTTATCCACGCTGACAGGTGTATTGTTTCGGAGAGCTATAAGCTCTATAATCGTCATGGGCAGAAAGCATAACGCTTTGCTAAGTAGGTTTAATTGGCTTTGGTTTTAAGTAATGTTGCAGTGTGACTGCTTGGAACACCTTAATTTCAGGTCTTTGGACTTCCCATCAAATAACTGCTTAATCTCGCCTTGAGGAGAATTCCTCAACTAATGAAAATTGCTTATAAAATATAATGAAGCCTTGGTCTCTTAATCAAATAAGATAACGTTTTTTGTAATAACCTATTAATTTAATTGGTCGCGAAGTATAAAACACATCACTTACATTTAATTGACCTAGAAACTATAGTAACAATATTTAAATTAGACAAGCTAGGAATTTTCAGTGATGAAGCAATAAAGACCAGGCATTCTTCACCATGGCGACATATTTCTGTCACACTCTGCCTCCTTTCTTTCCTCATTTCCCCCTCTCGCTCGCTCTCTTTTTCCCCTCAACCCATCTCATCTAAGATTCCACACGCGGCCCAATTACAGAATTCGGCAAGCAAATTGAGGCTGTTTAAAGCAGGTTTCTCACATGTCTTCTGGGAACTACGGCAGCTGCTGTAAGCAGCCATTTGGACACCGGGAAACACTCTCGGTGTTTAGATATGCACAGAAAGCGTGGACGTGACGTTTAAAGCACAGAGCTTGTGTTATCAGCCTATGTCTCTCGGTTAAAGACAGTCAAGTAGAGAGTATCTTTGACAACAGAGGCATTCTGTGCTTGGCTGCATTAATGATCGCTATTTTTGTATACTGAATAAGTCAAATCCATTTGTCACACCGCTTGTGATGGCATATTTAATTTGGATATAGTCAATTAGGCTGGACTAAGCTGTGTACCCTGCTGTGCACACCTCCATTTTGCACTCCTTCATCTCCCCTGCCTTTGCCATTAGTAATCCTATTAGGAAAGACAGACAAGAAAATAGTGGACCAAGTCAGGGTCGATAGAAGCAGCTCCACCTAAAACATTCCAGGCAAGACTGACATAATTTCCAAATGTGTGGCTATGTATTTGTCTGTGGGGTGAGAGAGCGATTCTTTGTGCGTTGCCTCGCAGGTTGGTGTATAAATGTAACTCATGCATCAACTGTAGGGAGACAGATTTATGACACTTTGGGGACATGCACTTTTCTCTCCTTGCACTGCTGCAGACTGCTTACATTTTGCCAATCAGTCTGTTGCTATGGTAACACACCCCTCCCTTTCTCCGACCAAAACCCCAATCTCAATCCCCCCACCCTCCATTCGCCTCTTTCCCCACACAGCTATTCCTCTTCTCTGCTCTCTCTCTCTCTCTCGCGCCCACACGCATTTCCCCTTTCTATATGACTCTATGCACAGTTTAGTAAAATGGCCCAAAATTTTCATAAGTAAGAAAATATGACAAAGATCACACACACACAAGCACACAAACTCCTGATTGAAGCTAGTCACCCACAAGAACAAGAAATATTAGTATTGGTAAGCAGGAAAAAGCAGTGTGTTGTCTCGAGGAAAAGAGACATTTCTCTCCCATTTCATAAAAGCAAATCAAATGAATTGCTGAAAACATTGTGGATGCTTGGTGACCCTGCTTTTGTACTTACTTCCCCCATTGCTTTGCGATTGGTTAACTAGAAGGTTACATGTAGTGCCATTGTCCCTCCATGCCCATATTCATGCCCATCCCACTCATAGGCCCTAGAAGGAGAGAAAACAATCGAAGAAGAAGATGCCGAAAGATGAGAAAATAAACAGACAACAGCTCAGAGACAGGAGGTCAAGAAACAAAAGCACAATCCCCGTTTATTAAAAGAAAAGAGAAGAACACCATCTAGTACAAATAAGACAATATAAGTTAAAAAAAAAATACAAGTAAATAATGCATTCAAAGGTTGGAAGGAAGCCTGGCTTTGGACAAATCCAGCAGTTTAACTGGTGAGGTGGGAGGGAATGAGTGATTAGCAACAGTGACCAGTTGCACAGGGTGGAACAGACTTAGATTCAGAGAGGAGAGCAAATTATGTGAAGATGGTTATTAGAAAGCAAAAGTCTAAGAAAGGAAACATGAAGGGACAAAGGGGTATAATGCATTGGACCACACCTGTGCTAGCCAAGGGTCTCAGAGTCAGTCTGAGAAGGAGGTAGTGATGGGGGGCTTGTGGGAAGGTGGGAGATGTCAGAGGAGAAGACGACACGCCAAGGTCTTACCAGGTGGTCTGATTCCCATGTGCTGCTGGCCGTCCATCACGAAGCCTCCCATGGGTTGACCATCTGGGTTGTAGGGAGCTCCTTGACTTACTGCAGGAGGGTATGGTGAGGGAATGTGGGGGAAATGAACAGTGGTCAATTAGTGCTTTTAATTAAGTTTCAGTCACAGGAGAAACATCATCTGTTAGCCCACATGCAGACTGAGGCATTTCGCACAGTTTCTTTGGGTTTTGTGAGAGATAAAACACTTGACAGAACATGCTCAATGAAGCTTAAGTACTAGGATCAAAGAACTAGGCATATATCCTATAGATGCAGAAAACATTTTTAGACAGCACTTTAGTGAAACTGTTCAATAATAAATATAAGGAAAACCAAAGTGATATATTTTTCCCCACACAACCTAATTGAGATGTACTTACCATGAGTTCACGCTATTGAAAGTGTGTGTGCTGGGGGGTTATTTGGTCAAAAACAACAGCTCAACCCCAATGAATGCCTTTGAACTTTACGGAGTCCCTAATGCAACCCTGCCCCCTGAACCCTATTACAGGTAATAAACTTTACAGCAGTCCACAACAAGCCATGCACCAGGGGCACTGTTCACTAACAGGAAGAACTGAACTAGGAGGCAAACACAGCCAATACAGAATAAAAAATACTGATGAATATCCTCTTTACTTGGCCGAACTGCTCTCCATTTAACTTTTGGAGGATAATGAGTTGGATAAGGAGGAAACAGTTGTAGTTACTGTTTCAATACTTTAATCCATCGTATGTGTTTGCTCGCTTATCTTTGTCACTGGGTTATATAGCGCCCAAGTCAGCATGATTAGTGCTTTGGGTTAATTGGATGGATTTTAGTGGTCAATCATTGTTGACATCCAGGCTGGGCTAAGTATTTACCGGCAGGTGGGCCTCCGGGTGCATGGCTTGCAGGGGGCTTTCGCCTGCGGGACTTGAATACAGAAACTATGGGGGACTTGCCTGCTCGGTTGGACTGGTCGATCATGGGCTGCACTATTCTTCTTCTTGCGTTAATGAACCTGTAAAAAACAAGATAATGCAACATATGATGGAAAAGTGACTGGAGTTTTTGCTGTCTTTTTCTGTAAACACAGTCATGTCCATGCTTGCTGCTGTCCAGATCAGCCCAGATAACTAATCAGAGGGGTAATTGGGGGATTTTTTCTCTCTAATCCTCTAGTACTCCAGTGGGAGTGTCAGAGAGTTGTTCCATAACACAGAAATGTTCACAAAGCTTATGACTTGTACAAACGTGCGCTGGCTTAATATATATTGCCTACTAAGCGAAGTGAAACAAAAGCACTTTGAAGACAGTGGTGTTTTTATCTATCTATGCAGTTCAAGAGACTCCTTTTCCTTTTTTCTATTAACTTTATTTTAAACCACTGAGCAATTCCACCCCTGATGCCAGATGTAACGCAGTTGATATGCACCACAGGAATTAACATGTTTAGGAAATGTTTACTAACAGAAAAAGTGTTGCATTGTCAAAGAACACTATACAAGCCATGTTTTCTTTTCCTTGTGTCTCCCTAGAGGGAGAATAATGAAACTGTGGGTTCAATGAGGAGTTGTTGTTTTTTTACTTCGCTGAAAAAAGCAGGCTGCTCTGCATTTCTGCATATTGTGCATACCATTTATGACAAAAACATATCTGGCCCCTGTAGCTTCTGACCCACAAACTCCTTGCACCATACATCAGAGTGCCCGGGTCTTGTTGTGCCTAAATCCCCTCTAGTGACCCCGTGACCCTGGTCACCTCCAGGAGACTAAGCTCAGGGGTTCCAACTTGATTTATGTCCTCCTGCTGTTACCACAGTTGGACACTTCCATTTCATCCTTTGAGGGGGGAATTAGTAGACTTTTAAGGAAACAATAGCTCCACTCCTCTTTTCAGGCTGAGAAAAGCAAGGGAGGAGAGCTTGGGGTGGAGGGATAGAGCGAGAGAAAGAGAGAAAGGGAGAAATAAAGAGACAGAGCAGAACTAACGGACAAAGAAATTTTCACATAGGCATCTGCTAGGCTTCTTGCTTCTTAATTATAAAATGGATCATTCGAACTTATTTTAACCCAGAAATCGACTACAGTTTGAATAATGAACTATATTATTCTGATTTTTGTTTTTCTATTCAAAAATTTAATTCAATTTCAATTTTGGTTAAGGTGACTTGTAGGTACCCTTCATGCTTACCCATGGTAATATTACTGTATGTAGGGAATGGCCTCTTGTGTTGTAAAGTTTTTTTTTTTTTTTTTATTCCTTAAAATGTATTTTACCAGAGAACACAACTTTCTCATATATTTATCACCAATATCACTCTACGGCATCACCTTAAAGGCTGAAAAAAAAAAAGATTGGGGAGGAATGTACTGACATGGCAGTGCACCATCAAATGAGAGAATGTCTGGAGTTTTATCACCAGCAGTGGGCTGGAGAGCAGGGGGAGTCTCAGACTAGGCATTCCTTTTACTGCCTTCATCTCAGGCTGGGGTCAAGGGGGGGGGGGGGGGGGGGAGTACTGTTGTCTATCTGCTGACCTCTGCCGTTTGGATTTTCCTCACTCGCTCTCCCTCTGCCTTTTTTCCACTCGCTTTCTTTCAAATTGTGGAAATGGCTGTTCTTTCTTTTTTTTTTTTTTTAAAGGTATCTTAAGCTTCCTCTCTCGTTCCTCCTTATATCTAAGGCCAGATGCGCCAAAAGCTGGAACAAAGGACAAGTGCTACACAATACCAGGCAGGGGGATGGAGAGGTGGTGGGGGTGAGGGTGGGGGTGTAGGAGTGTGAGGAAAAAGAGAAAGAATGGTCATGCTCTGTTCTGTGAGCCAGGCGGACGCCCTGGCGCTGACGGTTAAGAAGGCAATCAAAAGGAGCAGAGAGCCATACGGGCCAGGCTAAAGCTGGAGCCTCCATTAGGAGTAAAAGTTCACCTTTGCGCGACCTCTCCGCGCTATAGGACTGCGTTTATGGCCTGTTCAGTTTCTACTTCCCATAGGCACACAATGAAGCCAACTATTCAGTCTAGCTCGGGACAATGGGGGGCTATTTTAAAGCAAAACGCCACTAGTGGCACCTCCAAAGAAGGATAAAAAGAGGAGGGTTAAAAATACAGAGCTTCACTAAAAGGACAAGAAAAAAAGATTGAAATGAGAGTGTTTATAAGCCAAATGAACCTTGATAGAGGGCAGTTTGGTTCTTCTCATTCTGTTAGTGTGTGTGTGTGTGTGTGTGTGTGTGTGTGCGTGTTTCGTAATGTGTTGGAGCACTATTGCTCATTCCAGACTTCACTGACAGTCGATCTGATCTCTGTCGGGTCTGCCAGGGCCTCCGCTAATATCCCACTCTCATTACAAACGCACAGGTGTAGCACGAACGGCACGTGAAATGGCCAATTAAAAGCAAGAAATTGTCTTTTTCATCAGCTGCCTTTGTTGCGTGACCAATTAGGGAATAATTTAATAAGTGTTGCTGGAAAGATCCGGATTGAAGATTCAAAAGGTTATATTTCAGTATGTCTATCTAAATGCATATGAAGTGTGTCATTTTTCTCAGAAATGCCCCCTTCGTCTGCTCGTTCCTTTTCTCTCAGATGTAAACTGTTTGAGGGGGCGCATGCATGACTACGGAGGACCGAATTCACTCATGAAATCACATTTCAACACACTCAGCTGCATTTACATGTATATTAAAAACCCACAAACAGGCATATCAGTAATACCGATGGAATAGAATGATCTGATGATTCGGATCTGCATCTGTGGCTCTACAGGAATCTCCAGGAAAAATATGCATTAAAAGAAAATACATAAAATATGTTATGGCTTTAGGATAATTAAAAGTAAAATGTAAAAAGTAAGAGTGCATTATCAATTTAGCTACTGTGCTAACTCTGTTTTTGGGAGAATCAAGCTCTAAATATAGCTACAAACTACATTTTCAGTAGTGTGACAGAAGCTCATCTGTTTATAAAACATTGTAGCTTTTACAGTTCCAAGTTACTTTGTGACATAACACTACATTGCTGTTTTTTTCGCACTGTATTGCACACACACATCAAACTAAGTAATATTTATACATAGAGTTATATCCATTGATTTGTTCAAACTAAAAAAAAAAAAAAAGGAATTGAGACCCTGCTTGAAATTTTAGTTCTTTTGTTAAAATTATTTATTTAAATGTAAAGAAAAATCATAAATGGGAAACAAAAATTCAAATGAATGTGCTTTCTAGCTTTGTAGCTATACATTTATCTGTTCAAGTTTAATGCTGTCACCCTAATTGTGATGTTTCTTCATTCTTCATTCAAAAATTATACTAATTAAATTATAATTATAAATTAAATAGTTGTTAGCTTCTACTGTACTGAGCTACTTTTTCAAAATGATAGCTCAACTGCATAACGATTTCAAATAATGTGTAACTTGTACATTGGCAAACTACATTTTTGAAGTAGCTGCTTTAATTCAACTAGCTAATCAAGCAATAAGACCCCTCTGGTGAAACCAACTTTATTATCAGTGTCTGCTCCAGAGATCCATTTACTTAAGTAATTAGTAATTCACATGTTGGCATGCCTCAAGGCAATTTTTATAAATACGAGCATCTCATCTCGACCTAAAAGTCATAAAAGTCCACCTCGGCTCCTCCTCTCTCCGAGTCAATCTGGGGTCAGTCGCTATGGCCTGCCAGTGTTTAAATAAACTAGTCCAGCTGTTTGCTGCACAAATTCCATTTACACTCTTCCTCCCCCCACCCCAATCCACCCGCTCTCGCTCACACACACACACACACACACACACACACACACACACACACACACACACACGTACATACATTTACACACTCCTTTTAATCAGTGCACTGCAAGCCAGGCCTGGAGGAGTGGTGTTAACCTGTTCCATTGCTGGAGACAGGCTAGAGGCAATGGGGCATACATAAAGGACCAACTTCCAACACCCGTTTGCATCTCTCACCTCAGACAATTCCATTCAGCCACATCACACCCCTCTTCCTCCCCTCGCACTGCATGTTTCTGCCTTTCTCACTTCTCTTCATGTTCTTAATAGCACAGGTCTCCCCCTCAACCCCTCCGCTGCTTCTTAGACTGCCCTGGTTGGTGGAATCCCATAAGAAGAACCCACTCTGCTGGGTCTTGAGAAGCAGGGGCCATGTACACACTATTGCTAAAGATGGATGCCACTCTTTCTTCAGAGTGCTTATGCAAACGACTTGTTAATGCAGTGACATCATTCTCTTTTAGACACTGACAGATCATTTGAGGTGTGGTGCTAGAAAATCACAGAAACATAGGCATGTGTCTGGACTTATTTGTAAATTTTGCTTTAGCTGCTAACACCAGCTAATACCAAACATGTTGGCTTCCAGGTTTATTGCATACAACTGTGAGATTTGCCATAGTTATCATCAAGTCGACCTCTGGAATTTCTAGAGTGACTCCGGTATTCCGTACACATACAGAACAATATTTTGGGGGATTCACTCTCACATTTTAATGTAGTCATCACTCCCAAAACTTTGTAGTGTGTACGTGGCTAGCAATTCCTTGCTTCTAATTTCCACAGACATTACCGGGATTACCTGGTCCACTCTAGCAGAGAAAAACAGCCTGCTCAAAGAAAACAGAGGAGATGTAAAGGAGGCTCTCAAGTAGGGGCTGGTCTAATCCCTGCTGCATCAGCCCCCCTTCAACAGAGGCTGGCTATTACTTCAGCAAACTCACCCCCACAAGCTCCTCTCACCAAACAAAGTCGAAACCTTTCCATTAACAGAGCTGTGAAGTCCCCTCTAAAGCCGCTTTTAAAGAGTGGGGCCGCCGCCTGGGGGCTGAGGAACACACTTTATAAACACATAGTCAGTCTGTGAGAAAGAGAGAGGGCCGCAGCAGTGATCACTACGACTTGCTCGAGAGAACAATTCAGCCAGGAACATGCATGAAGACTTCAGTCCAGAAAACCTCCAGCTTGAGGCAAGAGGAGACCATTGCTGTGGTCAACCTCTGTTGCGGCATTCAAACGACCGCTGAAAAACAAAGCGGAGCGCAACTGCTGCGAGGTGCTGGATATGCTTCAGAGACGGTTCCCCACTCCTCTGGAGTCGGGGACTATGAGGTCATTCTTGGCATGAACGCGGCCTGCCTGCTCTCCTCTGATTCTCCACCCAGTCCAGAGAGAGCAAGAGAAAGAGAGCAATAATACATCAGTGAGGGAGGGCACCATCACATGCCCACTTCACAAACACAACATTGGAACGCTCTCCATTCCATGTTGTTGCCTATCTCTGAAGGCTCTTCATGCAGCCTGATGCCTCAGGCAAGTGCTTGGGCCAGAGAGTACTCCCTCTCTGTCTGGGCAAACATGCAAACAAACAACCGCACAGTGTTGGGACTGCAGGCCTGTGTGTGGCAGCACATGGCACATAAGAGAGGAAATGACATCACGGCGGCAGGTTTAATAGGTCCTCCGCCTAGCTGTCACTGTGGTGGTCTCTGCCGGGTGTTGTAGAGCTCATGCTGGCACTGCCAGTTCTATTGACACACATACAAGACCTTACACATAAGATCTGACTGGCCTTACTAACCACGCACTAACCAACTGAGTAAAACACTATTTTTACTTTAATAACTGATAGTATGTTCATTTGAATAACCAGTAGAGGCAATACATGAAAGAATTAAGATTTGTGATCTGACAAGTTTAGTCACTTTTTTTTGCTTCAACTTGCCTTACAAAAACATACTGTGGCAGCACCACGTTAGTATCAGATCAAGTATTCTGATATATACAGAACCATGGTGCTGTTTGATTATGCATCATTATATTTAATATGAAATGTAAGGTGTTGCAAAGAATAGGTTAACAATGTAAGATGTTAAAAATAGAAAGCAAGTGACAAAATGCATATGTTTGTTGACCAATGACAGACAGGAGTTTTCATGGAACTCGTTTAAAAAGCATTATTTTTGCAATTTCATTTGGTGAAGCTAATTGTGCAGAAATTGCACACTTGACATTTTAAAGAAAACATTATGGCTTGGACAATATTTGTACTTTTTTTATACATTATACATTGCCTATAGAATAAATATATGAGGTGTTACTTGCTCTAACGTGCTTATTTTTGTGGTTGTTGTTGGAAGGGTGAAGTTCAGCATGACCTTGCAATCACTGTAATGCTAAAAGCTCATTAGCTAATCAGTGGTCGGCTCGCTAATCAGCGGTCCAATCTGTTCCTAGATTTATAAACATAACCAATATGCTCTAGTGCCAATCCACCCTCCGTCTGTCATGTTCACATTCCCCCACAAAAGAGAGGATAAAAAAGTAGAGAAAAGAAGAAAAATGTAGGCATTGCCTGGGGCCTGTTGTGATGTAAGACAGAGGGAGAGAAAGAGGGGGGTGCACCCTTGTATGGTTCACAGACTCTGTACGAATGCATGCATACACACACACGCACATATCCTACGACAACTTACCGCCAAAGAGGCATCCATGCACATATATCTCCACATATAGAGACACATTCTCTCCGAGACAAAGAAACTATTTTAACTCCGCTGGTCTCGTTTACACACACACATATGCACACCCAGTCCAACACACATTACTACACATGACTAAACGCACACACATGCACACACACAAAGAGAGAGAGAGAGAGAGAGAGAGAGAGAGAGAGAGAGAGAGAGAGAGAGAGAGAGAGAGAGAGAGAGAGAGAGAGAACCACTCCAACTTGTCTGCTGTTGACACAACACAGAGATCAGGTCTGAGCAAGTGCTGAAATTCCAGTATGGCAGAATTGTTAGCAAACACTTGAGAACAGACTGAGCCCAACTGTGCAGCAAGGCAAACAATCCCTATATCCATCCAGCTTCATGAAGCTGAGCTCTTCACTATGTTTCCATCTTTGCCTGATGTAGCAGGGGGGATTTTGAGGGTGTAGGTTGGGCCACATGCCTGTGTCTCGCTGGTGTAAATATGTCTTTTGTTTGGCGGTTTGACCCCAGGGTGTGTTGGTATTTTGTTGAAAGGCCACGGATATTCACGCTAAAGCACCTTGACAGGAAGACTGTGTGAAGGCCGCTCCGGGACATGGGCTATGGCTCATCTCACCCAGACCTACTCGCGTCCTTTGGGCCGCTGTAGCATGCACACACACATACACACATACATATATACATATGCATATATGCACAGTGACACCACAGAAATACATAATTTTTCAGCTTAAGCAAATAATTGTGCATGTACACTACATTCAGAATTATAGATCTAGCACACATAAAGTCTACCAGAACTCATACTCAGAGAAAACATTTTATTGCTCAGATGTTGCTCTTTGAAAGCTCAGCAGAATGGATAGTTATATAACGTATGTAACTAGTTATGTTTTATAAGTATCAATTTGTCTTCAAAATTTCTTTGGAAGACATAAAAATAGAAACAAATGAGAAACTACTGAAAGGAGGGAACTCATTTGTGAAATCCCTCTTTTAAATCTCATTGTAGTCTAGGAGATACCAAATAGATTTTGCTTCTGTATTGGTAAAAACATTGTGTATCACCTCTCGAAGAAACTTACTGGGTCAGGGGTCACATTTTCCCCTAAGCTATAAGAACACTGCCAAATACTGCACACGAAATGCACATAGAGCAATCATCCAGAGCTTTTCTTGAACAAGTTTCAACTTCTCTTGACATGGGCGGGCTTGGCTGTCAAAGAAGTGAAGCATGCCAGTCATCCAGTTCTCTCTCACTCCTTTTTTCTCTCAGGCGCAGAAACCTGATCCAGGGTGTGTGGACGCTGTTTCTCTAAAGTAGCCCCGCCACACTTCACTCCATGCTTTTAAGACTTTCATAAAAGCCGCCTTATTGACAAAACAATCCATCCCTAAGGTTTAAACAGCATCTTTAAAGGGATTATTAAATTCCGTCAGGAAGGGAAGAACGGGCAACATGTGAAACCCGATGACCCGCCCATTGATTTTACATCACGGATCTTTATGGAGTGTTCTGAGAATGCTTCCTTTTATCGTCAAAGGCTAAAAGTTTTCTTTCTCTCTTCATCTTTCCTTATTCTTAATCTTCCATCGAAGATTTACATTTGGATGTTGAACGACTGACTGTACCTCCACATCATTATGCGGTTGTACATAATCCCTATCAAAGCTCTGACATCAACTCTCCAAAAATAGATCCCACACCGTCTATCCACATCCCCTCTTTGATGCCGCGTTTGCTCTCTGTGTCTTAGGCTGTCTCTGTGTGCTCATGCGTGTCCACTGGCACGCATGCGTCTCTGCTCATGTGTGCGTTAGAGTGTCCATATGGGTGTGACTAAGTGTACATCTACTGCGTATTGTCCAGATTTGAGGAATAGTTTTCAAACACTCTCAATTCATGTCGAATAAACACACACACACACACACACGTGGGTCGATTGTTAATATGTGGACCCAGATTTGCAGCGGTCCCTCATGTTATGTTATCGCCAATAATTCATGAGTGATCAGCACCCCGCATGGCCTTTAGCATTTTTTATTTAATCTTCAGCCTGCGGATTCATCAATAATGGACACATACATGTGTGTTAACAAGTCTATGAGAGCAGGGCTTAAGGAAGCTGCCATTTTCGGTTGATCTCTTGTTTAGCTCAATCTGTTAGCTGTTTGTTTGGTGTCACATTTCCTCATGTTCACCCTTGAGTCCAATAATCAAATTTTTTTTTTTTGCTCTGAGATATAGCTGAATGATATGGACTTACATAGTAATTGAATAGAGAGGCATGCTACAATCTAATTATGTAAATCTTGCACGAATACTGTATGTTGGGAGTAAGCTATGTTGGGCCTGTGCTTTGACTAGTCTGATAAATAGAATCACAGCTAGGGAAATTGCCTCTAAAAATCAGCAGGTCAGGAGGTAACATCACCAGGGGTTGCCATGGAGACACCCAATGGTGAGCTTCCTACTAAGCATAACCACAGGCCTATGAAATGACAGATCCTACTCTCTAACCCCAAATGTGCTGAGCCTCTCTCTCTCTGTTTCCATACAGACTTTCCATGTCATCTGCGCCCTTCTACACATACCCAAACACACATCAACATTGATGCACACAATCTGGGAGAGGGCAGCAAGATCTCAGCATGCAGGGTTTAGCGGCTAATGCCGCTTAAATCGACCACCTCTGGTTCATCGCTTAGACAAGTGCTCTTTCTCCCGCATCCACACCAACACAGGCAGTATGACAATTCTTCCAACATACACCAAATCCTGCTACAAAATGAGTCAGCCCAGCAGCCAGAGTGCTGGTGCAGGACAGGACAGTGTGTGAAGTAATTGCCTGTGTTCTCTCTGCTAACTAATATGGCTGAAAGAATTGATCTCCCATGGGTTGTTGTGAGGTCACAGAAATTGATAACCCCAACAAGATTCCCTGTGTCCGCCAGCCAGCGTCCCACTGATAGGCCACTTTTGTAAATTAATCCTCATTCTTAGTCTTGTCTCCAAGGTACCAAACTGAACAATGGTAAGGATTATGATTATGTCAGAAATTACATTTTGTGTAATGGGCTTTAATACATCTCCCATCTCTCTAGCTCTCCTAACATCTGGTGTACATAGCAAGATATTGTTTGTTAATAAGCTTGAGAAGCCTGATGGAATAACATTACGTAATCAGGATACAAAAGTGTAATATATTACAGTTCAATTTAATATGTTTAGCAATACATTTTATAAAAAAAAAACAAGTGCTAGCAGAATTTACATCTTTAAATAAAAATGTATAGTCCTACCAACAATTACTAGAATACAAACTTTCAGATTTGCATTCCACAGCACTTAGCACAAGTTCATAAGAAGCCAGTTTCCACGATAAATGCAACTATCGCATGCAAATGACATGACACTCATATTGGATGATTCGGCTACTGATTACCTTTGTGGGGTAATTATTTTGTGATTAGTAATTTGTTTTAGAATGCATTTTTAAAGTAAAGTAAAGTAACCCATCCCATGTTCTGAGCTCCTACATCAAGGCCGGTTTATTCAGTTAAATGGATTAGGGCATGTGATCAGATCTTTAGCAATATCAATATCTGACACTCAGAGAACAAGAGCGGAGAGAGTTTGCAAACAGAATTTCATGTGAGGGCCTGGCGAGGTTGTTGAGAAGAAATATGTGGCTAAGGTTGTTCTTTGTGTTCTTGAATCAAACGTTCACCTCCTGTGCTCAGTTTCACCTCTCCACTCCCTATCTTAGGCCCTTCATTAGACATGGCTAATAACAATAAGTATGTACTGATAGCCATCTCTGATAACAAACGCACCCGTGCAAATGTTCTGTCAACCTTTACAGAACTTTTGACGTGGGAACGGCGAAAATACTAGCTGGTTAGGCAGAGACAATGAGTCCCATGTCACAGTGATTGCGGGGCAGACGGGTTTCGAGAGGGAGTTCAGAGAGGCGCAAGAGTAGCTGCTCTCAAAGGGGTTCATATTTGAATGAGAGAACAAACAAGAAAAAAAGAAAAAATGTTGGAAAAATCCTGACGGCAATATCCCTTTGGGTGAATTGATTTGCAGGGAGATGAGGCGATAAGTGGAAGACTGATGGGAGGGGCGAGTAAAAGCGGGGGGAGGGGAGTGTATTAATTCAAATCATTAGGAGCTGCTTGCCAGGGGCGAAGCTATTGATTGCATGTAAACACAAAAGTACAATTGACTTACCAGTTGTTCACTTGTAGTATAGTGAGTCCGGTGTCTTGTGCCAGTTGCTTTTTCTGTTCTTCTGAAGGGTAGGGGTGCTAAAAAAAAAAAAAAAAAAAAATCACAGGAAATGATATGAGAAACATTGTAAATAAATCAATTAATGAGCACATTTGTTAGTGAGAGAAAGGTCTGAGGTACAGAAGGGAAGCGTTGCTCACACATTTGTGTGGAAAAGTGGCAAAGCAGCTGTTAATTAGTGTGAAAAAGTGAGGTGTGTCTCTTTCTTAGAGTCATTAATGGAATATGAAATCGTGTAATTAATGGCAGCGAAAAAGGCAAGCCAATTATAAAGTTAAGTGAAGTGTGGGAACAGAAACAGTAATTAGAGTGCTATGCCGTGCAACCCTACTGAAATTTATTCTAGTCATCTTTCTGCCATGAATGCATGATGGAGAATGGATATCTGAAGCCTTGCGTGGAATACAGACCACATATATTTACAGACCTCTTCCCTTTTTAAAAGCTGTAAGATAGCCCTCATTTTTGATGATTAGACAGTTAACATCTAAATGTCAACATGGACAATCCCAAAGTACTGAGAATAAGCTTCTTCGATACAGCTGAGTTCTTAAAGTTATGAACTTGATTTGAGCTGATCCAGCTGTTTAAATAATGGTGAGCTGAGATTTGCTTGATTTATATTAGCGTTAGTGTGAAGTATGGAGCTAGCTAGCTTTGAGTCTAAACAATGTGCTGTTCACGAAAAAGACAAGACAGAGCCTGCGTTGAGGCCCCTGCTGAGCATGTAAAATGGGAGGTACAGTGTACAAAGATATTTACACCATATTTATACCTAGACAGAGAGAAAAAGAGTGAGAGAGAACCCTGTGCATGGCCTCAAAGCACAGCAATAACGGCTTTCCCATTTCTGTGGAACACTATTTTCATATTATGCTTTGTCAACACAACACACAAACCTGGACACATCCAGTCTTTGTGGATGGCTCAGTGTGCCCTTTGTCTCACTATGCTAACAGATTCAAACCTTCTAAGCCCAGTACCAAATCTGGCACAACCTGTTAGAGATTAACAGAGACAGGGGCTTTAACTTGGCTTTGGGTTGCAAATCAAGCAATGTGACAATGGATCGCTGTTAAACAGCGACTTCAATCCATAATGAGTCAACATCATTGACACTGCTGCACAGTAACTGGTTGAGCCATGTATGAGGCAAGGAAAGGGCGCTTGTGAATATAATTTGCTTTTACTTACGTGATCTAACATATTGCGTTGCAAAGGAAGACATCATCAATTGTGATTCTGATTCACCCTTTGAGAAGTATAATAAGAACAAGGCTTCCAAATGAACAAACAGAAATGTAAAAATGGTTGGCGCCACGGGTTGTCTGCTCTTTTTTGAGCAATAATAAATTGGAATGTCTTTCATGTTGCTGAATGCATGTTTATTTACTGGTACTGCCAGAGAAAGCAAGCTGTTTTCCTGTCGCTCTGTCATTTTCATGTGATCCAATTGTAGGTAATTGGAACAAACTGTGGATTATTTCATGCAGAAAGTTATAATTGTAGTGACGCCTCCAGCCATTTCTGAGTAGATTAAAAAAAATCTTAATTTTTTCTCCTTAGCATATCTATTGTCTGTCATTATACACTACAATGATAAAGTTTGTGTGAAACCAGGCCCAGGACTGGAAATGTGAGAAAACAACATTCCAGCCTTTCTCACTGTCATCTGATCAGTGATCATCGTTGATAGCAGGCCTGTGAGCATCAAAAATGTAATGGTAACTATAATCATAAAATCAACTCCAACATTGGATTACTTTCATCCCTGTCGTATTCTGTAGTTCACCAAATCATCTGAGAGGGAAGAAGTCGTGCCCAATTTTAAACACGGACTGTGTAGAAAATAATGGCATTAAGTGTGGCACAATGGCTAGTCAGCCCTATATTGAAGTACATATCTGGACAAAAGAATCAGAGGCCTCATGACTTTTGGGGGGAAGGCAGTGCCGAAGGCTATATGACAGCACTAACGCTGCCTGTTCTGCTGCCGGCCCCACAAAGAATGAATCCAGTTCTGCGCCACTGCAATTCCAGGAATGAGAGCGCTGGGACCGGATGAGATTCACACATCATTGTGTTCTTCACACTACCTCTCCTACACTAAAACCTTTTAAATTCCGTTTTACTCAGACAACACAATTTGGAAAGAAGAAATGATCATATTGCCAGACCATTTACATACAAAATTCTTTTGCAACCGCTATTTTGAAATCTCTTCCACAGCTACGTTTTATGAGTCAAACATTATGTGGTCCAAACTTGTAAAGGTAGGGGTAACTAGGGAATGATTCACACTAAAACTCAAATGTTAAATATCATAAAAATATTGATGAAGTATAAAATGAAGAATGCAATGTGCTGGCTTCACTTTTAAGAAAAGTAGTGGGAGGACTGTCAACTAAGGCAACTTGTTAGACAACTTTACAAAATGAAATGTTACAACAATGCACAATGGGGTGGAGAAAACGAGCAGTCAAGTTTCAGCTCAACTTAAATGTAACCTAATCCTATCCTAACTTCTCATTAAATCCTAGAAACCCCATACAAAGACCTGTTCCGTGATTGACAGGTGGCTTCGACTGTGAGCATTCAGCAGTACCCAAACAGGATTCCTGTACAAACGCCAACTGGGTCAAGCTCTTTCGCCTACAGCATCATATGTGCCTCACCTTTGTTGTCATAATGACCCCGATGTAGCCACACCAGTATTTGAGTAGAATGGGGCAGCAGTGACTGAGGCCCTATTTGCACTTATTACTGTACTTGTCATATCTGGAAAACATCCAGATACACCTCTAACTTAGGTCCTGCCTTTTTTTCGTTTTTTAAGTAAATTGTCCAGAGTCTATTTGCAATCACAACAGGTGATAAAGACATTTCCTTTACTGCTGCAAACTTTGAGTTATTATTATTTTTATTGGTGATTTGGCCTTTTTTTTTTTTTTTTTACAAATTGTATTGTTGCGACAATATTTTTCTCTTATCTGTAGGTGACTCTGATGCCTATTCTCAAACAGATAACTGTGCATACACTTTTTTCTGCAGATTTCAGATTTGTGCAACCTCTTCCCTCATGACATTCCTAAATGTTCATCCATTCCAACTCTTGCAACAATCTTCTCATACATCTTTTCCATACTTGCTGATGTATTTCATAACATTAAAGCTTTCATGAACACATGAAGTGGATATGTTTAGAAATACTTTTTTTCCCTTTGTGTGGGTCTCCAAACACCAAATTATCTCTATGCGTCAAAACAGTGTGATTTAGATTCTGGTTTAACGGAGAGAAACCAACAGATTTTATTATAGTCAGAGAGCGACTGAGTATTTTAATCCTCTTGGCAGCAGTACTGGGTGAGAATTGTTTTCTCAGGGTCTCGTGATGCTTTAGTGAGAAAGCAATAACACTGCCTAAAGAACAGATGGAAAGTCTCAACGAATCCTCCCTGTTTCCCTTCGCCTATCTTAATGATACGTCTTGTCCAAATATACTACTCCTTTCATCAGAATTTCCAGCCTCTTCTGCACTGGTGGATACCAAGCCAACGATGCTCAACGATCCTCCCCGTGCTCAGTTCTCCATCATGTATCTTATCTTTGTGTGTGTGTGTGTGTGTGTGTGTGTGTGTACCAGTGCATCAACAATTGTCCCTCCTGGTCTTCCTCCGTGACCCCCCCTCAGACAGGGAAGAGCGTAGAGTCCGTGTCCTATCAGCAAGATAAGAGAGGTGAACAGGTCTCTCCCATTCTCTCGTGCTCTCACTGGTAGAGCTAAAGATTGCTTCTCGAAACAGAACTCAGACTTCCCCCATAACCCTCGGTTGACTCTGCTCTCCTTACCCACAATTCAGAGCGATGGCCGAGAATGCTGTTTTGAATACAGCCAAGATATGAGGAGTCAAGTTGTGTCAGGAGACCTTTCCGTGGGAGAGGGTAGAATTCCAGTATTTACTGCACTGTACCCTGAAAGCTGAGAGGTACAACTCAGACTATGAGAGCAGAAACATGAGAGGTGTGTACTCTTGCCTTTATGTCTTTGTGGGGAGAGTTGTGTCTATGTAGAACAGGGAGGAGGAGGTCTGGATGAGCTCCAGCTGCGCTCCTTATCAGGTCCTTAGACAGGATTCTCTGGTTCACTGTGAGGGGAGAACTATTTTGGAAGTTCTTTTCATCTCTGCGTTTTCTTCATCATTTTGCTTCCCCCGCAAAAAAAGCCAGAATCCCAGCAGTATTTCTTTACCCATCAACTCCCAGGGTTGGCTAAGGCCACATACTGAACACATCCTCCCCCCCAATCGCTGTGGACACATCTTTTTGTGTTCCATTTAACCAGTTAATTACAATCAGCCACAATCCCCCTCTCCCCCACTCTGCTGCTTTCATTACCCACATTACCGTTATTATCGTTATGTTCTATTTAAGGGAACATTTCTCTCTATCCTGTGTGATTTGGATTAAAGAAGCTTTCCATACAAGATTAACTTAATAAAATAAGTGTGCTGAACATGGTGCTTATTCCTCACACAGAAAATTAGTGGGGAGGCATGACACAAAAATGTAACATGCCCACTGAGTCGCAGGACACAGTCACAGAATTAATCCTTGTGGCTCCATCTGACAATGCCTCCACTAAGTGCCCATCTCCCAGAGAAATGTGATGTCTAATACTAAATACGTTGCAGGGGCGACTAAGGTCAGTGGGTCCTTTCAAGGTATGTGAGGGTTCATTTCAGCTAGGTCTCCTACTGCAGCCTCACTTCCATATTCCTTGTGGCTAATCCCCATGGAAGCCAAGCTGCCCCTGAGGAATGCCTAAGGCTTGATCCAGGGGCCATTCTGGCCTAGGTGTCTACTGAGTATCATTTCCATATCCCATCTCAGAACCAGCCACTGTACGTGTGGGCTGCGTCCACCACTCTTCCGTGGTTTGGTCCTTGAGAAAACAGGATTATGTCTGAAGTTTAGTGCTCCACCTACTCCAGCTCTGCTAGCATTAACTGTACCAGAGCCACAGCTTCAGGCCTTCTGCAGATAGGGCCACCTACAACATCCAACCCAAACCTTAGGCCGGGGGAGGAAGGATTACCCTTGATATTTGGCTAAGAGCATTATCATCTCTCTAGACAATTATGCACTTGTTGTCTTCGTCAGTAAGATAGGCATGTGAGGCATCCCAGCTTTGTAGAAAAGTTATTTACTATTATTGAAAGGTGTTGTTTCTCAAGAAAGCATAATAAGTCTTGACCTCAGAGATTTTTCTTGGCTGAGGAAAAGTTGAGACATTTCAAATTCCTTTTTGTGTACGTGGCATAAACATGACGTTTTGTCCTTCGTTAAGGAAAAGCAAAACATCATATGGGAAACTGAAGAGAGAGAGAGAGAGAGAGAGAGAGAGAGAGAGAGAGAGAGAGAGAGAGAGAGAGAGAGAGAGAGAATCTTATAGAAAAAAACAAAACAGCAAAGCTTCTGTAACCCAATTTCTTCCTAAGATTGATTCACCAATGAGACAACAACAAAGGAGAGAGAAAAATCGTAGATTTGGAAAACAACTGGAGGCCAGGGTTTAAGATGCCCTGGCGGAGTTGGTGACTGGCTGGCTCACAGAAAGTGTGAATGCTTCATTGGGAGCGCCACTAAGTTTGTAGCGAGCTAAGTCAACACAAAGCCGGCACATGAATTATTCACACACAGTGTTTTTAGAAATCCTTGTACTACAACAAGCTAAAGCTGGGGAAATTTCACCCATGGAATTTTTTCACCATTTAATCTCTACTTTTGATAAAAGAGGATATGTTTAATTTGGTTTCCAGCATTTTAATTAGTCATCCTCTTAAAAACTTTTTTGTTGGTTTAGGCAATAGGGTGTAACACAAGTTCTTATAGGTCGGGAATAGGCACTCTTGTTTTAAAGGCAACTGAGGACAGAATGTAAGTCTAAAATTAAAAAATGGGTGTGGGCTGGAATACAAATCAGATCTATCCATATCTGTGTAAACTTCCAAGCCCACAATGCTCTAAATCAGCATTATCAAATTTGAGCTAAAGCCTTTGCATCCAAAAATGCAAAGTGCAACAGGCAAAAGACAAAATAACACATATCTGGACACCCGGATTTGTAAGCCACTTCATTTGAAGAAAGTGGCTGGTATTTGAATAGCTTTACATAGAGGAGAGCAGAGCTATATTTTTCATGAGGTGGCCTTTAGCTTCAAGCCCTGCAAAGAGGTAAGCCAGGTCCAGGCACTGATATAAAAGCCAGTCGCAGTAGGGTAGGCAGCCTCTTATTCAGTCTCATTACAGATACCAGTGGAAGGGTGGGGAGTCTGTGTTTAAGGGGGATGCATGTTGTTCCACACCTGCTGTTCACAGTCACACGGTAATAAGGGGGCCAGCCTGCAAACACTGACTGGAGCTTGGTGGACTGCGGCTGATGAGCCCGGGCTAATTCAGGGGTGATTATGTAGTTTACTGGACCACTAAACCTCTTTAAGCTTGTAATTACAGCCTATTTGAGGGGGAACATTCAAAAGCAATTCAGCTGCGCCGTGCCTTGCCACGCCGACCGCAGCTGGAGGTGGGCTGCTGGCACTAGGCGGGGGAGTCTAATATCTGTGGGGAAGGGGATTTTAGCACAGTCAGTCAGGTAGCATCATGGACAAAGAGGTACATGCCACCTCGGCCAACCAACTCTGGAGAGTGCCAGCCAGCGGTTGTGCTTGACACAAAATCAGAGCGGCTTGAGATCATTTAAAGCTGATAAACACCCAAATTATTGTTTTAGCTATTGTCCAGAGGACTGCGAGTGAAATGCAAAGCAGGGCTATTAATGCATGCTTCGGTACACAAGCTACTCCACCCTCCTGCCTCCCAACAGCCAAAACTGGGTTTGTTGAAGGTGGGGGCCGAGTGGCAGGAGTAGGAACTCATGGTGCATTAAATGTTAAGAGAATCGGGTTACTATATTGCACCTTGACCAAAGAATCCTTTCCAATGCCTTTACTTTCAAGGAAATTATCCTTTAGCTAATTCCACTGAAATGTGATACTCAAAGGAAGCAATTTCGGAACCACAAAAAAATTCTAATAACCTGCACGATATTATTATGTTATTATCATAATTACCCTTTTGCCCTGGCCATTTTAATTAATGTTCAATGGAGGGCCTGAGGGGGAGGAGAAACCTGGTCACGGTTGGAAAAGAGTTAAAAAAGGTAAAGGTATTTTACAATTGCTCCCTTATGCCATTTCACTGCCTGGATAATAGTTGGCAGAGTGAAGGAAAGAAGAACACAGAGACATATTTCTCCTTTCCTCTTCTTTTGTGATCTCATTTTATCTCCTTCTCCCACCTCTTCTTTCTTTTATTCTCTCTCTCTCTCTCTCTCTCTCTCTCTGAGCGGAAGACAGATCCTTCTCCATCGGTGCACAGCTTATACAAATCGATGACTTAATCTGTCGTAACAAACAAGTGAGCAGCGCCTTGCCTCTGTCTGCTTCCTTTTCCACCACAGCTAAAACACTCCGCTGATAACAGAGAGAAAGAAAAATAAAAAGGCCCACAGACCAGCACTCTCTTCCTCTCCTAGTGAACTCACACTTTCTATTAACGTCTGAATCTAATCTGATGAAATACGGCCATGTCTGGTTCAAGACACATATTGCAGATGTCTCACACTAGGGAGTGATCCCCTGGCTGCACGCTGAAATCTCTATGGGGACGACATGGATCAGCAGGTGCTCTCAATGCAGCTCCCATGCAGCCATGCATCCCTTATTGCGACAGGAAACACCATGCACTCAGCGCGGCAGGAAAAGGTCAAGATCCACTATCAGAGCTAAATGGAGAGAATCCTATTCAATAGTTGAGTATATGCCAGGTCCTGGATAAAGTTAAGGCAAATAAAGACAAATCTAAGAGGTTTTAAGTGTCTGAGACCATTTACCCTTTGTTCATCACCTTGGGAAATCAATGACAACAAAGACAACGGCACTTTAAAAGGGTTTTGGATTCAGTACACAGGACATGCTAGCTCCATTAAACTATGCATGCACTTACGGATGATGGTACAAAATAATTTCATTTATCTCCTCTCCAAGACAGCACAGTTAATGAAAAACTATAAAATGCTTGCCACCCGTTTTGGCCCACTTCACTTGCAAACTGGATGCAAAATGAAGCAGTGTCAGTTCTAGGTGATACTGATGCAGAAATGAGTGCATGTGTTTCAATGTTTGTATACTTTTTTTTTTCAGACACATTGCCAGACAATTACGCTGTTGATGCTCTGTGACTCCATGAAGGGGAAAAAACCCATCAAGAGGCCTGAGGGTAGTGCCGTTTTCTCCTGAAGAACTGTTTGTCCCCAGATGAAAAGCACAATGAGCTCAGAGCAGCACGCATGGCTGAGATTACAAGTAGGAGGAACCGAATTGATAAATTAGTTCAGCAAACGTGCAAACTGATTACCGCGTCTCTGCTGCCATATAATCCATCAGGCATACACTGGCGCACATGCACACACAAACAGAGTGAGCCAAGAGTATCTGGGACAGACTGCTGGAGCTCTGCTCTGTGGGGGAATGCTCTGCAGTGGCTGTAAGTAAAAGGTATTGAGCTGGTGACTGCAGGCGGAAAGATCCCTGAGCACTGACGATTACAGCATAGCTAGGGTAAATCAGCAAAGCCTGGTCTGAATCTCTACACATAGTGCCATCTAAAAACATCAATGGACCTTTAACTCTTGGCAAGACCATAGCTAAACTCTAGCCAACAGTACTCCTAGGATTAAGATGCATTACAGAACAGAACACGCTGGACTGACACCCAAAGATTCAAATTGACAATGCTGTAGAACGCAGACTTGCATAGACATCCAAATATGACTGTCCTTATGTCACCTCAGGTTGTATACTCTGCCCTTCCCAGCTCTGGCAGTTGTGGATCAAGCATCTACCATAATCCCTGATTAACATCCTCCCTAAATGCCCCATAAGTCCATCCCAATGACAACCGAACTAACACTACCATGGTCACCAACACTGAGTGATTAGTGGATATCTAAATGGAATGTACCAGACTTCAGGATATTTATGCTGTATTTCCACAATAGGCTACTGAATTTCTTTGACAGACAGACTGCCCAGGAGAACCTTGCACCACACATGAGCTCCAAGCTTCTTCCAGAGTTCATGCTGACAAAGCATTTTAGTGGGATTACACATAAACTAGAATTGAGAGACAGACAGCACGGTTTGTCACATTAATGCCATGGCTGGTATGCAGACAGGAGACCATGCTGGCCTAGCATGATCTCACACTCAACAGTCGTTAGTGACTAATCCTTCACAAGTAGCTGATAATGAAATACAATACTCTTATAATATAGCAGGCCGGAGTATAACTTTCTCTAACTGACAACGTAATGAAAGTTCCTAAGAGTTCACGTTAACAAGCTGGACGGATGGAATTCAGTGAGGCCCACCTGTGTAGGCCTACTAGTGGAAAACAGTGTACATGAACACTGTCTTCTCCAATGACATGGCTGCATCAGTGGCTGGCCCTGTGGGCGTTATAAATTTGTCAGGTTCTAGAGAGCAGCGAGGAAGTCTGAGGGACAACTCTCATCTGGACCAGCTATGTTTCAACAGTTCAGAGGTTACATGAAGTAAAACTTAACTGCCTTTCAGGGACATTACAGAGGAAAGGAGCCAACCAACTGCGTCGGGACGCAGAAAGAGAGAGTGGTGTCAATTAAGCTCTGTTCTGTCTTTGTTCCAAAGCCTCAGTCCAAAGGTGCAGCTGATGTTGGGGACGCTGTGGTGGGCTTGGGTAGAAAAACGTCTACTGATGTGGTGCTCATCAATCAGGGCACAGATGGCCTGTGAAAGGCTGTGTCAGCAGTGACAGAGCAGCGTCCATCCACCTCTTCTTGCACCATGTGGAGTCTGCCAATTCAATCCATTCTGCCCATGACACACCAGTGCCTTTTACGCTGTCACCCTCGAAGCCTTGCCAATGATGGATATACAGTCTTTTTCCACCCTCTCTCTCTTTCCCTCTCTAGGGGTGAGGGGTGGGGGTGAAGGGGGCTGTCTATCCACAAAGACCAGCCCCAAAGAGTTGCCTGCCCCACATCCCAGGGGCCTGTCAGTGGGGTAATTGATGATGTTTTCATTACAAGATGTGGGAGCAGGGGGGCGCATCCTGCCTCAATGGGCAGCCACAGCCCTAAGATTGACTCAGCTGCCTCTTCTTTGACACCAACTTTTATGAAAAAGCATCAAGTCACTGCTTCCAAATGTCTCACACACACAAATAAACATGTATCCTCTCTCTCAAACAAAAACACCACAGAGACCAAAAAAAAAAAAAAAAAAAAAGCTACAACAGCTGAGGTAAAGACCCAGTTGGCTGAAAGAAACATGGTAAAAAAGCAAAGAAGCACAGTTCAGAAGAACATAAAGTACAGATGGAGTCAAGAAAGAAGCCATTTTTTTTCAAAGATCCACAGTGCTTGATCCTCACTGTCTGAAGAATTCCTTGAAGCTATTTCAATTTTATGGCGCCTCCAGTACTCACTGCCACTTAGATGAAATTAAGAAATAACCAGCGACCTTAGGCTGCTAAATTCAATTTGCAAATATTAATCTACATGGACTTTCTGCTCTAGTCAAAAATGAATGAACGAGTGAATGAAAGTAAAAACAATGCACACTCAGAGCTCCAGGTCATTTGATTTGTGTATCTGCAAGGCTCTTTTGAGGTTTGGCCTTGTGTGGTAAAGGTGAGAGAACAGTTGAGAGTAGGGCTCCCCACCAGGCCAAATGCAGAGTACCACACTGGGGTTGCCATGGGTGACCAGTGTGCTGACATCTCACGGCAATAAACAACCACGGACTAATGGCATCTAAGGCCTGGTTGACCTCTGACCTCTAATAGATGTGGTGGCTTTTTTGACAAGGCCATTCAGAGTGGGCTCTTGGCTAAATGTTACCATGCCTAAAGTTTGTTTACAAGGATGTTACTTTTCTTGACAAGGAGGAGCCAGCCAGGAGCCTCTTTTGCAATAATGGTGCCCATGTTTTTTATGCGATAAAAAATGGATCCTGTGATGTTATGTAGACAGACAATTCTGGGGGTGTTTATGTTTCTTGATGACAATACACATGTTTGTTACCTTTAAAAAAATACTGCTGTACTTTCATGTTCTTGAACACTACCATGATGGCAATTTCATGGTATTCCCTGGATTTCAAAGAAAAACCATAGCCTATATCAAAGAATTCATTCCCATAGTAAAATATTTTATAAAGACACATTGCAAAAATGTAGATTTTAGAAATTATATATTGTCTAGAAAATATTGCATGTTTGATAAATTACAATTTTATTTTTGTGTTAGCAATGTGCAATTCAAGTCTCTCAAAAGTTTTCATTGAGGTGATAACAGGCTAGCTTGACAACTAAAGGTGGTCAAGGCAACATATCATCAGGTCCAAACCCTTGTGATAAGATCTGTCAGGGCACCCAGTTGCCATGTCATGTTGCCATGATATGAGTGGCGGGTCTTGCTGTTTGAACAATGTCAACACACAGCACCATCTCAACCATTTCACAGACAACTTTCAGGATGGTATCTAATGCTAAGAACTATGAACAATTCATGAATACACTGCACAAGTTCATAGATTTTGATTAATATGTGAGACATGTTAGTGCAAATCTTATCTTGACTTGAATTGTGAATTAAATTGAGCATGTAGGAAAATTCACTGCTTTGAGCCAAATGTATGACTCCCTTTCAGTGTTTCTTTTGTTTTTTTTTTAAGTAAAACAGAGAACCCCAGCCTTTTGAAAACCCCTCTGTGCTTTCCATGCACTACTTTTTGAGGAGGTCATATGCTGAACATCTGTAATTTTGCCCAGGAAATCATCAGCAGGCCAATTCAAACCAACTCTCTCCCCCTGACTCCAGCCTCCAACTATGGGGCAACAAATTCAACCCAACTCCCCGAAGAGGACACAGCCCGTTCCCCCTTCTGCTGGTCCAACCAGCTCAGGGCCCTCTGCACGATTCAGTCCATCGAGTGCAGAAATGAGTTATAGCGTTTTTCACACCTGGTTCTGCTCAAGATGCAGCACAGTTGAGGTTTGGCAAAATGTGCTCCCAGCGAGTAAGAGAAAAAACAAGAATGTTGCCTCCACCAGAATTGTTACATGTGTGTGAAGAGGGTGCTAAATTGGAGCCTAATTGCATTAAAAGCGATTATGCCTTCCAGTCTCATTTTGAACACAAACACCACGTAAAATGGGGGGGGGGGGGGGGAGGGGGAGGGGGGGATTGCACATTGTGCTGTGGTTTGCTTTTTACGAGCTGTTATGGAGGCTCCCTCTCGCTCTCCGGTTCTGTGTACAAACAGGACGAAGCCCAGAGCCAGCCTAATATTCAGCTGGTCCAGGATCAGTCCTTATTGTGGCAGCATAGCAACAATCTGAAGCCTGGCTTTCATCTAATTACTCTATCACATAATTTAGCAAATTGCCCTTTCACTGGGGAGCTGAGTGCAAAAACATAAGCACAGCGGGATTTGGAGCAATGGCTTCCATTTATTACTCTTTTCTTGTTAAATTAAACAAGAAAATACTGTTTGTGAGATAGAGGGTGAAAATCAGGAGGGAACAAGGAATGGGAAGGAGGGGGGCAAAGAGTCCAATTTCACGGCCACGGGAACAGGAAAGCTGCTCAGTGCACCCAGCATTCCTCTCCAGGATGCCTGGCACAGTCTCGCTATCTTTGTTCAGATAAAATAAAAAAACAAACAACAGTTAAAGCAGGAAAACTAACAGAAGTTTAGGGCCTTTTGTTTTTTGTTTTTTATTTCACCACAAAGTTTATTGGAATGTGTTCACGCCAGCTTTACAGCATGCTAAAACACTTGTGAGTGAAGAGTAATTAGCTAGCATCTCTCCCTCTTTCTCCATGCTATTCTCAGACCTGCAAAACTCCCTCTTCCACTCGCCCTGCAAGCCAGCTAATAACTGGGAACTGAAAACAACTGATTAAAGAGCAGCTTTAGGGTGTAGCTACCCCATAAGCCTTCACCGTCTCCTCTGTATCAGTCTCCGTTCCGCTTATTGTTTTCCTCTCCTCCTCTTCCACCGAATGGCTCATCAGAATTATCTTGTACTGCCACCCACTTCACACTTCCTTCTCGGCACAATGGCTTTACCGTTTGATTCATGTGACATGCAAAGAGCGCATTCCTTCTGCGGTTGGTTCTTGAACTGTGCAACACATATATTTCTCTAAGACAGAAGGCTATCATCTGCGTGTGTTGTTTGTGCCGCTCGCTAATTGCCGCTATCTTTATCACCAGGGGCCAGACATGAGGACTGCTCCTTCACACATTGATTCAGAGGAAAAGAGACGTTCAGCAACTACCTCTTACATCAATCCTGAGCTCTCACACTTTCTCCTTCATCTTTGTGGCCCCAGTTGAGACTTTCCAACGTTCTTTGAGTAAAAGACAGTTGGGAACGGAAGGCGAGACGATTGCATTGTCCGTAAGGTCAGTCATTCGTTCCTCACGTGCTGCATGTTGTTTTGTTCCCCATTCAAATGCTGAGCTGTCAGAGTGAAGCACTCAAATCAGGGAGTGAAACGAGTCTAATTTCTCAAGTTTGCCGTAAGGAGCACTGTACAAACCTATTTACGGCAGAGCCTGAAAGTGTTTCCATTTATGTTTTCGATCTGATCAAAGCAACACTCATTGTCTCTGTATCAAAGTCAGCTTCCTTTCTACCACTTTCTATCGGTCTAATCTATCCCTTTTTCGCTCACTCTTTGTGGGGTGACATTGGTTTCTTTACCTTTTTTCATCTCAAGCACTGTGCGCTCTCTCTCTCTCTCTCTCTCTCTACAGTCATTTTCAATTAAATGGAGATTGATTGGATATACTAAAGTCAAGTATAAACGTCTACTAGCAATCGCTGTCATTTCATTCAAAAGTGTCCCACAATCACAATGCAAGGCTGTTAGGGGTGTTTGCTTGTTTGATGTTATGTGGTTGTTTGCTAAGTAGTTGCTAGAGCACTGCTAAGTGCTTGCTAGGGTGCAAAATTGTAAGGTATGATTTCTTCAATGTAATAGCACATCGTTCCTTAACAAATCCCATCATTTAAGATACACAGAGCATGAACAACCGAGGGCAAGTTACGCAGCAAAGTTTAATACTTAGAGTAGGGGTTTGTAGAGCAATAGTAAGAGTGGTATTCTAAGCCTAATCTAAACTCCTTTTAAAAAAGAATGCATTTTTATAATAATAATAAACTATTTATTAATAATTTTCACCTTGAAGATGTCCTAAAATAGGGGGTTTGTCAGATTTAGCAAACTTCCAGGATAGTTTTGTCCCTGAAGTATAGTTAAATACAAACACTTCAGACAGAACAAGCTCTCAATGACAAAATACTGTCCACCAAAATAGTCAGCCAAGACAAACAGGAAACTAAACTTCCATCAGTCTATGCTCTTGTGGATATTGCACACTGTTGTTTGTGTGTACGTATGTGTGTGCCTGTGTGAACTGGCAAATGGCTTTCTTTTCACACACCTTTCTCCTGGGGCCGCTAAAGGTGGTAGTTGATGGGGGTTTGAGTGTGTGTGTGCGTATGTGTGTGTTGGGGGTGTGCTTGGGGCAGGTGAAGTTCTGGGGTACTCAGGCATAGTTTCTGTGCCACAGATGTAAGAAATGGGGGGCAGGGGGCGAGCATGTGGGGGCTTTTGGCACTGATCAAATGAGTTCCCTTTTGACTCCAGCTTGGTTAGAAACACACTTCCTTTCAACACCTAAATATGCACGCTGCTGGCCATAATAGCTACTTCAGTCATAAAGCGTAACACAAACAAGTGAAGGCTTAAGTAATATGTTCATTGAAAATACACCTACGTGAACATTTCACTGTCTTTAATTAAGAGACATTATTATTATGAGTTGTGCAGAGTGTGCATGTGTGTGTACAGTATGTGTGAGAGAGCGAGGCTGGCAGAGGTGTGTGTTTAGCCTGTGAGAAGGGTAGATATATGGAGATAAGTGGTGTCTTGACAGCACTCCGATTACTTTGCGGTAAATGAAATAGTGGAAGTGAAATCCATCAAAGCAAGAGGAAGAGCCAACCACATCAATGGCCTGTGCTGCTCTATCACTTCTCTATGGCAGGTGTGGACAGCCACAGTAAGAGAACCAACCACCAGCCCAAAAACACATTCAACTAACTAGCTAACCCAGTTTTGATCATGTAACTTAGACGTACACTAGCTCCAAAAAGTATTTAAATGCTACACTACGGGATTTGATACTACAAATACTTTGTCGTCATTTTGAACAATACATATATATTTGTTATACATATAATTTAAATGTTAAGCCTCACACAATTGTAAAGTGTGCTTGCTGTCTTCTTTTTTTTAATTATATGCCACTTGGTTGGACACTTTCTTAATGTAATGGCATATAGACATCTTTAAGTGTTGCTTTAGTGACCAAAATATACCATAATCCCCATCTCAAGTCAGTGTTAATATGGATAATACGCTGACACGCACTGTATGGAGAACTCCTAAAAATCTCCATGAATAACAGAAAAAAAGTATTGAAATCGACGACTTCTGTCGTCTAACTTCTGTCTTTGCTATCTTTAGCTTGATGCTGTTTTGTTTTTTTTCTTGGCCTAAAACTTAGAGCATGTGTTGTTAAGGCTAGGAAAGATAAAGTGCGTTGACTATTTCAAGGGCTTTGAAGTGCAGCATTCAGTATTGGCTGTAAAAGACTCAAAGAGAAGCAGCAAGAGGAAAGATCACTTTACTGAACTCACCGTCAAGTGCTGGAAAAGCCATGCCCTCATAATGTTGGTCGCCACTTTAGGGAAGATACCCCGTTTTTTATTCCTCTTCTTCTCCTTGTCGGGGTCGTCGTCATCTCCTGTGCTGGGTGATGCCACACTGTTGTCCAGACCGTCACCTGTCAAAACACACACCACACACACAGGTCCTGATCAGTAACAGAAACACAGAAGCAGGCAGTGCATCCCCCACCCCCCAGAAAAAAAACTAGGCAACAGGGTAAGCTGGCAACAATAGTGCTTCTTTGAAGCGTCACGTCTGAATGCATTCATTTTTAATACTTTTATAAATAACCCCCCCTTCTCATCCCCCACACAACGCTCAGAAAAAGAGAGAGAGTACAATGGACTTGTAAGGTCGCATTTCCCCCCTGCCTTCCAACACAGTGAGTCACCAATGAATTGAGAATGACAGAGAGATTTAGTCTTCATTATCCCAGGGAAATATTGATTGAAGCTCGCCCCGGTGTCTTTTTACCTCAGGTGGGAGTTACACACTATAAAAAAGGGGAAGGAGGGGGGTGAATATGGCTGCTGCACAAAACGGCATCCCTTTCAAAGAGCTGCATTTTAATAACAATGCTGCATGGGTGTTTGCAGCAACCTGTGGGTGCTCGATAAGGCTTTATAATGGGCAGTTTGACATACCAGAGCAGAGGAGATGGCTTACGTCGCCTTTTCAGCCTCACATTGCCAGTTTGCTTGCGTACGCTGATTTTATTCAGATCCCCCAATTATAGTACGCTTTCTCCCTCAATGAGAGCCCGAACCCGCCACTGAGAAGACTTCTGATAATTGTTATCATGAACCCGCAATTCAAATAATAAACCATAAAAGAAACACGAGCAAGGCAAACAACAGCACGTTGCAAGCGTTTCAATAGCGGAGGCACAGGAACGAAGAGAGTAACTTATTGATTACATATAAAGCACTTCCAAAAGCCCCAGCGCTATTCGTACAGAGAGATTATGGTGGGTTAACTCTTTCTCTCGCTGTAGCTTTCAGTCAGCGACATAAGGCACCTGTATCATTGATAATTAATGGAAATGTCTGCAGTAATCCGGTTGGAGATAATTTTTTTTCCCAGCTCCATGCATCAATAGAATAATCAAGGGTCTAAAAGAGTCTTTGCTCCCCATTACCTCAGGCAAAAGAATTCCTGAAAGCATGCCTTGCGGGCACCTGAATTATATACGCCATTAGGAGAGCGAAGGCTTTCTACATTCCATATAAAACACTCCGCCAGCCCTCTCTACCTAGGAGAGAAGCCCCAGAAAAGGCTGAGACTTTTTTAAGTGAAGACTTATGTAGATACAATGGCTTTGCCTTTTACACAAGGGCACTTTCCCTCAGTCTGTCACTTACTAAGAAACTGACCAGAGCTGAATCGCCCTCCCCCAACACACACAGACACAACACAAAACTGAAAAAAAAAAAAAAAAAAAAAAAAAAAAAAAAATATTCAAAACTAAAAGCTGTCAAAGGAGAGTTTCGACTACATCATTAACTGATGCCAAAAACAGCCCTGGCTCAGAGAGCAGTTTGTCTTCCGACTGTGTTTAGGCAAATAGAACTTCCCAGCTCCCATCTGGAGAGGCAGTGGCACCGCTGGTTTGTAATCTAAGACACCATTTTCATTAGAAGCAAATGCTTCAAATCCGGTGTAAAGACTAGTTCGTGTTCAGCAAAGCCTAAAATAATAAACCCAGGGCTTGTCCCATGCGAGTTAGCAAAACAGAAGCAAACACTGGATATCAGGTCAGACGGAGGAAGAGGGAAGGGGGGTATGACGAAAGAGTGAAAAAGGGCAGGGGCCGTTTGAGTGATGTCTGAGGTAACTCTGTTGTGTGTGTGCTCTCTTGAGCTTTGGTCTTCCGCCTCTTCTAGCCATTTTGAACTATTTAACCTCTCTTCCCCAATATTTTCCCTAAAAACTAACCTCTTAAGGCCTACACCTTGAAGGCAAACGAGGGGGAGGGAAACGAAAGCTGTCAATTTTATTGGGATTTCCATTTTTTTACGCAATTTGATACCGATTTAACTTAGTCGAGTCTGGTACTAATTTCACCTCTTTTTTAGCATTGCAGTGTGAATGTAAGCACATGGCTGTGTCTATACAGCAAGTTTCTGTAAAACTGTCATCCCATTGCTAGTCAACACAGTAACTGTTCAGTTGCATGCAACGAAAAATATGGCATAGTGTGATTTTTGTTGTGTTGTAAGAGATTGTATCCATTTTGTCCTCCAAAATCATGTCAGAAAAATCATCAAACATGCAAAAAGCTCACAAGAAGAAAGCATTTCTGATTGGCTAAAAAGGCGTCACTTCCCTGACTCTTTTCTAGGGCTGTAACAGAGATGTACGTTCAGGATACCTATTCCAACATGCTGATAGCTGTCATTTTTATTGTTATTTTCATCTTCGGTGCAATTCAACACTGGCTCACCTTATTCGACTAGGGCTAATTTCGCATCTATTTTAGCACTGGTGTGTCTGCTTAGGCATGTGGCAGTGTCTATACGGCACTTTCGTTTCAAAATGTCAGGCCGTTGCCGAGCTTCCGCACTCTACCCGCGCCAAATAAAGACGAATGATGGCGGCGAGACTGAAAAGGTGGAAATAATCATAAAAATGATGCTAGTCCATAAACAAGCTCACAGCCTCATTAGTCCAGCAGCAGGCTCCACTGGCAGATTTATGCGCCTTTTCGCTGATGCCATGAGGAAATGCCACGGGCGAACTTTGGCCAACTGCTAATGGGTTATGACAGCGTCTTAGCAACTACTGCAGGGAGGGGGGACGTGCGGTCCGGTCCGCCACTGACAGAGAAGAAAATGTCATCTCATCTGGCCATGTGTGGTGGAGTCTATGCAGCAATTAGAGAGCAGGCCAGTGACTGGAGCAGGCCAGAGGCTGAGGAGGATGCCCCGCGGCTAACCAGGGAGAGAATTTTTTATGACCCCCTCGTATGCGCACACACACATCCGTGCATGAGATCAGCATGTGACGCTCTAGATGCCTGGCTGCTGCTAAAATCAGGTTAGCTTCCCAACATGCCTTTGTCAGCCAGCTCTTCTGATTGGCTCATCTGCTCCATCTCGATACCTGTCTCCTGCTCTCTCGATCTCTTCAGCCATCTCTCTCTCTCTCTCTATCTCCACCACTCTCTCTAACTTACTAAAGGCGCTTTCTGACATTATCAGAGAGATGTAGGCTAATCTGTTATGATCCGATTACTCAAAAAGGGCACTACCTGTTCCCCTTGCCGTGTGCGTACACAACTCCAAAGTGTCAGCCATTTTTCTGCTGCTTTACAAATTAGCAGAGTGGCACTTCCAATCCATCAAGCAATGTCAAGCGTTCATTAACATGCTACAAAAAAGATGACTTGATGCTACATTTTTTGAGATGGAGATCTACCACCTCTGCTGAAAAGACCAGTCAGGCTGGTTAGTTGTTGGTTTGGTTAGGTCTTCATGATGAGTTCTCTGTCCAGAGAACAGAACTTGCGGGTAAAGGTAGTTTAAAGGTTTAGTGTGTAATATCTGTGATTTTCTGTCATGATAATAGCATTGGATCAACCAATGATGTGAGTTTGGGGGTGTGGCTATCTGTTTATCTAAGCAATAAAGCTTAGTTATTAGCAATATGTTATTTTTGCATTTATGATTGAAATTTACACATGTCACCCATAACAAGGCCATTGGGGATTGTAGTTCTATCAGAATCTAAAACACAATGTATGCTGTTGCTCATCAGGGTTTCATTTGAATATTTTCAACATTTGGATAAGTCAGGCTGTCATTGCTCATGCTGTATAGCTTCTTGCCCAATTTTAAGAAGTGTTTTGACTACATTTTATTGGCCATGGTCTGATGGATGGGGCCAAGCTGTGGAAACAGATTGGCTTTTGCTTTACACCACATTTGGTCCATGGATGATTTCTAGAGCACCTCTGGCCTCTCCCTGCGGAGGGAGTCAGGTGACCTGTGCTGCTCTCTCACTCTCCCTTAACATTCAAACACACTCTCATATGACTGTACCACGGCTTTCCTGGTCCTGCAAAACCTCAGCCTTAAGGGCCTGCCATCCGCCTTCTTTTCACTATGCACACATTCACACACGTTCACACACTCTTCCTTCTAACACACACACAGAGTCGCATATAAAGAGAGTGGGCAAATGGGAAGAGGGGAGGGTCGGGGAAGAAAAGATAAAGCCGGGTTCATTGTATTCAGGCCATTCACATGGTTAGAATGGACCAGGCAGCGGGGGTTCCCTTTGCATGGGTCACAAGCGCCTCCCACCTAAAAAATATTCTGAACATGCAGGAATTCCTGCGGTATGATTCCCAACAAGAGACACTCAGATTAGCAGGGAGCTTGCCGTGCACGCTTGCCCCACCATACATTTTCTGTTCCTAAAATACATACAAACATTAGTAGCGGTCTGCTGACTGCAATCACTTGCTCTTCCAGCAAAATGGCCTTAGCTCCTCTAGTTTCTGACTTGGAAGGATACATAAAAAGGAAAATAGAGGGTTTAATGAGATGCGACATGGCGGCAATGTGGCAGATCTTTAGTTATGTTGACTATGTTTGGCTCTTTGAGAACTGATCACTTGTGTCTTGTGATATGCATAGCTGTGCATTTGTGTGTATTAATGCTCAACTACTTTTTCGATTTATAATTATGAAGAAGAAAAAATAGCACTGTAAATACTAATCTGCGGAGAGTCATAATTACAATCTGTAATTACCCGGGATTCATTTGAAATAATGACAGTAAATAATGACCGATTTAAATAACTGCAGGCATCTTAAATAATGACACTGTTTTCCCCCCTTTTATTACACATATGATGACAGTGACAGATCTGTAATTCATAATTTGAGGGGGGAAAAGAGTGTAATTACAAGTCTTTCATGCCGTACCTCGTGCGTCTCTGTCATCGCCTCGCAGCGGGGCTAACAGAGAGAGGGTAATGCATAATGTGCCTCATATTCAGTGTTATAATGCCTCTAATTAAACGGAGTCGCCCGCGTGAGTCCTAGCTGAGAGCTCCTCATGCATATTCCCAGGTCTCCGGGATCAGGCCGCTGACATACCCACAGGTGATGGCAAAAATGTCATTGCAAATGTTACGGCTCTTTTTCGTCCATGTCTGTGTAGGGGTCACTTCCACTGAAGCCCCCGACACATTGGAAAGCGTACTGAGGCCCAGGGGCAAAAACACAGCATTAAACTGAGGTCTCTCTCACTCTCTCCCTTTCCCTCCCCTCCTCCTCTTTTCATTCTTCCTCCGGTCCGTGTGTCGAGGGGGGAAACCGGTCAAATGAAAGTGTAGGGCCCTGAGTTTACCCTTTCATGTCGAGCACTTTTACTGTGTAACTATTGATTTTTCTCCTTTGTAATTTTTTTTTAATCTGAAGATATAAGGCAGGCAGAAAAGGCAGGCTGGTGAGGTTCAAACGGGAACACTTTAAGAGTCCTCTGATTCCACCGAGGCAACACACACACACACACACACTCACAAAGAGTATACATGCTCTATTCTCCCTCTCTCTCTCTCTCTCTCTCTCTCTCTCTCTCGCTCTCTCTCAGACAGCTTTTGACACCTTCTCCAGGGCCAGCTTTGTTCGATATCCAGGCAGACCGGATGGCTGTGAGGAAAGTGTTTTTTAAAAAAAGGAACATGGCTTGCAACAAAAGCTAAGAGCCTTCGCTGGTCGCAACAACAGCACTACTGCAGCAATCTGCCTGGAATTCAACTCATCTGAGCGCTTTTAAACCTCTCATCATCTCCTCTAGGTGAACCTAAAACAATACACACACACACACACACAAACACACAGCCAAATAAAGACATGACATCCATCCTTTGACTCAATTGAGAACAGCAACTTTTCAATATCTGTAACAGACAGAGGCCTGGAGACAAACTGTTTTGTATTGTTCCTTTGTGTTTTTTGGTATATTTTAGTAATGAGCGAAACGCAACCAGAGACGTGTGGTTAACTGCGTCGGTCTTCATTATTGGCTTCTGGCAGATCATTTTCCACATGGCAGCTATCTAAATGACACAGGCTGAGATAAGTGCTCTAATGCACAGGGATTTTCCCCAACTACAGCATATCGCCATCCATTGGGCTGTAGTACAGTAGATAATGTGAGGGTATTTCACTTCTAATAATAGCCTGCTTGGTCTCCCCTGCGTTTGTTAAATGTAGTTAACATGGAGAGTGAATTGTATGGCAGAATTACACAATGATCCCTGCTTATAAAGAAAACCCGGGCACTGTTATTACTGAAAAGATGGTGGTGGGAAAAAGTCATCCAAAGGATGAAATGTAACATCAAATAGCTTTTCTTTCAATGATAAGCTGCTCTTCATTCAGATCCATTATGTCTGCACATACAGCAGAAGATCCCCGTTTCACCTAAAGAGTCTATATGGAGAAAGTTAAAAGCTAGCCTTTTCATCCATCTGCTTAGATAGCTTGATTGGATAGATAGACAACATATATACATATGCCTTGGGATTAATAATTAATGCTGAAAACAGATTGGCTAACTACAAGAACACACTTCCAAGACTTTTGCAGGTGACTTACAGATTTATGTGTTGATATATATATATATTGGAAACATTACATTTGTTTAGGTTTTTGAAAGACGTCTCTTTAACTCGCCAAGGCTGCATTTATTTGATCAAAAACACAGTAAAAACAGTAATTTTGCGAAATATTATTATAAATTAAAAGAACTGTGTTCTATTTTAATATATTTTCAAATGTATTCAAATTATTATTATTATTATTATTATTATTATTATCAATGTTTAAAATGTTTAAACAGTTGTGCTGATAATTAATGGCTGCTCTGTCAAATCTTCGTCATCGGTTAGGAACCTGGGTGTGCTCTTTGATACCAATCTTTCATTTCAAAGTCACATTTCTAGCATCTGTAAAACCGCATTCTTCCATCTTAAAAATATATCTAAATTACGACATATGCTTTCAATGAAAAATGCGGACCAGTTAGTTCTCAAAATTCTGGCCAGTTGATAATACCTAGAATATCACGATCGACTGCTGGCGGTAGATCATTTTCCTATTTAGCACCTAAACTTTGGAACAGTCTTCCTAACATTGTCCGGGAAGCAGACACACTCTGTCAGTTTAAGGCCTAGTCCACACGGACACGGGTATTTTTATAACCAGAGTTTTTCCTCCTGCGTTTTAAAAAAAATCCCGTCCACACCTGCTCGATTTAAAAGAAATCTCCGCCTACATGAAAACGCAAAAACACGCTTTCAAGCGCTGTCAAGAGCATGCCACACCAGCAGGCGGCGATATAACCCTAATCGTAAAGCCACGTTGGCCAATCAGAAGCCTGAATCAGAAGCAAAACCCCGGTTTTACTGTCTACACGACAACACTGCAACCGGCGTTTCTGAAAATCCTCACCCTGGCAGGGGTTTTCAAAAATGTTCGGTTTCAGTGACCTGATACTGCGTTTCTGTGTGGACGAACGGCCGAACCGCGTAAAAAAAGTAATGGTTATAAAAATACCCGTGTCCGTGTGGACAAGGCCTAAATCTAGACTAAAAACGCATCTCTTTGACCTGGCATTCACATAGAACATTATACATTTCTATTATTCATATCAGTTAAATGATTATTAGGCTGCATAGATTAGGTCAGCCGGAACCGGGGACACGTCCTATAACACCCGATGTACTCGTTACATCATAAGAAGAATGGCATCTACGCTAATGTTAGCCTGGGTTATCCCAAGGTTTTTTTCTCCATTCTGTCTCCTGATGGAGTTTTGGTTCCTTGCCTCTGTCGCCTTGGCTTTTAGCTTGCTTAGTTGGGGACATTTAATATTCAACAATATTATTGATCTGCCTTACTTCAGGTGGACGATGACGCAATTTTCTTCTAGAAACAAACTTTGTTGTATTATTTTCATGTTATCACTGTGTAGCTGCTTTGATCCAATCCAATAAAGGTGACTTGGCTTGACTTTCTTAAGGATTATTTGAATGAAGCATTTATTAAATTGATTTATTATGTTTATTAAAGCATTTATTAAATATAAATATTTTGTCAATTTTGATCAATTTAATGCATCCTTGATGAATACAAATATATAAAATTTTCTCTTTTTTTTTAAATATTGCCACAAAATGTTTGAATGGTATCATTGATTCCACAAAAATGTTAAGCAGCTCAATGGAGACAGCCATGCTGACAGCCAAACCTTGACCCTTGGTTGTGAAAAATAAGGACATAGGAAAGATTAAGAATATTAATCTATTAAGAATTAATATTCATTTTTTAAGAATAAAGACATAGGAAAAATCAAGTCATTCTAGGATGAACTGTAACATCAGGAGGCATTTCTTTAATAAGCTGTTCTTCACTCAAAGTGACAGATCCGTTATGCCTATATTTACTGCAGTCTAACGAAGGCCTCGAATTCACCCCTGTCAGACATGCTGAGGCCACAGGAAGTGGAGCAGAGGGAATGTGGGGGAATTGTAGTTCTATCAGCTTATGGTGAAATAGGGAGATAAGGCTCAGGGCTGGAAGTGACGGAAACAGAGCTGGGCTGAACGTCTGCTTCCTGACAGCAACAGATCAGGGGCGGCTGGACGTGGGCGATACCATTACAGGCTGTGCAGTCCTCTATTGAGACCACAAACACACACGCACTTACACATATATTCACAAAGAGCAGGGACAGCTCTGAGGAATTTTTTGGACATTTTTTAGGTTATCAAGCTGGGAATCTTTCTGGTTCCTGCCATTCTTTGACTCAATCGGGCTCCCAGGGCATTGCTGGTGATCGGGTTACGGCTTGCACAAAAAAAAAGGAAAAAAAAGTGCACGCATGCTCGCACACACATGCATTCACTCTCTCTCAAGCACACATTAAGCAAACACACCCTCTCTCCATACACATACACACCCTCTAAAAGCATACAACTTTTGTTTGTTTGTTATCTCTCTTTCACTCCTTAAATCTTAAAAAAAGAAACGCTTGAGGAGGTCTTTATCTTTACCCCTAAATCCCTTCAGCAGGTATCCATGTCAAAAGACTAGGGCTAGGCTCTGGGAGAGGATTGTTTAGTAAGGGTCAGTCCTGGGTCAAGCTTTCGGCCCGTTGTTAACACAGCCCTCCCCCTGGTGCTTTTTGCACCGGCCTCCATCTGCACACACCTTCGTCCACTGCCACTCCAAAACTCCAGCACCCCAGCAAATAATCCCTCTCTGTGAGAAGTCTCTGGTGACAAATACAAAGGTCAAATAGCTTTAGCACACAGTGCAAGGGAAGCCAAATTCCCCAAATATGGAGCTTCGGTGGTGTTTGCTCGCATGAAATTGACTTTCTGGGGTGTCTCCAAAAAGGGATGGTAAATTCCTTCGTTCTTTGTTGGGATTCATGCATTAAAGGTCTTTGCGATTGAAGTTCTGACGTATCAAAATGAAATACAATACAAGTGGTGGACAATACATTGTTATTCATATAGGTAAATTAACATGTCAAGGAATACAGCAATGGACATACCAAAAAAGGCTCTGGAAAATGTCAATAAATATGAGGAGAAAGACATATGGAAGAAAAAACTGACAATCAGAGAGTACAGTTTGGTCTATCAGGAAGAACATTTTGACCTGCTACCAAGCATCACCTCGTCATATCTCTTCTGGACAGCTCACAAGTCTTTGTAACAGTCCCAGGACCTCACATGAACAGTCCCAGTCACTATCGGCAGGAAAATATTCCTCATGCAGTATTATCGGTAGGGCAGCATATGGCAAACTAGCAGCAGGCTACTCATCCTCATCCTCTTTGGAGGCTAAAATTAGCACAATACTGTTTGTGGCTTTAAGCTGGACTCAAACCCACTGTGATACCGCTAATAAAAAGACTGGCCTCCTGCTTAGAGAAAGAATGTACATCCCTACAGATCACGGGAGGATTATCCTGCTGGGATAATGTTTTTTCCTGCAATGGCTGCAAAAAGATTTATATTTTTAATCAAATTTTATTCGGAAACAATATATCAGGCGCTCATCGTGGTTGACTAGAATAGCTCCTACAGGTCAATGGGGATATTGTAAAGAGTATCGTCAACAAGAGACGTCTTTTTGGCTGAGGATAACCCGAAAAGAGATTGCTAATCTCTTTATCAAAGGCCTAAATAAACTAAGGCGAGTGCATGTGACACAGCCACACAAGAGCATCTGATTAATGAACAAAGAGTTAAAGCCTGTTTGTTTACTGTCACTCACTGTTCCTCAAACTCTCTTCCCAACATCCCCCTCCATCCCTCCCTTCCTTTCCCTTCCTTTTTGCCTCCCTGCTCTGGCCTTCCTGCCCTCTTTATCAGGCGAACCAAACAGTGATAGCATATCTCACTGGACGATATCAGCTCTTTCCTAAAAACTTGGATACAGCGTATCTGATAGACACTCAGTGGGTTTGCACTGCTCCTCCCGGGCCGTGCTGAGTAATGTTCACTCAGGTCTTCTAAAGCAGACCTAATGCATTGTGACACGTCAGTGATGAGCTGCGCTGATTTGCCAAATTCACATGAACCTCTACAGCACAGATCAGATGACGGGGCATGGCGTGGGGATTTTTTGAATGGAGCAATGGGGTTTCCCAGCCATTAGCAGCAGATCAGGAAAAGGAACAGAAATTGTGCAACAAAAAAAAAAAAAACATGACCCCTCTCAACAGTGACCCTGCATCTGACGAATCAACTATGAATGAAGCGGATATCCGAAAAAGAGCACTTTTCCACTAGCTATTTCAGTGATCAATTATCAGTATTCTACTGATGACCAATAATTCTACAGTTGATATGATCTTGCAGTAATGTTGCTGACCAGAACATCATAAAAGAGAATTTTAATTTCAAGTTTTGAGAATGTACAAGCAGATGAGCGATAATGACAGTGAGTGGCTGTGAAGGGAATATTCAGCAAACACCAAAAATCTGGTTTTGGCAAGAAAAAGAGGGATGGTTTAGAAGGACTTCCTGTACACATGGAGACAGATGAAAAGTGTCTACATCATTAACACACCACAATTATAGCATTTGATCTAAATTTACATCTGCTTCCCACTAAAACTGAACATCACATAGCAAATGACTCCAACCCGAAACTCCTTCTCCCTAGGGCAAAACACCCTTAAAGGCGAAGTGTGGAATTTCTGCACTACTAGTGGTACCAAAGCGAATTGCAAAAATAATGATGGCTTTCAAACATGTTTCAAACGCTCCCCTTTCTTCCATTTCTCGAATAAACAAGTAGTTCCGCCCCACACCATTGGTTGAGACGATGTTGGGTTGCTTAAACAATTTAAATTCTGTTTGGTACCACTAGAGGCACAAAAAACAAAAACAAAAACTTTAAGAGGATGACGTGAGTCTTTACAACAAAAAGAGATGCAACATTACCACATTGAACCAAACTCTTATATCAGAGAAAGCTCAGAGGAAGAGGAGTAGATAGAGGAAGACAAGGATATCAGTAGCACTTTAGTCATCCATCTCCCAGAGTTCACATGGTCATGGGTGGGGGGATAAAAGAAGTACTTCAGCAGTAGTTAAATCCCAGAGCAAACAGAAGAGCAAACACAACAGTGACACTTTATATACCAGCTTTATGAGTATTATCTGCCCAGAGACAAGGTGCTCAATCAGACTATGAAAGCTAGTTAAAGGCAATGATTAGGAAAGCAGAAGAAACAGCTGATATATGGGGAAAAGGAGGGGGGGGGGGTTGTTTGCTTGCACTTTCTCACTTTTCACTCTCCTTTTTCCCACATGACAGAGGACATCACCCTAATCCCAAAGGCAAACTGTCCCTTGGTGTGGGAACCAGTGGCGTTTCCCCTTTTTTCACCATGGGACTGCTGTGCGTACATACAGTCTTATCAGGAGTAGGGCCATAAAGCCATTGGTGCTGATCATTTTCGGAGAATCAAGTGGTAGATTGTTGGTTGTGCCATCACCACTGAGATTCAGTGGGGTCATAAACACGCCAGTGATTCAGATTCCCCTAAGTTCCACACGCTATCCTTCCCAGAGGACACCTCCGTTCGTGCCCCTCGCTGACACCGGCTAGCATCTCCATGACTTTTTTGTAATGGCAAAATTCAGCCAATGTGAAATTCAAAAGCGCATCATGCAAAGCGGCTTGGAAGAGAGAACATGGTGCATTGTGTGGAATAAAAATGGTTCTTTGATTTCATACTTCTTGTCAAGCATGTGCATTCCCAAATGCTTACCTGCACTTACTGGAATTGGTACCTTACTCTTTTTCCTGTGATCCCTTGCTTTCTCTATGCCTTTCCCTCTCTTTCTTTCTTCTCTGCTCCTTCTGTGGGTGTGTATGATGTGATGTGTGATGTGTGATGTGAATGAGAGAGAAAAACAGCAGGGGCTGCTCGGGCCGCCCGGTGCCGGTCTTAGATCCCTGCACTATAAAAACCGCACACCTTTTATCAGCCATTATGCCTCTGATTTAACCAGATTACCCCACCAACGTGCTGCCACTGATACACGGAGAGAGCATAGAGCGATCAGCCTCCCCCTCCTGTGTGTAGCACTTTTGCATGCACAGAGAAGAATCTAGTGAGGCAGGAACAACTGCTGACTGACTACACCTGAATGACAACATAGAGCTCCTATCGCTCTTTGAAGCACAACATTCGCACACACCAGGCTCGATTAAAGCAAAAAAACAAAGTCAAAGAGCAAGGGCATCCAGACAGCGAGCGAATGGAGAAGCGTCCTCCTAACAGCTCAAAGTGACTGAGATAAACAAAGCCAGGACCCTGCTGTAAAATCAAAAAGGAAAGTGATCAGCATTGTAGTGCACTCAGCAATTGAGGAGAGCACTGAAAATAGCACATGAGAAATGCAAAGGCATGCAGGCGGCACTCAGAGACCGAAAGAAAGAGCGAGAGAGAAAGGGGCAGGGTTCTTCCAGTCTGCTGGACAATCGTTGCAATTAACGGGTGACTTTGACAAACACGTGAGGCGGGGGCTCGGTGGGCGGATCCAGCCTCAGAGGTTCGCTGGCATCCTGTCAGAGGCCATGTCTGCTGGTCAGTCTCAGATGTCAGCCAATCACAGAGCAGAGATGGTGGCCAGGAGCCAATGAGAGCTCTCGCTCAGACTGACCTTCACACAGGCCGGTAGCAAACTGAACATTAAGTCAATGATGACAACAGCACTCACCACAATCAATCTAGCAAAGTAATGATTAGTTTGATGCATGAAGTTTAGCTGCACCTTTTAAGTAATAGCATCAAATGAGTCCACGTAACGTTTACAGTACTGTTCATTGACCTGTATTTTTTGTAAAAAGTACATTCCAAAATTTTCACACATCTTAGGCCGTTTCAGTGGGTTTTTACTGTACATTGACCTGTTTACACCACACCTGAATGGTCGCATTCGTCAATAGACATTCCAGTCGAGTTTGGTCAAGTAAATGAACTTCATAACTCGCTTTGAGTAACCCACTTGAGTTCTGACTGGCTCCCACAGTCTTACCGCAGTACAGTTTTGGAGTCCATGGCTCTGCATGTAAATTTATGCAGACAATAACAAGAGCCTCACAGGAACTATTTGACTTGGCACACATGGGGCCTTTCGCAAATGGGTCCTGGTAATTGCTGATACATATCTGACTCCTGTAGTCATCACCTTGTTCCCAGACCCTTTGATGAGGCAGAGAAACCCAAAGCCTTTCAAAACACTCAGCATGATCTCTGCGTATGTGAGAGCATGTCATTTTCCACGCGCCCTTCCCTTTTTTGGTAGGGGTTCATATCGCCTTCGTTCTCAATGCAGCCCAAGGGTGTCCCTTTTAATCTGGGTGGGCGCTGGTCTTGCCAAGAGTCCAGAGTGAGCAATACTCGACAGTCCATAATAATGATTTGTTTTCTTTTTACCCACTGAGGGTGGATGCTCAGAAAAGATGGCTTCAAGATACAATTCCAGAAGATGTCCCCCGAGAGGACGGCTGTTAAACAAAGGCGGGTGCATACGAGCATGCTACGCTAATATATGGGGTCTAATTAGAGATGGGCTGGACTGAGTCTCTGCTGGACTCCGCTAAGAAAGTTTCTGTGAGTGCAGTGAGGGAGGAGCGGGCTTTATTCTCCCCCCTTAAAGGGGAACACTCGCACTTTGAAGGGCACAGAATCATGAACAAGGAAAATGCTGTCCTCAGTCGTACTAAGATGCTATTTAGGTGCGGTATGGAAAACATGGTGTGGATGGCAGCCACTAGAACCATCAGCTATGGTGCCAATCTCTATGTAGATGGGTTACAGATGTACTATGTTATGCATGTTCCTTTGCTGTTGGAAAGTTTATGACCGTTTGTTATGATGCTTTTATTGCATAAGAGTCTTTCTCATTTCTTTCACTCTGGTTTTTTTATTTGAAAGATGCAGGTAATATGCAGTAGCAACGAGACTCTTTCTTATAGATATTTATAAGGTAGATAACTTGTTAAAGCTAATTATAAGTGTAAGCACATGGAAAGAAACAATCTCAGGAGAAAGTCTGAGACTGAGAGAAGGGGCCAGTTGGGGACATATTGGCATGAGTTTCTTGGCTAACAGCAATGGTCTTATTGGGATTATGAAGTCACTCCTTACAGAACATGCTAATGCGGATAGCACCACTGCTTTACACAATCAGCAATTAACCCACATTAACATAATACTTCCACTAAACCTCCACTGGCGTGAATAAGGCCGAAGGGGCTGAAGTGTTCGGGTCATTTGTTCACGCTGAACAAACTCAGCATACATCCAGGTTCATAGCTCAGCCTCACAGCGGCCCTTCCTGCTAGCGCACGACACAACAAACACTCATCCAAAACACTGGGGTGAGGGAACATGAGGGGACGAAGGAGGGGGGTGGACATTAAAAGCCTGACGATAATTGGAAGTATGTGAAAAATGACGTGTCACTTTGGTCAATAAAGAGCAAAGGTCACCGTAGGCAGGAGCCCAAACTCGGCACAAAATGTGCTCATTAAGGCATCCAATCAGAGTGTGGCGAGCAACCGGCCATTAGTCATCGGCCATCTGACCAACTCGGCCGGGCCGGCCTCTCTCTTATTGCTCTCCCTCTCTGTGGAGGGGGAAAACCGGCGCTGGTAAATAAATCGTTGCTCAGTCATCTGGAACATAATGTGGTCCTTTCTGCTCTCATCCTGCTTTGCCTGCTGGCTGTGCAGCCCTCAAACTGCTGCCTTGACATCCCTTTCAATAATAAATGAAGTTGCTTTTTGCCTACAGTTTGTTTGAAACCCTCCTCCACTCGGCACCTCCTACGCCAGTTCTCATTGGCGAAAACCACACAACTAACCAATCACCATGCCGAACATCTGATGACTTTGTTTACAGTTTGAATTTTACAGACATGACATGAAGTGAGTGAAGTTGGCTTTCATTCCTTTAAGAGGGAAATTCTACCAAGAGATATCCAAGATTGTTTTGTGAGAATTTATCTTTTCTCTTTGAAAAATTCAAAAATCTTGGACTGGGGTTTAACAGAAAATATAAAGCTTCATCAGTGTAAAATCCCTTTTGTTAGACTGTCATCACCAGCGTCTTTCTTCAGACCCCCTGCCCAGATGGGCCCAGAGGAAGGTTCATTAATGCAGTCTTATCACAACCAGCTGATGGACCTACGCCACATCACCGGCCAGCAACGGCCTAAACATCTGCTTTAACTCTCTCCTGCTCTCTACATACACAAGCTTGGCTTAAGATGGTAAGCTAGACACATCTGCATAGTCAGATACTGACACTTTCATAGAAACATACTTTTTACACTGCTCTCTGGAATACTTGACTCTGATTGGTCAATCACGGGCATGCTGCGATCAAGTATTGTGCAAACTATACAACTGATCGCTATCCCATATTTTCTACCCGACTCTGCTACTTACTCTGTACTACTTTACAGTCCTGATGACACTGTCAAGGTTTATTTTATGATGATGGTGGGGTGACTGTACCTTATCCCTTACATATGCATCAAAGGATGACTCAGAACTTTACCTTGTTCGCTGCTGTTGTCCCCACTGTGCGATGTGTGTCCTCCGCTGGATGGTCCCGGTGTGCCCCCGGAGCGTGTAGAAGCTGTATCATCATGGTCTCTGTTCCATGAGGTCTGTGAGGAAAGGGAGAGAGAGAGAGACATAGAGTAAGACGCACAATCAGGCATCAGATCACAGGAAAACATGCACACGCTACAGTCCCATGTTACAAAGACAGCTGGCTTTATCAGATGTTCCTCATTTTGTTGTTTTTCATCCTTTTATATCAGTCCCTACAACCTCACACAAAACTTCAATCGGCAAAAGGTTACAAGACTTATGGACCAAACCCAGTCACTGAGCACTGACGCCACACAGCCACTGGCTTCCTTAGACTCACACAAACAATGTAGCAGAATGTAGCAAAACAGAAGGGAGGTACTGTAAAAATTAAATAAAAATACAGCACTATTTTAATTAACAGATTTAAATTGTAAGTAAAAAAAAGTTGTATTACCCAAGACAGAATATCCATAATCCAGAAACAAAAAATAAAAACAATGAAAGAAGAATTAGCAATAGCAGCTATGATGTGTATGCCTGTCCATACACATGAACTGGCTAACTCTGAATACAAGAAGAGCCAGTCACTCATCTCTTATATCCCAGAGCGAGGGAGGGTATATGTGTGTGTGTGTGTGTGTGTGTGAGTGTGAGGCTGTTCGCTTGTCGCTGGCCTAGCGAATCAAAATGAAATCAAATAAGGGCCATTCTCCTTGAAGTTGGGAAGAGGAGGAGGAAAAAAATATAGAAATCCTATTGACAATTAAGCTTAGGTGTATAATAGAGAGAAAGTGTCAGCTGTTGGGCGGATGGTATGTGGCAAATGGAGCAGACATGGGGATAAAGAGAAGTGGACGGAACAATGGCGAGCCGAGGCCTGCACACACTCAGCCCCATGCAGGGCCTACTTGTACTATAGAACAAAACAGATGTTGCCTCTTATCACAGGGTGCCTCCACAAAAGTAACATTAGTGTGGGAGGAAAATATGAGCATCAGAGATGATAATGCTCAATAGCAGGCACAGAAAATCTTTAGACCTTTTTTTTTTTTATGGTGAATATTCAGTTCTTTGGATTTAAACATGGAATAATGTGCTAAACATAGTTAAGAATGGTGTATTCTTACTGAAAGCTGAAAGTATAATCAAAATAGACAAAATATTAAATAGGAATGACTTTAGAACTTTTACTTTTTGTGGAAATCTGAGAAGAGTTGTGCACTCACATATTACTACATGATTCGTACTTACACAAATAAGTACTAAGTAATATTAATTAACTGCATGTACTTACTATAGAGTTACGGTTAGGGTTAGAGTTTGGTTTAGGGTTAGTTACTGTACATGCATAATTGGTAACACTTTACTTAAATCCTATAATCCATTAGAAAAGTATTTTAATGCATTAATTATGCCTTGTAATGAATCTTATGATGCATTGTATGGTCTCATGAATAATTGTAACCACAGTTATAATGCATTATAATACACCATTAGAAAGTATAATGCATTAAAACTCGACAAATAACCAGTATCAGATGTAACAAGGAATCTGTGAATAGTATAATGCATTTTAACTTTGGTTACAATTATTTATGAAAAGATATAATGCATTATGATGTACATTATGAATACTTTTATAATACATTATAGACAAAGGCTTTAAGTAGAGTGTTACCGCATAATTTACTGCTTTTACTATAATAAGTACATGTCTATCACCTTAAAATAAAGTGTTACCCAAATGTTTCATCATTCATAATTATGTCTAAATGTAAACATAACAAACATAAATGTATAAAGCAGTTTGGAAAATGGAACGTTTTAGCTCTGTTGATTTTATAACTACACTCCTGAAGTAACTAAACATGTAAATATTGATCTCTTTTATTTATACTGTACTCTTAGAATGAAAACCAAACAAAAGATTTCTTGGTAAATATTGAATAAAAAAAAATAAATAAAAAAAATGGAACCAAACTGAAAGTCTCCTAAAAACTTGTGAGGCAAAATAGTGCCAGCCGTTCTAGATATATTTTTAAAAAATGTCCAGAAACAGTCACAAAAAAAAAAAAAAAAAAAAGAGATGTATTCTGCAGCATACCAAAAGTATGCCGTAAGAGGTAATCTAGAACACATGCCCAGGGAGCAAACAGTTAAAACTGAAATTGCCAGTTTCTACAACTCTTTGTAAAAGAGAAAACGAGAGAGAGAGAAAAAAATGGAGGGAACTTGTTTATTCAGAGCTTTGTGGAAAAGAATGGTACAGCACCCTGGAGACCGAGAACCCTAGAGTCCCCACACGTAAAAGGATGTTTTTTACGCACAACAAATCCCACTTGAAAATATAATTAGAACGGAGAAAATAGCAAACTATTGCATTAACTGTAATTGAACAAAAGAGCAGCGGGGCTTGTGGGAGGCTGTCGCTCGGCCCCATGGGAATGGGGGAGGGTCTCGGCCGAGGGTGAGTGACATCTCCAGGGTGCACTCCAGTCTATTTATAACTGCCCCGACAATCTTGTCCACCACAGATCTAACAGCTAATTAATAATATAAAAAAACGCAGAGCAGTCCACCGTCGAGCAGACACCCGGAGGAAACCGCACAGGCGCATGAGAGAAGGAGTAAATATGTGGGCCAGAATGAACAGCGGGTGGAGGCGGTGTGGATGCAGATGGTTACAGGAGAGATGAGTGCCTGTCCTGCTGCACACAACAACACACTTGATATATTCACTGTCCCTCTAATGAGCTAGCTACAATTTATTCAGTGCTTTTTTTTTTTTTTTTTTTTTTTTTTTGGTGGTGGTGGTGGTGGGGGGGGCTTCATCCCTTCCCCCTCCACGTTTTCTCTTCCCTTGCTCCTTTTCTCTCTCCCTCCTCGTGTCATTCTCTCTCTCCGGTGCAGGATGTAGATTAATTCAATGCTTAATTGTTTAGTAAATTCAATTTTCCACATTCTATTCTGCATAGCTTTAGCTAAAGTTCTTAAAGCTGCAGTGCGTAGCCCAGGGAGAAGCGTTTGTCATCTGTGCCTTTCCTTTTTTCTTTTTTTTCATTACCATTTTCTTCCTCCACCACTTAATTCGCCATGAAAAGATTTTCCTTGCTGGAAATTCTGATTCTGCTATGATCGGTGAGGCATTCCAATTCATTGCATTTTCATTGTGTTGGGTCTTAGATGGAAGCTCTCTTTCTCTGCACATTATACACGCACTCATGCAAAGAATATTGGGCTTCCAATTCATTTATAATAATAAAGAAAAATGTTTCAGGTTACTGTAGACTTCACAGGGGAAAGAAAACTCATAAACAGTATATGTTTACAATTTCATGCCACAGTGACTGCTCTCTCACTCTCTCTTTTTTTTTTAACACAGACTCACCAGTGTCACATTGTACTAGGCTATTTTTGGTTCCTGGCTTTATCTAGATAGCACAACAAAACGGACAGAGAGAGAGAGAGATAGAGAGAGAGAGAGAGAGAGAGAGAGAGAGAGAGAGAGAGAGAGAGAGAGAGAGAGAGAGAGAGAGAGAGAGAGAGAGAGAGAGAGAGAGAGAGAGAGAGAGAGAGAGAGAGTTTTATATGCCTCATCAAACCAGATTAGCAAAGACACTTGAACAAGCTCACTAAAATACTCAAGCTCTGCTGGGAAATACTTGGGAAGCACAAGGTTCACACATGAGCTTTGCCCAGTGGATTGCAACCAGAAACTAAATCTGTTCAGGACACTTGTTTATTTGTTTACCCTGGCTTGTTGATAAGGCTGAGATCCTCGATGTTGATAACAGACCACGTGGCTGTCGGTTCAACTCTGCAGAAAAGCATCAGGGCTTCTTAAATGAATGGATGTGGTAATGACATGCACAGAAACAAAAAAAGGGAGGGTGAACGCTAGAACAGACCAATTCCCCCAAACACCTCCCTTTAACAAATCTTACAAAGCAAAATGGAGCGAAATCGGGGAGGAGGGACTTTTGGTCTACAGAGAAAGCGAAATCTCTTCAAATGGCCTGTGGGTGAGATCTCGTTTCAAAACCAGAAAAGTCGCCCTTAATGGCACTACTGGATAATCACACATCTCCTTTAATTACAAAACTGGCTGAAAGACTTTGGAGTGGAATCCTCAAGCTTCATTTCTCAAAAAAACGATGGAATAACTGCAAAGAAGTTTAACTATGGAAACAACTCTAAAGTATTTAATTTAGACAGAAAGTTACACTTAGCATGAAGCAACATTATATGTTTATGAATAGTATATATAAATATGAACAGGGCTAATTCATATATCTCATCAGCACATCTTTAAAAAGAGCAGTTAACTCGATGCGTAATGCCTGTTTTCAATTGAACTAATCAAACACATTTCTATCATTTCCCCATGCCACTTTTTCAAAGGGTAAAAGAGTCACGTTTGCTCTTTATATCACTTGTTGAATCGTTGAAAGCAGCCAACATTTGTCCAGATAAAGAACGAGGGATCTCACCTTCTCATTACTTCAACAAACAGAATGATTCGATTTTAACATTGCCCAACTAGTGTGCTATCAAAAGAGTGAATAAAAACAGATTTTGCGCACTCAGCTCTTATCCAAAAGTGTGAAAAGATGTTTGCTTGAGCACAAGTGACACATTCGACAGTGAGGATAAAACAGCAACCGAAGGAATCTCTCATGACAGGGAAAGTCCTATGTTCTCATTCACTAAAAGCTGAGCTTATATGAAATTGTGCAAAACTACATTTTCAAGCACAAATTATTAAGCACAAAAATGGGACAACTTCTGGGTGGCCTCTATGCAATTCATCAATAACATAGCTAATACTCTGTAATAACACCCCTAGTTTTTAAATTGGCCCTGGACAAAACAGCAAGGAAACTGCAAACAGAGAAACTATTCAGCATTTCAATTATTTCAACCCCTCTTCAGGCCGCATGGAATAATCTAAAGAGCCCTCGAGTACTGAAGTCTAAGCACTGCGGAGGTTTTCATGGCATTGAGTTCATTAGCAAATGGCAATGCCTCTCTGCAATTAAAGACAACTGTGCAAACGCTGCAGCCCGTGGAAAAGAGCGTCAGCACGGAGCAAATACGTCACACACAAGTTACCATGAGCCGGCCAATCGGAAAACAAACGATCCTGCTTCCAGCTGAGGCACAAGAAGGCAATAAACATGCCGAAACTAAAGATAAAGTCATTACTCTGACGCCACTAAATCTATTAGTTGATAAATGGTTGTATCAAAATCAATCAGTCATGACTAATTTCACTTTTTCTATAACATAGTAATAATTGTAACAAATGAGAGAGAGGAAAAAGTAATGTATGGGTGATTCTTCAACTGGAATAACTTTTCTGTCCCCAAGGTAGAAAAGAAAAGAAAAAAGAAACCAAAATCATTCTTGTTTTGCAACAAGTCTATCATAGTTTTACCCAAGTCAGTTTTAAGGTTTACATTATTATAGCTTTATACTTTTATTGTTGCTTTTGTAAGTTCTTTTTTAAAGGTTTAATTGTTGGAAAAAAATGTCTACACAGACATTTTAACTTGATAATTAATGCATAAAAAGTGTTAATGTCAACTTTGCACTATTTCCTAAATTAATCTAATAATTTCAGTTAATTTATAATCTTAGTTAATTTAGTATTTTATTTTTAAAAAAGTCACTGCATGTCTATACTGTTGTCATTGTCATCACACAAAGCATTTTAGAGAATTAAGAATTTTTCCATTTAAGTTACTTTTTTTTTTTTTTTTTTTTACCAATCAAATCAGTATTTCATTATTTGAATTCAGAAACAAACTATTTCATTTTATAAGTTTCAAGATAATTGATGAACCTGTTGAACCTGGTTTAGAAAAAAAATGAAACTTTCTCCACACTGTAAAAAATAAAAAGTTGCTGGCTTAATTTGGATGTTTAAGTCATTTTAACTTAAAATACGTTAAACTGACTAAACAAAAATTTGTTGAATCTTGCATAGGCTAACTCATAAAAAAAGTTGAAAATTGCTTAACTTATTTTGATGAGTTCAAGCAATGTAAAAAACATATGTTGTCATAACTTATTGATCATATAATTCTTTTCAGTGCAACAATTGTCATAAATCAGTCTATAACTCATTATACTAAAATACACTTGAAGGTTGATCAAGCCTGTGATCAGATCAGTAATAGAGAAACATAGTTTGAAAAAAAAGTGTGTGTGTGTGTGTGTGTCAAATTGTTTAAATAATATACGACTTAATACTACATTTATTTACTCTAGACCTATGTAAAAAAACGTCTTTTTTTTTTTTTTTTTTTTTCTTCATTAATGTGGTAATTATACACATATATAATATAAAGTGGAAGCAGGATCTACTGAACAGGATCCTCCAGATTGAAGACCGCACTGAAGGGGTTAACTAGTAGTTAACTAGTCCCGGCTCCGCTCATACGGCACCTGAGGCTCATATGGCCGCGTTTATCAGCGCAATATAGCCTACGAGGAAAACAACGTGATCCAAACTGGCTGAGCCGCATTCACCAGTTCGAGAGAGAGAGAGAGAGAGAGAGAGAGAGAGAGAGAGAGAGAGAGAGAGAGAGAGAGAGAGACTCTGACTTTTTCACCCCTGAGCTGTGCCCTCCTTCTCTTCACACGATACTTGCAAAACAATGCTAAGCTGGAGTTGAGACATTATTGATACGATGCTTCAGTGCACGGAGGACGAAAACACAGAACAGCGCTGGACCACAGAGTTTAATCAATTCTATGTATATTTCAGATTTTCTTATGCTGCAGTATTCCTGCTGGAATAAATTGGCCTTTGAATAAATGAACCGCCTCTCTCCCTCTTGTTAACATTGTTGAGAATTTGCACAAAGGAGATTTTTTTTTCCAGTCCAATTCAACTTTATGCCCGAGGGCATATATTAAAAATACATATGGAACGAGATAATGCATGAGCGACGCAAATTCGTTAGGGATGTCACCGCCTAGCAAGCTCAGACTGTACCCAAAAAAAAGAAGAAAAAATGTAAAATACATATAGGACCTAGGGTCAAATACTCGATGAAGTTAACTTTAACACTGTTGACCAAAAACTGCACAGAGATCGCTCACTACGCATCCAGTTATCTTATTCTTAAACGTATTGGTAACACTTTACAGTAAGGTTAATTAGTTAACGTATCAGTTAGCATGAACTAATGAACTGCACTTATTCAGCATTTATTAATCTTTGTTAATGTTAATTTCAACATTTACTAATACTTTATTAAAATCTTGTTAACATGAACAGTAAACTAACATAAACAAACAATGAACAGCTGTATTTTTACAAACTGACGTTAACAAAGATGAACAAATACAATAACAATTGCTCATGGTTAGTTCATGTAAGTTAATACATTAACTTGTTAACTAATGAACCTTATTGTAAAGTGTTACCAACTTATTTTTTTAAAAAAAATACATTTAAGTTTTAAAGCACTCTATCTAATTTTAAGCAGTAGACTACAATCCTAACCAGCGGCTTTATGTGGATTCATAATAAAACAAAACAGATTCTACCTCGCATTAGCAAACTTTTGAAAAGTTGGACAGTTTACATTGGGGAATCAGACTTTCAGGAAAGATGTAAACATCTAATACAAGCCCTAATATTTAGACGTTAGACGTCATCAAGAAAAAAATATATAGGACACGTCTTCATCTTAAAGTCAATTAAAGATCTGAATTCGTGCCCTCGAGCAAAGCATAAATTGCTCTTATCAAGTTATATACCTGCATACCCAGGGGTCTTCAGCCTAATTTATTTCTATCGCTTAGATTCATCTCTGCTCAAAAGTCAGAAAATTGACACATGCATAGAGTTTTGTCAAAAGAGTTATAAACACAATTGACATCATGCTATTTAATGCATGCCGTTGAATTAGATGCATTATCCGCACAGATCTGCTCATTAACATAATCATTACTACAGCCGAGATAGAACCAGAGGTCGTTTTATTAAAGCCTTGTTTAGTAATGAATGGAACAGGGTTTTCTCTTTCTCATATAAAAGCTGGTGGCACTCATTGGAAAGATAAAACTGCTCGATGCTTTATTCGACCACTCAGCCATATGGAAGATGACGGATTTAAATTATTTAGCCTAATCGCTTCATTACTTTTTATGCTGGCGAATCCACTAATCCCCTTAATATAGCCACTTTTTTTTAAACAATTGCCCCTCCCAGGACTCATTTTATTAATTAACAAAATAGGTAGCCTATATTTTAAATAAATATTATCGACGTGTTGCGCTAAAAGCAACGGACACGTAAAAGTTTAATTTAAAGTGCTTAAAGTTCAAGAAACATCAAAGAATCCACCCGCAGAAACTGGCGCATATTAAAAAAGCACAGAGACACAGAATTCCATATAGATTTTCCTATAAAACACACAGAGTACTGTATGGCACAGTAGCTACTGCTCAAACATGAACGCGCGCAGCTTATGCTATTCAAAGCGCTGAGAGTAGAACTCTGAGCAAATGCGCGCTCTTGTCTGAGGAAAAACACTGACAAGGCAACTAATGAAGCGTGAACAACAGCAGAAAACCAAAGCACCAAATCTCAAAATGTCTACTATAGCTATGTCTCCATTAGCTTCGTAATATTTCCGTAATATACAATAGATAGCCTAAGCATTTGGTTTGATTAAAAAAAAAAAGGCAGACGAGAGAAAAGAAGAGGGAAAGGACTAAATTAAAATCGACAAGAAACAGGTCAAGTTTATGGCAATGCTTTCACGAGCTAATCTCCTCGGGTCAGTTCCGGGATCAAACCGTAATGAAGCAATAATGGGCCACATTATTCCAAATTTTTCAATCCGATGGAATTTAAAAGCCTTAATCGTATGCAAATAACGCCGAGCAGAGAAAGTGACCCAAAAGACGATCTGAATGGCCGGGAAAGAAATGGACTCCTCCACGTACCTGATCAAGTGGCCCCGATGATCTTGTAATTTCTTCACTGTCTGATTTTGATCCTCCTTCTCTGTCGTCTATAACCAAGTCGATGGGCATCTTTCCTTTCAAACAGCTGATGTACCGATGACAGAAATTGTCACAAAGTTCATGTACCTATAGATACAAAAGGAAGCAGGGAGGTGGGGTAAAAAAAAAAAAAAAAAAAAAATCACAAAGGGTCATCACAACGAGTTGACAAGTGCATCCAGAACTCCTATTGACATGGTAAACCTCTCCCAATGGCCTTCTCTGATAGCTATCAGACGCATGCAGAATGGGAAATAACTTTACTCTCTCGCAAAATAGAGATATCGCAGAAAATTGACACTGACAAGACGACTCACGGGCAACACCGTATTCAACACCCGTGTTAAATTCATCTGCTCCCGGGGTTGTGGCCATTAGAGAGATGGCCTGCTTGACTGACATTTAAGGTAAACTGTTTAATTTCGTCCAGTTATTTCATTACCACCTCTTTACAAGGGAATAATATGGTGGATGACATTCAGTGGCGAGAGGAGAATTCTTCATTTATGGCTGAATGCTCAAAATGTCGCTTTGCCGCGTTATCTCAGCACACATAACCCCAGAGGCTCATGCAAATATCTGGAGACTTGGAGCCAATGGTTCTTATGTGTATTCAATACTGTAAAACTATATGGTTTGGCGATAAATCACTTGATAGGCTCACTTTCGTCGTGGAAACAGGTGTTGATAAAATTCCTCCAAATTGGATCGCTGATAACAACCGCTGATAATCAACATGGTCGACTTTATCATATCATATAATCATATAGGCCTAATAAATGAACTGAACACCGTTAGGTGGCACAACAAGCAGAGAAACACTGAAATTACTGCTCTGGAATATCTGTGGCCGTGGAAGCAGGTTGCATTGTAATTAAACTCGGAGGAGAAATAGGCAGCGTGATTGATTTTGACACTAATTACAACAGACCAGGAAAAATACATTTATGCAGATGAGGCCCATAGGTTTGAAGAGAGGACTGGCCAGTTGGGGGAAACTTTGATTACCTTTTCGAGCTCCAAAAGATGAAACCGTAAAACTTGAATGGCTTGTATCATCTGGGGGAAATGAACAAATGAAGAAAAAAGGGGTTCACTTTAAAGGTGACGGAATCAACAGGCCCAGGACAATTACAAACGATAGTTACACAATTAAGTGATTTATGACATTTAGGATTCAATTCACTCATTCACGACATGAGATTACCATCTAAGCAATGCATGGCAATTAAAGTCAGATTATACTACATTTATGAATACATTATCACTTTAATCCATGCTGTAACGAGGGGGGTGTGTGTCCTCCATCAACATACGCTTCAATGCTAAGAAATAAATTGTATTTAAATTCAACCCTTACCAAAAAAAAAAAAAAAACAGTAGTTATCCATAACAATTAGCAATGCTATGAAGAAATCAACAAAACTTTCTGAATATTTAATACAAGTTTAAAACTCTTGCAGGCAAATACAAAATAATAATAATAATTTACTCACCAAATTATCCAGCTCAGGGTTTGATGAAAATAGCGGCTTTTCTGCTCGGATCTGAGACGATATGCATGTAAATAATTTAAAATTGTGAGGAAAAAAATACGTTCATTTAAAAAAAAAACCCGCAAATTAAATTTAAATACATTGATTAGCTCATGTGTTTATTAATGTAAAATTAATATAAAGTATTATGATGGTATGCTTTAAAGTTACAGACAGTACATCACCTACACATTAAAACATGCAAAAACTTTCTTCTTTTTTTTTTTTTTGCGCAATAAAACAGTTTCTGACCTGTTTTGCGAACACTGCTATATCTTCATTGAAAGACTCTGATGAACACACATCGCCTCCAGCCACACCGGGCTCTCTAGGTGTGCAAGTGGCTAATTCACATTTCTCAAAAATCAGTGCTAGAAGTGGGAACAGAGGGTGCCTGGAATAAAAACACACAGGTCACTGCGGGGGAAGCTCTGGATTAACACACGACACTTTATAACACTTCACAACTCCTTCTCATTGTATAAGAACGCATTTTAACTCATTTAATTTATGTCAGCAAACAAAACTGCTTGAGGACCACTGCGCCACGATAGTATGGTGAAAGTGTTTATGTCGATTCATTTTCATGTGACTTGCGTTATAACGAGCTTATTAGTTGTGCATAATACTGTGTCAAATGTAAACTGGTTTGCTGAACGTATTATCAATATAAACAGTGGACTACAAGGTTAGAGAACCTCAAATGCTCGCGTTGAGTCTAGGCCAAGCATGCAGTTGAACGTGGTTCAAATAGTGGGCCTATATCTGGAGTAAATGTTTAGGGTCGTATCTAATCCATAATGAATGAGAGGAAGTTCTATAGCTTGTTACTGAATGCGTATAAATTGCTGGTTCGAACGGCAACCATATTAATATACAGCACTGTGACGAGAACTATTATGCTCAAGCAGCTTTTGTATGCTAGGCGCTTTTGGATACACTCCGAACATATTTGCACATATTATTACCAGAACATGTGCATGAGAAAAAAAATCCTTTACTGTTTTTTAGGAGTGTTTATAGTATAGGAATCACTTCTGTGCGCATCTGTCCAAAATATGTATTTTATCCATTTAACAAATAAACAGGCCTGATGTTAACAATTAAAAAGTTCAAGCCTATAACACACACATCGATGTTTTATCCGCAACAATTTTGGTTGCACTTTATTTTACATTAGCTACTTAAAAAAAAAAAAAAAAGTTCTGGGTAATATAAGATAACTACATGGGTTAAGGTTAGGTTTAGGGGTAGGTTAAGGGTTAGTGCTGAGTTATTACTAATGTATTGTAAATACTATAATAAGTACATAGTATGTACATGGGGAACAGGACTGTAAAATAAAGTGCTACCCGGTTTTTTAAATGCAATATTTATCGACTTAAATATTGAAGATTAAACCTAAACATAAGTAAGAAATTTAAAACAACAACAAAAACATGTCACAAAAAGAAATGCAAAATAAACAGTAAAACATGTTTTTAAAAGGATGAACTAATCCAAAAGTAAGGAGGAAAACTTTTAGAAAAACAAAAACTAAACAATCATGGCGCCTCAAGTTCTCAATATGTTTTACAGAAACTATTACGGGTGGAATAATGTGTTATGGGCAAACTTCATCATAAAATATATGTCTTGGCTATCTCCACGTACCCGTAAATGGAGTCTTTATCTCTTTTTAGAGCGTCATTGACGGATGAGCCCATGCTGGGCGGCATGGCGTTGGTGTGGGCTGTGTGCGGGTACTGGTGGGAGTGGAGCTGGGGCCCGTGGTTCAGGTGAACAGCCTGCATGGATCTGGCAGCGTGCGGGTCCCCGTACATCGTGCTCGGGATTCCTACTCCGTCCATCCCATAGTGGGGTATATCTTCGTACTGCACACACACACACGAAGGGCAACATTCCCATGTTGTCACTTTAATCTCTTACAGAATGCATAAATAGAAAAACTACACTAAAAGAAAATATAAACGGCAGCTACATCGGATGTTCTCGGACTAAAAAAAAAAAAATATTATGCGAAATGAAAACACGTTGTTCTGGTATTACAAGATACTTAAATACATCAAACTGTACATTCAGACTATCTCGTGCTTCTAACACTATGCGCAAAAAAAAACGCCATTTATTGATTGCAAAAGCTATCATGTGATTTTTAATAAACAGGCAGACTTAGAATGTAGCGTCGGACACATTCACATGAAGTACTGAGATACAGCTTTAATGAGATCATCACAAAAATATCACTTTTTATGTGCATTTTATATTTTCACAAGTGTAGCTCGAGTAACAGGTAATGCCATTTGCATGTAATAACTATGTATTATATTGTTGTCAAACTAAATGCATTATATTAGCACTATTAAGATTAGTCTGATTAAACACAAATGTACGTTGGTCATTCGAACCTTCCAGTTTAATTGAATATTTGATTCGTTTATTTAAAACAGTGACATTGATAATTTATCGTAATAATTATAAGTGTCGTGATATTGTAATATAGGAAAGTGTGATGATGAGAACATGACACATTTGAATCCTAAATCTACAGAGGTGTAAGCAGGACAGCAGGGTGCTGTTGTAGTTCCTCCATCCAAAGCAAAAGGTCGGATGGTTGCGATGAAATCTACTTTGTGATTGTTTACATTTGATTACAAATGCAAAGGAAAAAGTGGCCAACTTTACAAGTTCAAGCGCACAACTGCTTCATTGTACTGCTGTTTGAAAGTGAATGTTATCATATAGAATATTGTTTTAAAAAAAATACAGCTCGGTTGAATTTGCTCCCTATTAATATTCCTGCACAGTGTGTCATCATAGCATGTATTATGCTAAGTTTTAGTTATGAAAGTTGAACTATTCAAATAGTTTAAAAGCTTTAAATAATTTGGCCTTTTGGAGAGTGCGTTTAGTAAAAGTATAGTTCAAAAATTAGGAATTGCTCCCTGTCAAACGTAATTAGAGAGTATCATATTTTTTTCCTAAATTGTTTCAGTGTCCCAAAAGAGACATGCACGCAAGTGAGCGATGTAAAAAAAGAGAGAAAAAAAGAAAAGCTGGCAGGCAAAAGAAGAGAAAGTTTGACTGCGAGACTGTCATCGGCCACGTCTCAGTATTTCCAACTGCTTTCAGCAATACGGAGTCGAAGAAACTTTTCGGGATACGTACCCTCTGCGCCATCGCCCTCCACACTCCCTCGTCTTCCTTTAATCAAAAATATATCCCCTATCAGGCCAGGGTGAATGGGAAATAAAGACGCAAATTCCAAATGCGGGATATGTTTTCCCCCTAAAAAATCCAAACGCCTCTTTCAAGCGAGCGATGAAGCCAGTCCTTCACCACAAGTTCAGCCAGGCGCGTTCGGCGATAAGTCCCCTTCGCTTTCTTTCCCCTGGACAGCGACAAGGATCGAGCGAAATCTTCTTTTCCAAAGCAGTATGAAAACAGCCCCTCAAACAAAACTAGCGCATCTCATGGCTTTCTGCCACTCCGGCTGTCAATCAATCAAACGCGAGCTTGTCAAAGTGCTGAATGAATGATGATCCTCTGCGCGCTTCCACTGGTTAGCACCCCTAACGAGAATACTACTCAAATGCACAAAAATGAAGCTCGCTCTCGTTTCTTTGATCACTCTCGGCTCCTGAGTTGATTTTTTATGCAATAGCTTCTAAATGAGAACAAGAGGAGGTGGGCTGATAATTCTGGCTTAGTTTTTCTTAAAGGAGCCACGATCGATGCTGCGAGCTGCCTTTCCCCGTTTGTGTACAATGAGTGTGTGTTGAACGCGGCTCAGCAGCTGAATCTGGACCAGACTGCAGAAACCCGGAAGTAGTGGTGGCCATAACAGGTCGCGTCTTGCACAATGCGATGGGCCACATCAAGTTCCAGCCAAAGCAGGGGGGTGAAATGTGTGGGACGCAGGAAAGCGCAGACCACTACCACGATTCAGCATGAGCCGAGATATAATAACATGTACAGACCGCGTTGTGCTTTTTGGTCGACGGCACTGCGTTCACAATTCATGCCAAAACGCACGATATATAAAGTCATGTACGTGTTTACATGAAGGCAGTGACTATTAGGGGAGCGTGGACTCTTTCACATCATCAGGTTACTCTCGACGCTGCTTATGTTTATTATCAGTTATGATTTTAGGATCTATTTACAACAGCCGAGAAACTTGGACACCCTGTTTAAGCCGCGTAATGAAGTTTACCCACGCGTCGTGTGCTATTACGCGGAAGCCTGTAGAAATGCACTGCGTGAATAATACGAAATATCAGGGGTTCTTATGCCAAATATCCATTTACTTTACATTTCACACAAACATCATTATTCAGAAACAGCATATGCTGCACTTCAGCAGTGCTGCGTGCGCTCTGAGCCAAAACACCCCCGCCATTTGTGAATGGGCTCATCCACTTACTGTAGGATCTTAGGAGTTTTGGTGCAGTGTCCAATGAAAGCGTGCTACAGTGAATCAAGCCGTCTATTGGTTCAAAGAATGATCAATCATTAATTTATCGCTCGATATGCTTCCATAAATGAAGAAAGGGTGGAATGAAAATACTGTAATCTGGAGGGAAAATGTGCTCTTCGTATTCTGTTTTGTTCTATGCTCTCTCTCTCTCTCTCCCACATAGTCTCCTTCTCTCTCCCACTCAAACACACATAATACTCACAGAGACAAGAAATTCATTATTTTTAATATAGTATTTATTTAGTTTTGTCATTTGCTCATTCACTCTTTCTCACCATCATATTTCTATTCCTCATTAAAAGTTGTGGATATAACTTTTTGTCAGTCTACAGTGATGTGCAACATATTCCCTTTGGAGAGGTGGTTTGTGTTCTGGTAAATTTAAAATGCATCTCCCCAAATAAGGGAATCTCTTTGTTATTATAAATAATACATCTTCCATAAAATGCTCAAATGAAGGCTGAATAAGCGGCTTTAAACACACACTGACTGATGTAGGCTGGAGTGCACCATTGTGGGCAATACAACTGACCCGGTGACAAGGTGTATGAATTTGTCTGAGGAGCATCTGTCATCGATCAGAAGCGATTAATGCGAGGAACAGTGTCTTATCAGCTGCCACGAGCATCACACAATCCTCGCTTCCCGCGGAAGAGCCGCGCGCATTCACAGGCATGAAATTACTATCAAATCCCCAAAGCGCTCGGCAAACGAAGGGTGCGCGCCGCGCGGTGCGGGATCTGATGTGGACTTAAACACGAATGAAAGGAGGATTCGTGAAGCAAATGTAACAGATGTATGGCTAACCCAACGCCGCACAACAGACAATCACGCACACCTTTATTGGTAAGTGGCTATTGTCTTTTCTAAGTCTACAATAAAGTTTTAGTTTATCTAAAATATTGTTAGTTCAGAATATTCGTATTTTTCAGTTAAGTATGTACTATAGTTGCAATGCATATTGTGATGTATACAATATGCATGGAAGTCAACTCGTTTGTTTTATTGATGTTTGTAATCTTGACATTAGTTTTGTGTCTGTCTCAATTATGTGAGAACCAAACGGCATGACTTGAAAGCTGTACTTACCCAAACGCTTAACTGCTGTCACAGTACCAGAATAGCATTATAAAGTAATTAAGTTCCTTCAATTAGCATCTATAAAAGGACGCTATAGAGCACAATGAGGGCATGGACTTTCACTGTTTAGGTTGCCTTTTAGTGAGGGTCAGCAGATTGCAGCACGCATCACTGAGTTAATGCCATCATTTCGGATAATTTGGGTTTAGAAAGAGATGTGAATCGTTCGACGTAAAATGTTTCAAAATAAGTAACTAAACGGGCATTATATCACATGGAAAGCACATTTGTACAACAACGCAATAGGGTTGGGTGTGTTTCAAAGTATCCATTTAGGCTTGATTTAATTATTAAAATTATGGCAACACTTTATTTTACAGTGTATTTGTTACATGCTACATGTAAGTAGTTAGTAATAACTATAAATGATACATGCAACTAACCCTAAACCAACCCTATATTAAGTAGTTAATTAATATCACTCAGAACTTCAATGTATAAATACAGTTTAACAAGGACACCTTAAAATAAAGAGTTACACTTTATTTTAAAGTGTCCTTGTTACACATGTTGAATGCAGTTACTGTAGTGATAACTATAAATTATGCAAAACTACATGCAACTAACCCCAAACCTTAACCCTATAGTAAGTTCAGTACATGTAGTTAATTATTATTATTTACAACGTAACACGGACACCTTAAAATAAAGTGTAACCAAAAAAAGTAACCACAATTATTTATAGGCTATAATTAGGAACACGTGCACCAAGTATTTAGTACACATACATATATTAAGGCAGAGCATTAAGTATAGCTATACAATAAATAAATCTAATTTTAGAACAAGGGTTTTTGAACTATTCGGCTGTTCCTTTTAGCAGATTTGAGTCACTCTTGAAAACAAGAACGTGTTGGAACGCACGAAGACATGTGGATGTTTATTACAAAAATGTTCCCATTCTGCCTCAATATTTGTTATTCATTTGAATCTTTCTCTCCCTAAGTCGCTATTGAAAGCAACATGCCGCTGTGGTTCAGAAGTCAAACGGAGGTCATCCTTTATTTCCCCCCGCAGCGATCAGCGACCAGGGGCCAGTCAGCAGTGAACCCTGCCTTCCCCACCACTGACAACTGCATGCAACTTACAAGACTAGCGGGAATGGGTAAGACGCATGGGAGAAAACAGCAGGCTACTAACTTTCTTTCTTTTTTTATCTTGCCACTGCCTGGCTATAATGCTCTTACAGCGTGTTTCAAGTGCTTGTCAAATGTGAAATATTTGAATATTCAAATAATCATTTAGCTACTCTATGCGTTTCCTTGTCCGAGCGCACAACGGACACGTTTTAGGCAATTACTAGCCAATAAAATAAGAGAAAATGTATTTACTAATCGTGGGGGGAATTAAATCCATGGTCCTGCATGGCAAGATTATTACGACGAAACTGTAAAACTAAACAACTTTGTGCACTTTTGATAGTTCACATGTTTTCCAGGCTACCTGAATGAATCAAACACGTGCACTGCGTCCAGGAATTTTAGGAACAATTAGTCGGAGGGGGAAAACAATGGCTAAAATAATTTTTATACTACAGGTGTAGTGAAAAAAAACTAGATTAAGGCTATTTACTTACGTTTTATTAGTTGGAAACATTAAAAATAAAGAAGCGCTAAGCATTTGTTTATTTCATGTTTATGTATAGGCCTATTTAAAAATTAGAAATCAGTGTGTTTTTAATTTAAATTTCGCTTTGTGATTTTATTTGAGTCTACTTTGTTGTTTTATTTCGCTTGATCTTATTTCATTGTCAAAACCTTCTTAATTGAGAAACGTACTGCAGGCCAGTTGGATTTGCAATAATGTAAACTACTACAGAAGATCCAAAAGAAAAACATATTTTTCATATGCAAAGGCTCGCAGTGACCTGTATGCTTGATCATGTGCGCCTTCTACTGGAAACACACTGAATTTTCTTTCTTTGTTTCTTAATGAGAGACGCAATGACTTTTCTGACATGCACAAAAACATGCGAATCGCCGTCAATAATAGCGCTCTAATCTTAACTAATAGTTAAAATACTAATTCTTAGTTTATTAATGATGCTAATCAATTAGGACAATTTAGGAGACTGCATGAATATTTAAAAGTAGCCTACTTGACAAAGTTTGATGACGGAGCATTGTGACAGATCCGTCAAAGGTTGAAATCTAGTAACTTACTTTTTAATTCAGCTTAATCTTTATTATTTTATGTTTGAATCTGCATTGTTTATCGCATGGTGTGATACTGATGTAGCCATTTGGATATTTGTGTTAAAAACAAATCATCAGAAAATGTCCCACTTCGTCTGTGTTCTTCTATTAATTAGCAAAAAAAAAATTATTCTATTAAATTGCGCGTTGACTTCTTGAGGTTTTCGGCTGTAAATTATTTTTCTGTTTTCCCGTAACTGACAAACATCAATTAGGAATAAGTAAAACAAAAACAGTAATATTTAAATTATAAATCTTTAATGAATAAAAATGAATATGCAGGTATTTATAAAACCGTTCATCTACGCACGCTTGTGTCGACATGGAAAATGAAAAACTAAACAACAGAAGGGTCAACAGCCCTTCACAAATTATACGACAGCGTTTTAAGTTTTAAATATTATAATCAGGTTTAATAGGGATTATTATTGGATTTTACACTTAGAAAGGTGGATGGCGCAGTTTGCAGTAACATTAATAGATTACTAGTGAAGAAGCATAACGAAAAGCACTTGTGAGATATCAGTGTGTTGTTTCATTTGAAGGTTGTATGGTTGAATTGAATTGTTTTGTTGAACATAATTAAACGACATGTTATCAATGAAACTAACACTGTAAATGTCTGAATTAAACAAAAACCCACACAAATACTGCACTTGAATTTGTGTTTTTATTGTGAACATCAAGTTTTCACATGATTTCTAAATTTGTCAGCTTTGCCTGTTGACACAGTTGGGATCGGAAAATACCGTGTCTGAGTCTCCGAGAGTGTGGTGTGCTCAATCCCTCCCTTTCTCTTGGTCTATCAGCTATAAGTGCCAAAACATTTGTCACTTGAGTTATTATTTCAGGTGTGCTAATGGGCTCAGAGCCACGAGAGAGGAGGAGGAGAAGGTGGGAGAGAGAGAGAGGCAGAAGGAGAGGGGGTTTGATTAGTGTGATTTCATTTGACCGGAGCCTATAGCCACAGGCTGGCAGAGCCCAGAGGTGAAAAGAGTAGGCCGCTGCCCTCAATGAGAGATAGCGAGAAGGGGAGAAAGAGAACGACAGAGGGTTTGTGACGCCTAAGCCAATCACAAAGTGCAGGGATGAGTCTCACACCTCCGGAGGAGGCTGTGAATTGATCAGCACCTTTGAGAGAAAGAGAGAAGAGGGAAAAAAAGGAGGGGTGGCGGCAAAAGAGTGCTTTTGCGGAGGACGTGTGAAGACCCATATATCCGTGCAAGGACACAGGGAGAGAGCCAGGCCTGGGCTCAGAGTACCAGCACACTAATGAGTCTCTACACGCCAAAGTCTTCATATTAAGACCATCCTTGAGGGCCGGGACAGTGCGCTTCATGTGCATCCTCACATTCAGAAGTTAGAGGGCACTTCTTTGCATGTACTGTACAACTAATGCCAACTAAGATGGACTATAAATCTAAAAATAAGTTCTATTTGTCAAAAATATTATCAGCATGATTTCTGAGGTTACACCAACACAAGGGTGGTCTGAGATTGAATTAGCTCTGTTTGCTGAGCATATTGATGTATATTATATTGAAACAATGTCGAATGCGTCCTTCCCTTTATATAGCCTTTCTTTTGCATCATAATATGCTTCTTGATATTGCAAAGCAGAGGTCCTCATCCTCATATAGAAAGCATTTTATTGGACCAAAATTTGGACACGCCCATGGGTGCAAGATGAGTCATCAATATTTTTGGTCTGTTTTTATTTCTTTTAATCATGTCTATCTGCTAAATTAAGTACACTGGCATACTGATGATCTCAATGCTAACAGACATGGAATAAAAGCCAGAAAACTGCAATCAAAATTGGTAATAAAATAAAATAGAATAAGATGATATGTACTACTACAATGTCAGTACTACAACAAGGTTGATTGAGTATTAATTGATGAGGGACATTCCTCATCTGGAGAGATCAAAATTTGGACACGCCCATTAGTACAAGATGAGTCATCAATTTTTTTTGGTATGTTTTTATTTATATTAATTATGTATTTTTGCTAAATTAAGTTAAGTACACTATATTATCTCACAGCTGACATGGAATAAAAGCCAGACTACTCTAATGTTGGTTAAAAATGAAAAATGTTCATACAGTGAGTGATTTTTGCTCTTTTTTTCTTTCTTTTTATGTACAGCACTTTGGTCAACCAAGGTTGTTTTAAAGGTGCTTTATAAATAAACTGAATTGAATTGAATACTACAACAAAGTTGATTGAGTATTAAGGGGAGGGACATCCTCATCTGGAGAGCTTTGGACACGCCCATTAGTGCAAGATGAGTCATCAATATTTTTGGTTTGTGTTTATTTTTTTATATGCCAAGTTAATTTAAGTACACTAGCAAATAAATGATCTCAATGACATCAGGCATGGAATAAAACCCCTGAAAATTTTCATTTTTTTCATTTTAATAGTTAAACAAGTTTGATTGATGAGCTAGCTCAAGTTTTTGTTGTTTTTTATAAGTGAAACAAAAGACCTCACCTGTGGATCAATATGAGAAAAAAAGGTAGCCTTCAATTCAACCACGCACTCAATCAAGCAAATATTTCTGGAGTTGGTCATTAGCTCTTTGAAGCACTGGAGTCCCCCGGCTAAACTTCATAGCTGTGCGGTGTAAAGGAGGTTGGTGCGCTCGGGTCCCTGGGGGCCAAACTCTTGCCCTGGGGTAGGCCACAATCGCTGAGGCTTCTGACCCAAACACTCCACACTTTGATTGTAGACGCTCTCGATTAACAATAGACTGAATGGGCTCTGACGCCGTGGGTCTCGCCGACTCCCTAATGGAAACTTAAACCAGAGAGAGAGAGAGAGAGAGAGAGAGAGAGAGAGAGAGAGAGGTGCTCCAAGGCGATACAAGCTGCAAACATTAGCTTGAACATCGCTGGTCGTGTGCTGATCTGGAGATTTACAGTTTATAAAAAATACCAACATAAACATCAAAAATTGTGTAATGAATTGATTTTACAATACAAAAAGGGTTCACCAGAGAAGGAATTTTCAGTATCAAGGTGAGCCTCTTGTGCCACGGGAAAGCAGGACTGCGTTTGTGAACAAATGGTGTGGGAACAGGAGCGCTGAGCCGGGCCACAGGGAATGTGCTTTACACCGAGAGTGAAGTTTACACCACTGTCACATGCAGCACCCTGTTAAATGAGTTTACAGCTCAATTCAACAAAAAACAACATCGGTTAAGGTGATAACTACAACATGGTAATGCCACAACACCCTTTAAACATATACAGCAAACTGACAGCTGAGAATTGATGTTATAGCAAGACCTTCAAGATTTACACTGCCGTTCAAAAGTTTGGAGTCGGTAAGATTTGTAATGCTTTTGAAAGTCTCTTATGCTAACACAGGCTATAATGATAATGCTATAATTGATCAAAAGTAAAAACAGTAATATTGTGAAATATTATTACAGTTTAAAATACCTTTGTTTTAATATTTTTTACAAATTTGATTTATTCCTGTGATCAAAGCTGAATTTTCAGCATCATTACTCCAGTCTTCAGTGTCACATGATCCATCAGAAATCATTCTAATATGATGATTTGCTGCTCAATAAATATTTCTTATTATCAATATTGAAAACAGTTTTTGCTACTTCATATTTGGAGGATACATTTTCTCAGGATTCTTTGATGAATAGAAAATTCAAAAGAACAGCTTTTTTTTCATATAAATCTTTTGTAACATTATAAATGTCTTTGCTGTCATCACCTAGAAATTAATAAAACACCACAGATTATGTAAGCTACCAGTCAGAAGTGTAAACAAACTTGACTGAATTTATGTTTCTCATGATCTTAAAACCTTTTAATATATAATAATAGGTTTAGACAAATATCAATTGTGCCTATATATATATATATATATATATATATATATATATATATATATATATATATATATATATATATATAATCGCAATTAATCGTATCCAAAATAAAGTTTGTGTTACATAATATATGTGTGTGTACGGTGTATAATTATTTTGTATATATAAATACAGATATATGCATATATATATATATATATAAATATATTTAAGAAATATTTGCATGTCTATACCGTATATATATGTATACATAATTTATATTATATATAAATATTTTATAAATAAACAACACACTTTACTTAAATATGTACATGCAAGTGTTTGTATTTATATATACAAAATAATTATACACAGTACACACACATGTATTATGTAAACACAATCTTTTACTTTGGATGTGATTAATTGTTGCACAGCCCTATATATATATATATATATATATATATATATATATATATATATATATATATATATATTAGTGGTGGGCCGTTATCGGCGTTAACGCGCTGCGTTAACGCGAGACTCTTATCGCGCGATAAAAAAAATATCGCCGTTAATCTATTCTCCAAGTTGGGTTGGGAGCTGGCTCAAGCTACACAAGCTATGATGACGCAATCTACCCGCGGCCGCGAGGTAAACCCGGCTGCAACGCATCATATTCGTCGTCATCTTAAGTAAACACGGCTGAAAGTGAAAGCTGGTGTAAAAGATCCGTGCAACATTGGACTTGGTTCGGATTTAAGCCGTTAGCCGTCCGACGTAGACTGTGTGGGGTAACAGTTAAGTTAACACACGACTAATCCGTTCTACCACCTCAAATTCAAAACGAAACATATCACTAAATAATACCAGCGCGCGCGTATTATTCCCAATATATCTTAGTGAGTGGTGTAGCACATAATCTCTTTTTATTAAAAGCGCCCGATTTTAAGAATCGTTGTTGTGTTTCTTTTTAACTGAAAAGACATCAGTTAGACAATAGCCTATTCTAATTTTAAATTTGGGGTTTCATAAGCTCCAAGCCATAATAAACATTAGATTAGACCTACTTAAGTCTCTGCAGCTAGTGTACTTAAATTTTATTTATCTGCAAAATTATGTTGTATACTTACAGTTTTGCACAATATATGTTCTCAAAACTACATACACCCTTTCAAAAAAAAAAAAAAAAAAACCTTTTAGCAGTTGTTTAGCAGTGTCTGTGTAACCTGTTCTGAAATGGTTTTATTTTAATATCGTTATCGCAAGAGGCTGCAATGTATATCACAATATGGATTTTAGGCCATATCGCCCATCCCTAATTGATAGCCTATAGTAGTTGATAATAACATAGGCCTACCTAATGTTGCCTACGGACGGTAACAGTACAGTAGTAACCTTTTACAGTCTATGAGTAGAACAGCTTTCTCAAGCAGTTTGTGATTCATTTTGGAAACAGGAGATGAGCCCCTGGTCTAATGCGCCACCTGGCTTGAGAAACCCGTTCTCAAAGACTTACTTTTATAGTCATTATTTGGGTAGCACACATATTCTGAATGCCTTCGGCAGAATTCAAATGAGCCATTTTAATCTAGATTAATCTAGATTAATTTCAAAATTAATCTAGATTAATCTAGATTAAAAAAATTAATCTATGCCCACCTCTAATATATATATATATATATATATATATATATATATATATATATAACAAAACTTCAATTTTACTTAAAAAAAAAAAAAAAGAAACTTAAATAATAAATAAAAACAAACTAAAAGAATGAGATGGATCAGATAATGAAAGAAAAGCAGTCAACAAGTGTCCAGCATGTTGTCTCCATCCCATTATGTTGGTTGAGAGAATGTCCAGCAGAGGCACTAGCAAAAATAAGTTAAAGTATACCAGTTTTTTGTTTTTGTTTGTTTAGTATATTATAATTCTGATACTTCCAATTGTGTTATTTCATAGTTTTGAATAAAGACTTTACTATTACTCTAAAATGTTGGAAATAGTAATACTAAACAGTGAGTATTTGTGTCCAAACTTTTGCCGGGTAGTGTATGTGATCTGACATGGCGTAAAGTAATCTGGAGAGAATGCTGGACCACTTTATGGGGAAATGGAAAACAAAACTCCAGTTCAGGTGCAGGCCACCGGTCCATGTACGAACAAATTTAATTATTGATTTTCTGAGAAAGTGGCATCAGTTACCTTAGTAGTTACCTAAGCCTGCTGTTAAGCAGAATAAAAGGAAGGTCAGGGCATGTGGAGGTCATTCTGCTTTACTGGGGAACCGTCTCAGGTTGGTTGTAATTAGGGATAACTTTGCCATTACCACACGTTTAAGTCTTTCAAAGTCACCATGAAATCAAAATCGACAGTTCTTTTTTTAATGGAATTTTGCTGTATTTATTATAAATGATTTATCCGTGCACCTCATTATTTATTTGTGTCCTCGTAATCTTTAATCAAAATAACTACTTTTTCTCTGACAAACTTTTCTCATCTGATGACGTGTTTACTGGCGTGAGGGCGGGGCAACCTGTCACTCACATGACATCACATCAATAGCAAACCAAAACCATCCAATCAATTACAGATGAACAAAATCAAGTCCCGCCCTACATTTGTTCCTGTTCGAGAAGCCGTTTCACTCGGATATATACGTCACAATAGGGAATTAAAGACTAACGCAACTCTGGTTTATGATGACTTTAAGGTTTTACCTTATTTTCTGTTTAAAAACAAATTCTCTGCGGAACATGCAAAAACAACAAAAAGAGTCATTTGTCAGTTTCGGTTCTATCAAAACACTGCACCAATAGCGTGAGTTTGAGGCAGGACTGTCGGTTTCACTTTATTCCTATGATCTACTTTTTTTTTGCATTTGTATTTGCAACTACATGTCAACTAACTCTCATTAGAGTATTAGTAGACTGTTACAGGTTAGGATTAGGGTTTGGGTTTGTAGAATAAGTTAACACATAGTTGCAAAGTTACTCATAGTCAGTAGAATGTCTTTTGAGGAGCTTCAAGTGTTAGCAGATATTAAGCAGACAGTCTAATACTACTTTAATGAGTTAGATCACATGTAGTTGAAAAGTTACTTATAGTTAGAAGAACAATCAAAGATGGAGGGACTTTTTGGAAACCGACAATGTTTTTGTGCAGAAATAACACACTTCACCTTGAAATGATGAATTTGTCACCTGCTATTACATCAAAAACAATATATATATGAAATGATGTGTGTGCTGTATATCTATTTTAGAAGCATAACTCAGCAAAGACCTAAGATGTTCCTCCGACAGAAAATGCATCTTCCGTTGTTTCATTTGCCGCTTCTTTCATCGAAACACCTGGCCGGGCGAATTACTTTGCGCTGGCGTCCTTGTGCCTTACTAATTGAACTGTAAACCCGTGTGCAGATCCATTCATTTTCCTCCATGGCTCCCAGCGGCTGATTTATCTCCACTGATGGCGGTGTGCATCAGCTAAAAGCAATCCTGTAAATCACAGGCCTCTCCTTCGCCGCTTTCATCACTTCATTAATTTAAGATATCATTACGGCCGCTGGTGACATAACTCTGAACAATGGTACACGCTTAAGATATTAATCTGCACGCTGCAACAAAGAGCCTCTCTGTCTCTGGCTGATTTAGCCACTGCTTATTTTACGCCGCTGATTTACATTGGGTCGGTAAGCCGTGCTGATTTGGCTTCTGTCACTGAAAGATAACAAGCTGTCAGAGTTTTACACCCTTATAGTGATTGTGTTGCTTTTACAAGAAGGCTGTGTCCCTCATCTGTTGACATGTAGATGATATTTTCCTTATTAAAAAAGGTATGCGCAGATACTACGCAGTTTTTGAGGTTAATAAAAACATTGCAAAAGGTAGGTTGTTATTTTTTCATGAACTGATGTGCCTCATTATATTTTATTTTATTAAATAAAAATTATTTCAATGTCTATATACTGTAGTTTTTGTTATTATTGTTAATTGATTATTTTTAGTTTATTTAGCTGTGATTATTTTAGTACTACAAGTTCAATTGAACGAAAAGAAAAGAAAAAAATAAATGTTGACTTGATAAAATAAAATGTAGTCTCCATTATGTTCTCCATTACAGTGATGCCAGTCAGTACGGTGTAGCCATAACCGGCCGACAGCAGCCGTTGATCTTTACCATCGGAGACAGTGTTCATAAACACACCCCAGCAGTCTCTCAGAGTTTGAGCCTGTGACAACAAAAATACACATTTGAAGTCATTTCGAAATTTGGGGCTCCTACCAAAATAGCGGGGGGAGTTCAAAATCACAGGACGGAGCATAAACATTTTAGAGACTGACCCCTGACCCTTCGGTGTTGGCGTAATTCCTGGTGTGGGTGGGGGCCCTGGAGCCGCAGCGAGGGCCGTTCCTGTCTCCCAGACCAGCATCCCCTGCAACACGAGATCCCATGATAAAGACTCGTACCTGCATTTACGGCACAGTAAAACTACTCTCTTGTTGTTCTGTCACTTTACAGCACCATAATTACCCTTGAACAACACATGGTTTTCATTTGTTTCTCCAATGACAATAAAAGCAGAACGACAGACACTAGGCTTTAGGCAGAAGATGGCTATGTACATAGTTATGTGCATTAAGTATACAATACACTATATCATTAAAAGAAAAACAAATTAACCAGACTGTGAAATTAATATGATAATAAGTGAGATTCTCTCTTGAATGTAAACTGGCATGCATATAGTTTATGTGCAATATATATATATATATATATATCAGCAAGGATGCATTAAGCTCTATTTTTATCAAATAAATGCAGCCTTGGAGAAACTTATTTCAAAAACATAAAAAAAATCAGTAGTATCATTTCAGTCTTATGCCTTATTTTTTTATTTTTTTATTTAATGTTTTTTTGTACATTTCTTAAGAAACGTAAGATTAAAATTTAAAAATATTCCAATGATTTACATTATAATAATCTTTAACACTTTAGTTTAGGGTCCAATTCTCACTATTAACTTGATATCATGCATATCTTGATATCATCTAAACTTTAATATGAAGTTACATCCTTATTTTATAGCGTGCTTTGTAGCAACATGACATCTGCCAGCTTGATATCATGCATATTACTAGGATATTGGCTGTTTATTATAATGCCTTATTCTGCATGACTATATTCTACATCTCTTAATCCTACCCAATTCCTAAACTTAACAACTACCTTACTAACTATTAATAAGCAGAAATTGGGAGTTTATTGACTCAAAGGTCATAGTTAATAACAAATTTGTGTTTGCTACTGAACTTCAAACTAACTGCAATGAACTAATTGTAATATCTGCACACCAACATGTAATCAGTCTTCTCCTTACATTTATTTCCATATTGAATTTAAATTGGTCTTTTTATTTTCTGGCGTCTTTTTAGGCATCTATATCTGCCTTTAGACTGCAAAAGAAGACACAGATGAGGAGTTATGTGCTGAAAAAGCGCTCAACTGTCATGGTAATAAAAGCAAAACAATATAAATGGTCCTAAAAATATTTATTTCGTTTGATATTGGCATGAAATATGACCCCAGGCATATTCATGACAAGTTTCTTGCCAGGACATTTTTAAAAACTTGGCTCTCACAAGCATGACGAAAGACAAACCAAGTGTAAATATGGAGAGATCAAGAAGTTCTTCACTTACCAGTCAATGGAGTATCTGCTTGGGTCACTTCTTTATCATTCATTTCTAGCTTCAGCTCCTGATAAGGGACACATACACTGGCAGGCTACCTTAACGTGTTTATAAAGTTTTGTCTGAGCCTCATTAAGCCACATTTAGTCGAGTAGGGTGGGTAACTGCCAAAAGCACTCCAGACCCAACTCTCTTCACAACGGCCTGGCTAACAAACCCCAGAAAGACACAATGTAAACACTTTCCTCCAGTGCTCTCCAGAATCAAATGGTTTGAACTATTTGAGCAATGCTCTCTTAATGGTTTTATACGCCAGACAACTAAGCCTGAACACTGTGTTTAGGAACAGCTGTCCTCAAACAGAACTGGGGGAAAATCCGCGCTGGCAGATGTCATGTTGCTATAAAGCACGCTATAAAATAAGGATGTAACTTCATATTAAAGTTGAGATTGCATGGGAAGTTCAAATAAGAATTTGTCATTGAAAAGCACATATTGATCAAGCGACAATCTGAATATCATGTCACTCAATGTAAAATGAAGGCTCTTATATACTAAAGCCAAAGTTATTTTCGTTCTTCACGTAGGGGTGAAAATAATTTTAAAAGACATTTGCAGCTGTGTACTGTTAGCGAACATATATATGGAAATACATGTGATTTCCTCTCAATAAAAAAAAAAAAAAATGACAACGTTGAGAAAGCAGCAGTTAAGAAAGCATCTGATGACAGCGATGTGGATATGTTTGCATGAGCTCAAGTAAAATCACATCTATTGATATAGCACAGATGCATAGAACAGACTGAACAGAGATTTCCACGTCAAAGAAGGCGGAGCTCCAGAGCACACCAACTTATTATGTTATTGCCACGAACCAATGGTAGTTTGGCATTTACTAGCTGTTTTGAATTCCAGAAGCGAACTTTGTTTTGTCCAAAATTATTTCATTCTTCAATTTCGCCAGTATATCAGGCCTTAAACCTTGTTTTTTTTTTTTTTTGTGTGTGAAAGTGAGTGGTGCTCTTATTTCCCCCCCTGTGGGGCCTATAGACCCATGAGCGGGAGAGAATAAAGGAGCAGAGGGGAAGATTCATTAACAGCACTCCATTAAATTTTTGGGGAGGACTGAGCCTGAAGGACCGGGGTCACAAAATGGGAGAGGGGCACTTTTGGATGCTCTTGACTAAAACTTAACCATGTCTATTTAGGCTCTACAAAGGCCATTTTAGGGAAAGCTGGACTCTGACTCCACGACTTCAGATTAGGTGGAGTGATAGGATTAGTCCTTAATGACTCGGACTTTGAAGACAAAGAGAGCCTCAGCAAAGAGGCTTAGATATGGAAGAATTAACAGAGCTCCGCCAGCGCCCTCCTCTCTCTCTTCTCTCTCTCTCTCTCATCCTTTCTCTTCTCCTGACTCTCTGTTTGCTCTGCAGTGCAGGTAGAGGTCATAGAGGGCACAGGGTGACTGCACAAAGCAGTGGTCTGTTTCAAAGCAGCTGTGAGCATGTCCACTAAATACTACACACTAAAGCTCCAGAAACATTTACAGATGGGCCTGCGCTAATAAATGCAAGCAGCCCAACTCCATGCATGCCTCAAATGTTGCACTGTGAAAGTCATGTCCTTTACATACAGCGGCCCAAGTATTTGGACTCCACAAAAGGATCTTTGATGGTTTTGAACGATATAGAACATAGATAATACTGGTTGTCAGACGTTATAGTCAATCATGTCGATAGTTAATGTGATTCTCTACACAAAGTGACTCCATATATCCACTAAAAATAATCAAAACACCAGTTGATTAAAAGGCACTGGAAAAACGGCTCAAAAAAAAAACAAAAAAACGTTTGTGGCATCTGTTTGCAGATGCCACTTGGTTGATATTTTAATGCAATGGTATTCAGACCATGTTCAAATTCTTTTGGGGCCACTGTAAACGCACACATGTAGAAGTTCAGCATGATCCCAACAGTTGCAGATACTCTCTGTATTGCTCCAGATTGTTAAGTTGAGCAGACCCACAAGGGAATCTGTATTCGCAGAAAGATTTGCAGATTTCCAGAGAATCAAGATGCCCATCTTTCATAAAGTTCTACAAAATATTTTATAATTAAACTATATATTCGTCTAATTTAATAATGCTCTCTTTACTCGTAAATGTCAAGCCTTGTTTCTAAAAATATCTAACTTTACACTGATAGTTAAAAAAAGGGAAATTGAAGTATCCTTAAAACCAATTAACATAAAATGTGACTTATTCTCATAGATTTTAATGTGTATTTTGTCTTCATGCATGAGCATTTTTTTTTCTTCATTTAGTTTAAGCATAAGAAATCAGTCATCATTTGCTGTGCAGATTTACTTCAGGTAAATTTATCTTGTTTTAAGGATATTTAGATTGTTGTAGTTGGAAAACAAGACAAACATAGTCATTTAGAGAAAGATTTTATGCAGTGTGTGTTGTACTCTCAGCTCATTTAACAAATTGTGTCTGTTTAAATCTATTCCGCAGAACTGAGCAGATTTTCCACCCCAAACGGCAGTCAATCCAGGCGGGGGAAAAAACGTAGCGAATTAGTCATTGTGATTGTGATTTATCCTAAGGAAGGTGTGAGTGTATCTTATGATAGTGTGCCTGTTCATTTACCACTTTATTTCATTTCATCTGACTATAGCCAAGATTAGTTATTGATTACTGAGCTTTTAAATTATTCTAAAGCAAAAGCCAAATAGCACAGTCATTATGGATCCACTATTGACATGCCCAGTATTTCATTCCATTTTCATAGCCATGAAGCCATCAAGTAGAAATGATCAAATAATAAGATGGATGATTGTTTTATGACTTCTGCACACTGTCATTAGCTTTCGCATTCACGGAAGTAAATAATAAATGCAGTAAACGTCTCCCATTTCAAGCTGTTGCTTTTGTGTTCAGTTGTGTTGGTGACATCAGCATTCTTGTGGAACGCTGGGTTTGCTTTTATTTGTCAAGATAACCAAAGTTGTCGTTGTTTTCAGTGGTATTTTTTTCTTTTCTTTTTTTTTTTTTTGCACAAAATCATCACAACAACTCCCAACTAAACTACATGGCAAGCATGTATAACACTTTGAGCCAGAAAACGGCATGTGCGCTTATCAGATTGGTTTTGCCTGCTTAATAGGGCAAAAGGCAGCAGGGCTGGGTCAACACTGAGGGTTTAGTACCCAAAGTGGCTGAGAGCCTCGGGTGAGTTTATCAAAGTGTAAAATGCTTAAACCAGCAGGGCAACACAATCCTTGGTGCTTAGCGTATAAATCACCATATATTCTAATTTACAGGGCTGCAGCTAAGCCTTGTTATGAGTAAATACATCCGCTGGCAGTGATTGTATCAGGGTCCATGGGAGAATTAGACAGCAAAAGAAAGTGAAAAGTGACTGCGTGTGTGTGTGCGTGTGTGTGCGCGCGTGTAAAACAAACCTCTTAGAAGAACCAAGCAGAGATCTGGAGAACTAAAGCACTTGAATACAATGCCTCCAAAGGATTTGTCTAAACAGAAGCCTGTTCGTTTTTTTGTTAAGAGCACAAAGTTAAGTTTAAGCTTTTTTTTTACTCCTAAACCAAATAACTGGATTCTAGTAGGTCCAAAGAAAACTGTCAGCGGCAAGTATGTCCAACAGTGCTAACTTTGCCAGCATCTTCTTAATTTACTTTTTAATTAAACACACAGTTATCCAAACATGATATAAACCCTTTTATCGAACAACACACGAAACCACAAAAGCTGCGAGTTTTCTTCTCACAACTGAGTTAGTTGTGTTCAGTTGCATCTATCTCCAATAAACGAGACTGAGGGGGAAAAAAAAAGAGAAAAGTTTCATATTTCTTTAAACCTCAAAAGTGTTGGCAAACACAAGAGAGAAAAAGTTGGCCTTAATTCCATCTCACGCTGAAGACTTTGCATTTTAACTTAGTGGGCTCAGTTGGCTGAGGTCCTCTCGCCCGTAAATTGGATATTAGAGGGCGATATAAAAGAGGCTATGTGTGCGCTCCTAGCAGGGAATTATTGCATCCAATATCCCATCCGCCTGTGCAGATCCTCATCTAATAAAGGCACAACTATATTGGTCTTCAACTTTATGAAGCTCCATAGTAACACGCATACAATGGGATTTGCCCGGGTCTCTCAAGCAGGGTTTAGGACAATGCAGATATCATTGCATTCCTCTGCTCTTTAAAGCCCTCCGCTCCAATTTAAATACAAGCATCCAAACAGTGCAGTGGCATTCTGTGGATCCAGCTCTATGAAGAGCTCAAATGTTTTAGAGCGGCGTCCTCAATCTTCATATTTTGCATTGGAAGGGCTTGAGTGGCCCCCGCTGTCCCAGACCCTGACCCAGCCCCCACCCTCAGTAATCCTAAAAAGGGGACACAGCAGCAGAGAGTGTGAAATTAAATACATTACAGCATTAGGGATTAAAGTGTTTTATGGGCAGTTGCTCATCCACATCAGACTTTAGCTTTTTAAACCCTAACATTTGATCTGGGTTAGGAACCAATGGCTGAGAAAGGAGTTGGACTGATGTAGGACCCACAAAAAGAGGGAGAGAGAAAAGAGCTATAGAGAGTGTGTGAATCTGTGTAAAAGAGAAGCCATGCGCACTCCTGGGAAGAGAGTATTTACAGCTGATCCTGTTGCTGGTGGAAAAAAGCAAACTGACAAAATCTCCTGCAGGAGGCCGGCCTCGGTTAAGCTGCTCTGCTTTTCATAAGTGTGTGTAACCGAGGGGTTTCCTTGCCACTGTTGAAGAGGAGATGAAAAAGAAATGAGCCTTTATGCAAATATTATTTCATTTAGCAATTCGTTCAGTTATCAATTTTGACGATGTCTGGCTATATAAATGAATCCTAAGGTTTAAAGTACACCTTATCTACACATCACAGTTTCAGATAAAAATGTACCTAAAATGAAAATTCTGTCCACCTCATGTCAATCCTAAATTGTATGACTCCCTGTCCTGCTCTATCCCATACAACAGAAGCTGTAGGAAAATGACCAAACACACCATAAAAGTCTGTACGACCTATGCACTGTATTTCAAACAGGCCACACCATCGCACCAGGTTTGATGCAGGGCTGCACGTTTGATCGAAATAAAACTGAAATCGCAATGAGGCTTAGTGCAATTATTGAATCGCAAATGCTGCGATAAATAAATAAATATATGCGCTGCGTGTTTCAGAGTGAAGCACAGCACTGTGTTCTTGCACGTAAGTAGTTTGTGATCTGGTGTTTTCTGTATCTCACAGCACTCAGTTTGCAGTAAATGTTGCTGCACATGAACTCATCTCTGCATGTGCTCTGATTTTGAGTCGCTTATAACATGCATTTGGGAATGCTACATGCGGCAACCATCTTCCCATTCGTGTAATGAGAAGCAGTTATAAGCAGAATTCAGAGTTTATATTGTGCAATTCTTACCTTTTGCCTCTGAATTGAGATAAAAACTCGCAATTGCGAGTTATAAAGTCAAAATTGTGAGATAAAAATGTTTAAATGCTCTCTATGTAAAATGTTATGGGCTTACAAATTATTTAATACTGTAACTGTAGGGCTTATACATTATGTCCCCTATGAACACTGTAATGTGTATATTATGTAGACCTATTGTTTAGCAGACTAATCATCGCAGGTTTCATCAGTCCAGTCTGTGGCTTACAACCATACATGCCTACTTCAAAGGGCATCTCTTTGACGACTGTATATAAAAGTGAAGACTATATTTTTTAGCATTGAGATCCTGATATAAGCACAATACTTTCTCTTTTATTCCATGGATTTTGCCCATTTTCCTCCACTTGTTACCACTGTTTTTTCTGCCACCACAATGCGCACGCATCTGCAGTGACGTATGATGCCAAATGGTCTATTAGTAGTACGAGTAGAAGTACTATGGTCATTTTGATGTATAATCACACATTTTTTATAAAAATTGTGCAGCCCTTGCAGATAAAAAAAAAAAAAAAACACATTTTTAATCGCAATCAAAAATTTTATCAGAAAAATTGCAATTAGATTTTAGATCTAGTCATATAAACAATCCTGAAATGCCAAGTTTGAAATTTCAAGTTTAGCAAGCTCACGAAAATAACTTAATGATATATCTATTTGTCTAGATTTGTTTTGTTTTTTCTCAATTCAGCTTTCTGAAATCTAAATACAGTCTCAGTTGACACAAACAGCTATAACACATTTCCTCAAGCTCAGCAGTCTCAATGGCCACTTCCTGTTTCCTTGGAAGGCCCAAAATGAGAAAAGTTATCAATTTCCAGCAAACCTGTTCCTCTCTCAAACAACCCTAGTCAGATTACCAGCTATCATTAATCTTTCTCAGGAAAAAGGGCATTTGTCCTTGTCTGACAACATCATGTTTCATGAAGAAAAATACTCCAAAATACTCCAATTGAGCGATTGCTGGGTTGCTTCAACAAATTATGAGCTGAAACGAACCGTTAGTTGTTGTCTAGAGCTGAAGTGCTGAATGGAGTTGAGAGGAAACCAGAGGAGAGAAATGGCAGCTGTCTTTGAAATCACCGTTCGGGCTTCTAATGAAGCTCCTGGGACTCAACTCCAAACTTCATTAATTGGTTCGGACTCTCTTCAAAAGGTTCAAATCAAAGCCTCATAGAAAGGGTCACATTGTTTACTTTGATCATCAATATCAATTTACACATCACATACAGAAGTATCCGTTTACAATTCAAGCTGAAATGCATGAGATCTAAGGTAATGTCATTGTCAGACATTCGGTGTAGACGACACACAGTATTCAGTCCAGGCTTCACTGTCAGTATTTGATATGAGATGGGAAAGTGTTTTAAAATAGCTAAATGTCACATGCGAGATATCATGACCCTTGAGGGGTACATTAGAAGCATTTGATTCCACGGATTACAATGCTTATTCAGTGCACATGGAGGGAAAAAATATGAGATGGATCTTTAATCTTCCCTCTATGGTCTCCTGCCGTTTGCTGCTGTCTCCGACTGCGGGGTTTGATTTCACCTCCTCCAGAGCAGAGAGCGGTCTCCGTCACCGAAAGACCAGGAGCCAGTGCACACGGGGGCCACCCACTCAAGTAGAAAGGCAATGGGAAACTGTTCAGTGGAGAAGGCTTAGATACCTTTCCCTCAGGAGTAATACAGGCCCATGGAAAGGCCTTGGCTGAGATCTGGTTGGATCTGAGCCCAGGCTTGTGGTCCAGAGTAAAGGATGAATGATCCACCAAGAGTCCATGTCGTGTGAACTTAAAACCATTTCGCTTTCTCCGCTTTCTCTTGCCTGCCGTCTGCTGATGACATACTGTTTTCAGAATTGGATTCTGCACATGCATTTAGTCAGCAGAACATGCTCAAGGAACCATCTAGGTTCAGTACAGGTAAAGCTTAATCGACAGCATTTGTAGCAATAATGTTGATTGAAACCAGAAATTATTTTGACTAGTCCCTCAATTTTCTTATTTAAAAAAAAAATTGTGTAAGTGCACCATCGTAACATTAAAAAATAAAATGTTACGATGCGGTAATTGTACAATGGAGCCAATTTTTAGAGGATTAAAAAGCAGAAATGTGAATATTACTCTTATTTAAAACTACTTACATTATTTTTTTCTTTTAAAACTGTGTATTGCTTGATCTGTAAAGCTGTTTCAGGGTTTATTTTAGGGTATTATGGTTAATGGCATTGTACTATCATATAGACAGTCTTGGCGAGTATTCACATAAACACAGTTACGTTTCAAGTGAACGTAAACAGTTGAGAAAGAAAATGCGCGTGTAACAGTATAATGGGTCTGTGTGTCAGGTCTTAAAGTGACAGCAGCCTAATATACAGTACATGCAGCCAAATTATGACATAATATAAAAAAAATATCTACATGCCAGTTTTTCCCCATGGTATCGATGTCAAAACTGTGGCCAGTGAAAAGGCTGAGTGGCTTGTAACTTTGGAAAACCATTAGCCACAGTGGCTGGTGAGAAAAAAAGTTAATGTCAAGCCCTGCATGTAATACACATGTAAACGGATATGTGAATCAGATTGCAATGTTTAGGGTTCATATAAACAGATTTGGATTGGTTTCCTTTTGGTTGATGAAAAAAATACTGTATTGCCCCATTCACTTCCATTAAAAGTATCTCAATGTAACACTGATCTTTTTAAAAGAAAAAAGTGGAATTAAATTTTTGCGGTAGTCAGCATTATGTCAACCGAGTATAACTTGTACTGAACTTGTACCATGCGTATAGCGCAGTGTTACGTGCGGTAAAAACAGTCTAGAATACCTTGGTGTCAGGTGGGTGCACTGCCCCAGGGACTTATGGGAGAAAGTGCAAACAAGGTGAGTCCCTGAGGATTAACTTGATTACTAGACCGAACAGGATTACGGCAAGCCAACTCCAACACGTTTTGCTGCTTTCACCTGACGGGGGCATAAACAGTACGCACATACGTTGCCAAGCACGGCTACAGATTTAAACCCATAAGCAGGTTTCTACAGGTGACAAGTCAATTATTCTCCAATGTAAACATGATTGGGGAGCTGACATCTAGCCACAACTGAACATGTCAGCAATGGCAACAAAAAACAGCCCAAGACACACAAACCAAAGTAAGAAAGAACAGATAAATGAAATATCAACAAACAAGGACCAGGCCCTGGCACTGCCTGCTGGAGAAATCCAAATGAGACTGGATAATGTGGGCCTTCATGGGCTACATCCATGGCATTCCCCTTCACATTGCCATTCTTCCTGTTAGAATTGAAGGATTATGGGAAGGAAGTGCTTTGATTAAACACAATGGGCATCTATCCTCTGTTGATTTGAGGGATTCGGGAGGCAAATCCCTTACAAAACCCGATACAGAGACTGAGAGCGCTGGAGGAGGAGGAGGAGGGGGTGTGCGGGAGGAGGAGGAGGAGGATGAAGGGGTTTGAGGTGGGTTAAGATGCTCCTCTGAAATGCACTAGCTCCTTGAGCCCTCCGTAAACACTCAAATAGAGGCTTCAGATCTCTATTTCTCCCATTCTGACTGCTTAAGCCCAAGTGCCAAGTGAGTAAGTTCTGCAATCTCCCATAAAATCTTGTATTGGTTATCACAGATTTGATCATTATCGAAAGGCCATGTGGATATGATTCCATGTACAAACCCGATCAGGGAGTTTATGAGCTGGTGATTGCTTCGACCTTGTGGTTTCGTGCAAGTACCAAATAATCCAATAACACGACAACAGGGAATGCAGCGTAGTGAGAGCAGCCTGATATCAAGAAGGTGTTGCTCATAAACAGGGTCTGTGAGACATAATGACAGTGTATACAAAGGACGGCGCCATGCAAACAAAACCCTTGTCATTTGTAGTCACTTGGCATAAATAATCTGATCAAGCATCAAGAACAGAATGTAATTGTTTATTTCAATTGATTTACACATTATTAACTTTAGGGGTCAACGATCATGCTCATTTTCATCCCATCTATTAATTTACTAAGAAATACATAAAGTGCAGTTCATACATACAACAACATGAATACATAAGCACGTATTTAATTTCTGAATTAACATTTAATATTCAACAATATTATTGATCTGCCAGCATTGACACCATTATATGAGAGCTGGACGAGGACATGACGGTTTTCTCCAGAGAGGCTAGATATAAAAATGAACTAAATTAATAACTTTTTTACAACAAAAAATGAACCATCGCTGAAATTACTTAAGCTTGACTATGACGCAATTTTCTTCTAGAAACAAACTTGTTGCATTATTTTCCTGCTTTGAAACAATCTGTATTGTAAAAGCGTTATATAAATAAAGGTGACTTGACTTGACTTCAAAGTCAACGAGTCTCTTAAAATATCAGATAATTTGTCTTTTTTATGACAAGGTAAGGTTCAGGTTGTTTTACTTGGTTACACCACATGGCATGAGTCATTCCATTATTTCTTGAAAAAGCTATAAAGGTTTTTCGAAACTATGGGACCAACGTGATTTCAAATACTTGTGAGTACTTGTCACATATGTTTTAAACTAGAGTTTTTCCTGTCTTTATTTTGGACACTCTTATACGTCATCATTGACACATTTGATCTTAGTTGCTCTTTTGAAGTTTTCAATTGTGTATCACTCCAACCCAATCCAACTGTCTAAATTATTCTATCCCGTATTCAGGAGGAAGGTAGAAAACAGGGTTAAAGTCCAATTATTCCATACTAGTTACCTCATGTCCTCATTAAAGAGATTTTTTTTCACCTCGGTTTTAGGTTACAATCTTTGCAAATAGTGACCTAGGTCCTGCCTTGTCAAGCCCCCTTATCCCAAATGAATCATGAGGTCTTGTAAACAGTGCAGTGATCCAGTTTCTTGAGGGAGTCAGGCTGTAAGGGGGAAAAAAAAGGTCTGGGGATTTGCAATGGATTTACACATATACAGTTTCAGCTAAGTTCCCCAAGGTCGGCCTGCGAGACCTTCACCCGTCAGTGCCTTAAACAAGGCGTTTACCACCCAGTCTCTTCCTGGCCATACCACATACGGAGGGGGGAGTCCCACACATCAAACGCATGTTCTCATTTAAATTCTTCTGTGCAGGCTGTGGGATTTCATTTAATGAGCTGAGAAGCGCTGCTAGACAGCTGACTGCGGAGTTGCCCCGCTGAAGGAGACATGGGCAGACGTCGCTCACCTCTGAAGCCGACCCGACCGAACGTACGGGCCCGACAACCAGGGGTGCGTTTCCCGTACAATGACATAACTCGCTGCTTAACTACAATAGTACGAGGCATCGTTGAAGAAATCAAATAGCTAGTCACGACTGTATCCCGAAACCATATTGTCACAAAGTGGTCGTTCAACCACGTTGGTTAATGATGTCACGCACGTGGTGGAGTAATGACTTCTTTTAATGAAACTGTTTGAGATTGAATTAATGCTAGATGTTTTGCTATAAATTACGGACATGGCATCTGAGGACTATTTCAAAATTTTCTCTGTTATTTTGCTTTATTTCCTGATTCAATCATAGACTCGTTCTTTCGTACTAGAGCACGTTCGCGCATGCGCAGTCTTCAAAAACGACACTTTAAATCTCTTGACAAACTAAAAGACGAAAGTGACATTTGTATGTATTCTAAATAAAAGATATAGATTGTACTGAATGGCAGCTTGCTTATTTTGCTCAAGATAAGGATTTATTAAGGTTGAATGTCATGCAAACTAGAAACTATGCTTCTAACCACAGGTCGAGAGCTGTCGTTCCAAACACACAACTTTGCGATGCTGTTTGCGAATGTTCGTTAGAACGATGGTTTCGGGAAACACAGACTCGTTAAACTATGCTGATAACGACAGAACTTGCGACCATAGTTGGCTAACGATGCTTTTCGGGAAACGCACCCCTGGTCTGTAAAAGATCTGAATTCATCGTACATTTATTTAAATCTAGAACGTCTCGAGAGAAGAATCTCTTTTTATGACTCTGACTCTGATTTGTGGCTTCACTGCTAGCGAGTCGTCGTATTGTGCGTCAAGCACAGCGGAGCAGACCCGACCCGAGCGCGGAGCAGAGGAGGCAGGCCGGGTTTCTGCTGGCAAGGTGAGCACAAAGAGGCTCTTCTGTTCCTGCGGACCCATCCCGGGCCCCTGCCAGGGCACTTTGGCAGCTTGGTGCTTCCCTGGGGCCGAGCACCGGAGCCTGCCCAGTCTTGCCCTACCACAACAGCTGCCAGCTCTCGGCCTCACACACACACACACAAACACACTCCGTGGAAGCTCCAGTGCTTTCTCCCCACACATTCAGTCTCTAACCCCTCAAATCTGAAAACTCTGTTTCCTGAGTCTGACACCACTAAGCCTCCCTTTGGCGAGGGCTTTTTTTCCTTCGCCGCTTTCTCTCTTTTTTTTTTTCCTCCTTTCCATGAACGTCATCTCTCTGCAGGAAATGATACCCCACATTCTTGACTGTTTGGCTCCAAACAGAACTGTGCAACAGAAGGAGCAGCAGAGTATGAGAAGAGACAGTGTCTGGAAGAATTGTCTCTTTTTCATTATCTCAGCGTGCCTCTCCGTATCTTGCACTCCCATTCAGCGTTTCTCACATGCAAACACACACACACTCACTCTATGGAATTACACAGGACTGTGAGAACATACTGTGTCAGCAGTCTGTCTTGCATATACAGAGAGCTAAGCTGTTAACAAAATAATTGCTAACAATTTCATATACAATATATATATATATATATATATATATATATATATATATATATATATATATATATATATATATATATATATATATATATGAGACTACTGTTCAAAACTTTAGGGTTGGCAAGTTTTTTTTTTTTTTTTTTTTAAGTCTTTCATGCTCACCAAGGCTGTTCACTATTTCAGATTTAATTTCAAGGTTGCTCACTATTTTTATAGTAAAAAGTAATACTGTACAAAGTAAAATAACTGTTTTCTATTTAAATCATTTTAAAATTTAATTTATTCCTCTGATCAAAGCTGAATTTTCAGCATCAGTACCCCAGTCTTCAGTGTCACATGATCGTTCAGAAATCATTCTAATATGCTGATTTGATGCTCAAGAAACATTTCTTATCATTATCAATGTTGAAAACTGTTGTGCTGCTTCATATTTTTGTGGAAACCATGATACATTTTATTTTTCAGGATTCTTTGATGAATAGAAAGTCCAAAATTATATTTGTTTGAAATATTTTTTTGCAACTTTTGATCAATTTAATTTACTTAATTTACATTTACTTTCTGAATAGTTGCTAATTTCTTTCACAAATAATTGTTATAATAATGAGTTTTATTTATTAATTTGTTTATTTAGCACTTATATCTTATTGATTTTGTTCATTTATATTTAATTACTCGACAAACCCAACATATGGTCACTGTACAAACTCTTAACACCTACCAGAGCTTCTGTGCTTCAGACTCACAAAATAGACCTAGACTTTTCTTACTGAACGTTTCCAGTAAATGGTGTAAAAAAAAAAAAAAAGTTCCCATTGACTTCCACAGAAAATGTACATATTCACCTAAGCTCCAACTAAACACTGTTTGTTGGGTTGATGTGTGTCCCATATTAGTTGAGTCATGTTTGACTAGCCACAAACAACAGTACTTTGAAAAAGAAACAGACAGAACTCTAAAGTGTGGCATCATACCTATTTGACGATAGTTGTGGGTCCCCAACAATTGTTCATGCTTAAAGACTACAGTATTTTCACATGAGTATCGCCTTAAGTGGACAAAAAGTGTCAAAAAATTGTCAAAGATTCTAATTTTGCTCCATTTTATACCGATAAAAATTTCATTTGTTGATTAAAAAGTAATTAAATGAAACTTTTGAGTTCATTCATAACATTCACATGAGACAAAATTCCTGTGAAGCATTTAAAACCCCGGAACAGAATCAACACCCTTAGAAAGGGGCTTCTGGTCATTATGCTTTTACAGTATGAACACCTCCTGAGTGAAAATAAATATATCATTAGCAGATACAACAACAGTTCTGGGTAACTAGCATCCCAGAATGCACCAGGTATGAGGAGGGAGAGAGTAGGCAGCTGTAAGACTTACATTTCAGGACATCTGTGTGTGTGTGTGTAAACACACGGGGTGAGGGCGAGTCTGCTCTAACAGTGTCAGTAAAGGGACATCTCTATTGGGCTGCTCTGTTATGCACTTGCTAAACAGCTTTCTGGCAAAGCCACTCCAGATTCCTCAGTGATGAATCATGGACAGGAAGACATTAGGCAACAATTAAAATCAAAATTAGAATCAGATGATAAAGAAAGGAATTTGCTTTTTACCATGCGTTCGCTGAATTGTGGCTGCATGAGAGAAATACAACATGACTTGCAGCAGACGTGACGGAGACATCTCCATTTATGACGCGCTGTGTTGGCTGAGACAGCGGTCAAACACACTTGATTGTTATTGCCTATGAGGATTTGACCGCACTTTGATTTGGCTTGAATGTAATAGAGAAATCTTTCCAAAAAAAAAAAAAAAAAAGTATATATTAGAAAATCAGCAGTATCCTTTTTTCATGATCAACACAAATAAACTAATAAACTTATTATTAGAACAGCTAAACATGATGATGATGATTAACAAAAGCAACAACAGTAATTAATATTCATATTTTTTACTTCTAATAACAAGTCTAATAGTTAATAAGTAGGTTTTTTTATGCCAATCATAAAGAATAAAATAATTAGAATGCTAGATATTATTGTTATTAGTTATAGTAGTAGTGGTAGTAGTATAACAAATAATAATATATAGTAATATTTTTAATTAATCCAATAATAAGCATGATGGTTAATCAGTCAGTTTATTTTGTGCTAATCATGAAAAAAGAAAACTAGAATGCTAATTATTATTATTATTATTATGATGCATATAAATTATTTTAAAAGCTACACTCTAAAAAATGCTTTTGAAAAAAATGATTTTGGTCAAATATGGACAATGGCTGGGTTAGTTGGGTTAAAAACACCCAAAATGTTTTAGAGTGTAATTGCGTAGTGTCTTCTTATTACTATATTTATTTTTGCTTGAATTTCTCAGCATTTCTTTTTATAAATAATAAGTAAGAACGGGTAAATAAAAAGACAACAACAACAAAAACCTGGTTTTAATCCTTTTGTGATTCCCAGGATTTCCATAATGTTTCATAAATGGCATTTTGGTGTCGCAATATTCCATCTGGCTGGCCAGGAAAGGAAAGTTTCAGAGGCAGCTCTCGTTTCATCCTAACCCAAAGCTTCTATCCTAGCTCCCTCTGGTGGCAATTACAAATTAGTGAGTGAAAATCTTTACCTTCCTGTCCCCCATTATAGCTCAGTGCCTTTTGTGTTCATTCTGAGTTCATAACTTCAATAATACATCACATTGTTAGTCAAATCAGACACGTACACACAAACACAGTAAAGTTATGATAAGAACACACTTTGTACTGGCATTGGATATATACATTCACATATACAAAAGTTATTGAATATGGCATCTTGAAAAGTCAGTTTAGTGTTTAGATTGAGCTTAAACTCACATAGCAGGTAAAGGTGTGTCTGGAAGAGGCCAGGTCACGCCGGTGCTCCACACCTCCTGCATCATTCAGAGATTTGCTAGATGCCTTCTGCACCCTGCACAACACACACAGCTCCAGCAAGATCACAGGAGGGAAACACGTGTTCGCGTCAGCCTAAAGCCCCCGGGAAGACTCTGACAACCTTTTAACCCGTCTCCCTGTGAAATAAACAGACACACCAGGATGCTCATCCAGTCTCATCCACAGGAACGCTGTGGATAATTCATGACGATTCGCATTCAAATAGTTATGAACTAACGGGACATTGGAGGGCTCGCAAAAAAACAATAAAAAAGCGATGTATATACTGCAGGCGTAACGTATGCAGAGATGCTCATGCGGCGCATTGCAATTCATCGTGTGAAATGGCTCAGGTGGCCTGATGTGTTCGGTGTCAATCACTTTGATTGGCAGGCATATGTCAGAATTGGAAAATGTCACATGGAGAAAGAGACAGAGCTAGGCTTTTCCAGCCTAGCGCCAAGGCATGGCCTATTTTAATATTTCATCTAGCCAGAGAGAGTCTTTCGCTCCATAGTTTAAATTCTAATCTTGTTATGGCAGAGGTGCATGTAGTCTGCAGGCTGCGGCACCAAGCAGCTCTAATTCCCTCTGTTTCTCTCTCCAGCTAAACAAATTATTATAAAATTCCATTATTTTTCCATTATGCATATATGTTTTGGTGGCAGAGCCACTCTGCAGAGCTCTCTCCATTAAGTGGTCTGGCTTTTCCTCATCAAAGGCCAATACTTCTGGCCCTAAACACAGCTGAGTCCTGTAGGACCCTCATCATTAGTATATCATTCAAATGCCGTTCATTCGCTAATATGGAGTTATATCTAATAATGGCATTTCTGGTGGCTTTTTTCCCAAACCCTAAACCACCTTATTCATCTCTAGCCTTCGACGAAAGAAGGTTTTCATCTCTCCTAATAGATAATATTCCCGATATATAAGCCTGTGGAGATTTTTCCAGAGCGTAAGAGACATATGGGGAAATATCTATTGGGCTGATCGATGCACCATCCTTTAGCCTTGGACGGCGGGCCGCACCGAGTTATTTTTGGCAGGAGGAGCTTCTGTTTTCGTACGTTTAATAGGCAGCGTATTTAAATGTCATCATGATTTCATTTTTACTACCTCGTCCGAACTTCCTCTTCCATAAATTATGGTCAGTCCATAATGGAGATGAGTTCATAACTCTCTGCGCGTGTCGATCTGTTTGCACTGGGTTTTGAGCTTCTTTTGAATGATGCATCTTAGATAAAATGGTAACATGAGATTGAAGAATTATTTTTGTGTAGATCTCCCGCTCTGTTACCCACAGAATCAACTCATCAAGCTACTTTAGAGAGGAGTTAAAAACATGCCGGAATGGTTCAAACTAGCGTATGTAACATCTATCGCGTACAACTGAATGTGCGTCAGTGAGCCAGCATAAATCTACACTGGAATTGCTTTTCTTCCTGAAGTGGTGTCATGCAATGCCTGTGAAAAAGCCAACGGCTCATTCATCTGACTGGCCGTGCAACACAATCATGCTAAACAGCTAACCACTCACAGTCTTCTTTTTGACCACAATAATGTCCTCTGTAAGGCAGCAAACAAATTACCAGCAAGTGAGGCGACACAATAAATCCATGTGTTTCTTTTTGTGAGTGTGTGAAGCTCTTTTGTGTGCGAGGGAAATGGGGTGTAAGACACACACAACACATAGCAATTATCTCACAGTGTCCCTGAAGCGGTGTAGCATTACCCTAGACTCCTGAGTTATGCTGTTTAGCTCACTGCTGTGTTCGCCTTTGTTTTAATAGACAAACACAAAGTTAAATTCCTTCTGGGTCAGACGAGAGAACTCAATGAATGGGCTAGACCTTTAAACACACACACAAAAACGAGGGACTCATTTAGCGTTAATTACTCTTTGTCATTTGCTGCTATCCAGCAGCGGCGCAGTAAAATGTCACCGCTGAAATTAGCCTCAGAGCTGAGCAATTTTCCCAGCTAAATTGCCGAATGAGTATCGCTCCGTAATAGGTAGCGATCTGCGGTAATATGATGAGATCGTTTGGAAAAAGTCAGGGGGACTGATCAAAAGCAGGCATTATCCGCACTGATGTGGTGACCCGGGGAACATGTGGACACAGCTGTAGTGTCATGTGACGTTTGGGGGAGCAGGTGCCAGTTGGCAAAGGCGTAAAGGTGGCGAGCGACCGAACAATTACTGTTATTCATAACAGGACCAGACTCGTTCAAACTTTGTGTTAGACGTATACCCAAAGTGTAGAAATCCTCTTAATCGTCTGTCAGTCCGTGCCTGGTGTGAATACACACTGGAAGTGCAGCTCATTAATATTCATCATTTGAAAAAGATTATAATCGGGCCCACGTGGAATCTGTGACTGATGATTTCCACAGAATTAGAGCTCTTGTCATTCACAAAGTTATTTTATGACATATTTTGGCTAATTCAACCATCCCTTCAGCAACTCTCTGGTCGGTTTCTAGACCCGTTCCGCAGAAGATTCCATCTGGGCCTGGTTAGAATTCAAGAAAAGTCGGGAAAGAGTGTGAGGGTATGTTTACACGACAACGATATGCTTAAAAAGGATACGTTTTTCACCATTGCCAAGACGATCTCCATTCACACTAAAAATGCTGCCAGGCCGTTAGATGGCGATCAAACACTATCGACTGAACACTTAATACGCATGTGCATGACGTCATCAGAGATTCACGGTTTTGTTGTTTACACGGAAACCGTTTTCAAAAGTTTGCGTTTTCAGGCACCCAAAACGCCATTGCTGTGTAAGCGAACGGCCAAAACACATACAAAGTTTTTAGTTGAAAACGGTGTCGCGTAAACAGCCCCTAAGACAGAATATCTGATATCAGCGGTTCAGTGTGTGTAATGTGTTCACATAGGGCTTTCTTTGTCTCAGATGTGTGGCCGAGAGAAGTCTGCATTTTCTTCTAACCCACTTTCTCTTCGAGTAATTGTTATTAAAAGAATAGAAATGGGGTCAGAACTGGAAGCAGTTCTTGCTTCTCGCCCTGCGTGTAATTAACATTTCACAGCGCATATCTCATTACAGAAGACAAGGCCACTTTTACCGAAAAGAGTGCGATGCATTAAGATTTCACCAGGCTATAATCTGACTTGCTATCATTAAAGAATAATGTAAACCTTCAAGTGATTTAATTGGATGTCTATAGAGACATAATAGAGGAGTTAAAGTCTTTGTTTAGTATTCACTTGAACTGTCTGATTCTCTCTCTGTCTCTTGCTTTTTCACTCACAGCTGAGTGAAGGCCGCAACTAGGACTGTGTGGTATGACGACAGATATATTTATATTTATATTTATTTAGAAATATTGCATTGTTAGGCATAATACAATGTGGAATTTAGGCGTTTATGGTTGTCAAGCCATGATGCAACTTCTGCCACATCAATATGGAAATCAAATGATGTGCGCCTAACATTGGGGACTGAGAATCTTATTCAGAATAAGGTTGTGGCAATATAATGGTATTGACGAAAACCGTGATACTAAAAAAAAAAGAAATAATATCATGTTAATACTTCACTTATGATAATATCGTAAATAATGGTAGACTCCAACATAGTAGGAGTGTCTTGGACCTTAATGCTGGTTGACGCCTGTACAATATGATTCTATTGCAGCACAAATCATGTCAGAGGAGATTATATACTAAAGCGAGACACTCTACCCACACATGAAAAAAAAAGTCCTTTTTTGGATTCTGTAAAAAAGATGTGTTAAGTTAGGCACACATTTAGTGTTGTTCGACAAATATTCAAAGGCAAAATCTAGTTATTTCAATAGAAATCCACACGATCAGGAATTTCAAGTGAGAGTGAAACATTTCAACATGCAGATTGTATTGGGTTCAGATGAGAATTTGCCACGTTGACCAACAGAAAGCTGCTTGGTTTGAAAATGACTTCTGAATGAGCTGTGCTTCATACATCCCTACACTACTGACAATAACTGAAACATTTTTACAGAAATTTCGATAATGTATCCTCAACTTTAGACAGTCTGCAGAAAGTGCCGATCAACAGAAAGCTTTTTGTATGTTTTTGCACAGTTAAGGTCCAAAATGTTGATATGTGGAATGGATTTGTTTTGTATTCGTCATTCGGTGGCTCTGAATTGTCAAAACACCTCTCAAAATGCTTGCTACGGATTCGAAAAACACAGAAAATCAAACCCGATTCTAATTTTGTTTATGACGGACGAAAGTTTCAGAGGCAGTGTGTAAATGTGATTGACACAACGTGAGGTTGTATTTAGTTTTTAACGTGCAAAAATTTCGGACAAGAATTTTGGACTTTGGTTACAAACTCTAATTCTGCCTCCATAAAATCATATTTGGAGCGTGATTCACTGGTTATTAAAAGTTAATTTGCCAAAATTAAAAATACTTTCTTTTTTTTAAATTTGTGATAGTGATAATCTGATATTGTGACCTGTTCCAAAAAGTACCAGAGCCAACATCACTCAGTTCTGGCAAGTGCATCTGTCTGGATGGAAAACTGTAATAAATGTCTCTGGCGCTGCAACGCTGGAGCTAAATCTACAAGTACTAAGAGATTTGCTAATGGAAGAGTTAGGAACTGTTTTTAATGTTAATCATTAAAAAGAATGTGAACCAAAATCATTCAATTCTTTTACACCATTTACCCTGGTTTTGAATGTGGCTCATCCCATCAGATTTTAGAGAACTATCATAACTATTGCTATGTATAATATTAGGCCCTGGTTACACCTGGTATTAAGTGTTTTGGTCGATCGGATCACGAGTAGACGAGGGAGACACATTCTTCTGTCCTGATTTCTTTGAGGGGAGGGTTCAATTTACATATGAACGTGACCGAAGACGACGGAAAAACACACAGAGAGCAGCAGCTTTCATTTCTGCTCTGATAGTCGCAAGACCAGCCGAACGCTGTGAGTGTGTGTTAGAAATCAGGAATGGTGAGAGAACATTGTGCTTGGTACGTTTTTCACCTTCAAACCAAACTTGGGTCTCCAGCCGACAAAGTTTAAATCCCATCTGGCTATCGCGCTTCCCATAATGTTTACGCATTAAGTCAGTCGGCGGAGAGAAAACGGTCTTTTGTGGCTGTTTGAACACATTCGTCCACATGAGCGTTTACACAATCCGATCGAATGCTTTTCGACTACCTCTGGAAGAGGTCGAAAGTGGACAAGCTTAAAAAGTTTTAGACCCCGTTTACAACTGTATTTAACGTCGTCCACTTGTGATCCGATCGACCAAAACACATCTTAATACCAGGTGTAAACAGAGTCTTTTGTCTTCAACTTAAGGGTAACATGATGTGAAGCTTTTTTTGCACTGAGGCCAACTTATTCATTTCTATGTTGCATGGGATTAAATGACTCATATCATGATATAACATTTTGCTTGTGCCGCCCAGCCCTCATCGCAAACCATGCTGGTTTGCTTAACCAACAAGCGGTTGGGACCATGACGGGAACTTTAGGCACAACAGCTTGTTTTGAAAGACGTGTATGAGTGAAAGAGAAAGCGGAGGGAACCAAACCGTGACGCTCGTAAAGCGAGAGACACTTATATGCATCCAATTTCCTACGAACACAACAATCTCTCACACGGGGTTAAACGAATCCAGGACTGATCCTTTGCCACAATAAAAGCAAGTCAAGGCTGCAGGAGATTTCCACGTCCATTAAGAGAATGCGGCACGGATGGCTTTAAGCGGCGCGTCGGACCGCGCTGGGATCATTTCCATGGCAGGCTGGCAAGGAGGGAAGTGTTGATGGTGGCAGACAGTGAGAGAAGAGACGCGGAGATATGTGTCAAATTAGTCATGCCGTTCAGGGGCTTGCGTGGCTTTATCTCAGGACAGTCTCACTCCCACCCCTCCACCCAATGCCCTGGGACTCGCGGGGTGAGAGTGCTGTGAATGCCTTACATACACACACACACACATAAAGCTTTTGCAGCTGGAATCATGTGCGAGACATTACGATATTGAGCAGAGCATGAAAGGTATTTTGAAATGTACACAACGCCTGTGGTATGTTTTTATTTTCCTCCCAGTCGTTCACACCTCCGGTATGGAAGCAGGTTTGTGGGGAACGTCGAAAGCTCTCTCAGCCTAAACCAAAGATTGTTGGCAAAACAGTAGCTTTCGCCTGTTTCTGTTTTGTTTAACTCTAGGCAACAAGAACAAGACCTTCAGGAGTCATGCCAGATTACCCACTAACTACATCAGAAAGAGGCTCGTATAAATTAAAGGGAATATTACCAAGAAATAAGCTTCACTGTCTGGAAGATCTGAAAGGTGTCCTTTAGGGAGAAATTAGCGCGATGGCTCTCGCACGTCGGAGCCCGTGTCTGTTTTATTTTGCTCCCTAACGAGCCGTCGTGGCCATACGTGATTGAGATTTTTCATTATTGCCGCACACAGATGGCCATTAGTTAGATGCTACCTCAGCCAGACACGGGCTGTCTTTGTCCTACTGAGAAATACTGCACATGCCGTCTACAGGGGCTCTCAAACATTCAGCCTGCCGCAACGACGGTCTCAAAACATGAGGCGCGGCTAGAAAAAAATATGGATTGCATCCCAATTAACAAACTTTTCTCCTTAAAGAACTCACTCACTCACTTTTTTTTTTTCTTGGAAGCAGCAGGAGTTAAATCAAGTGTCCAAAACAAGTAAATCAGTGTTGGAGGAAACTACTGTAGCCTGTCAAGCTACAAGCTAGTCAGAATTTAAAGTAGTTCAGCTGCAGTAAATGTACTAAAAACGACACTAAACGACACTAACGACACTAAAGCTAAGAAGGCTAAGTCTTTTTAAAATATGCCAAATGAATCAAACTTGAACAGAACTGTGGAATTATTAAAATATTTGAAAGTCTGTTATGGCCATCAAGGCTGCATTTATTTGATGAATCATTTTTACAATTTAACATAACTGTTTTCCATTTTAACATTTGAAAATGTAATTTATTTCTGTGATAGCAGAATTTAGATTACTCCAGTCTTCAGTGTCACATGATCCTTCAGAAATCATTCTAATATGCTGATTTGCGGCTCAAGAAACATTTCTCATTATTATCAATGTTGAAAACGATTTTTTCTGCTTAGTAATATTGTGGAAACCATGATTGGACACACTACTATTGAAAAGTTTGAGGAAAATTAATACATTTATTCAGCAATTAAACACTGATAATAAGGAAGATCATTAATACTTGAGCACCAATGACAAGTGATGATAATTGAGCACCAAATTATCATATTATAATAATATCTGAAGGATTGTGTGAAACTTTTAAATTGTAACAGTATTTCACAATATTACTGTATTTTTATCCAATAAATGCAGCCTTGGTGAGCATAAAATACTTTTTTCAAAAACAAACACAAAAACCACTTTTGAACAGTAGTGAAAAATTGCACAAAGGATACAATTTGAATGACTATAGAAAGCAGTAATGAACAGCAGCGTTTACTTAATATGCAGCTATAAATATGGTCCACAGGGACTCAAATTGGTGAATTATTTTTGGAATGTTCCTGTTAGGAAAGCACATTTGATAAAACTACAGCTCACTCAGCATTAACGTTAAGTGCGTAATACAATGTGGCAGCTACTTGTTTGAAAAAAAAGTTTTTTTTTTTTTTTTTTTACTTTCTTTAATTGGCTATTGCAAAATGGTTGCAGAGAACAATATCTGTGCAGTTCTGTGTGATGCTTCAAACTGTTGCATGGTGATGCCATATAAATCCTTGGATTAAGCCGTTTTTCCGACAGAAATTCTTTGAAATCAAGCTATTTATGAAATTCTTGGGTTTAAACCAACATATTTTTTTATCCGTCTCACTGCCTTTCTTTTTATTCGAACACATTAGGGGCCCGAATCATAGTGCCAAATCAAAACCAGCAGTGTGTGCGCACATAAGCTTAAACCCCAGAGGTCATCTTTAATGATGCCAGCAGTTTAGTGAGGCTAACCCCTTAATCCACACAGGGTCGCGAAGCATCAAAGCAATCCATGGTTTGTACAACTGTCAGTAATGAGGATAATGATGTAATTTCATTTAAAAAACAATTTAGACTACAAATTTAGAGAGATTTCTTGACATGATTTTTGACATCATGTGTAGATATACATTTAACATTGAACTTTAATAAAGGTTTTAATGCATTTCAATGCATGGAATTCGCATTTTGTGGAGATTACTGAAAGTCACCAGGTTGTACTTGCGCGGACCCACAGCTTCACTGCTCATATATTTACTGCTCTGGCTCTTTGATAATGTGTTTATGGGCACTGGCAGGCCGTTCGGTTCAGGGCAGGGAAGCAGTGTGCTCTCTCTCTCTCTCTCTCTCTCGCTCATACGCACACGTGCACACGGCGCACAGATTCAAAGCCTCAAAAATTCAAACTAACATTAAAATTGTTTTATGTGTAAGATCCAGTGAACTCCATTATTTTCCTGCACTATTTGCTTGAATAATTGAAGAAAGAGAGCTGAATTATGGATAAAGTGTACAGTCTGAAAAAGGGGTTCATGCGCAGCCTTGGGCAAAAGCCAGTCCTTAATGATGTCTGGAGTTGGTTGAGGAGAACTCGTTAGCTGGAGAGTAATTTTCCAAAGGATTAAAAAGCATCTTTTAAAGCAGCAGGCCGGGCTGCCGGAATGTCAGGGAAACACCCCCTTCAAAAGCAAAGCATTTCACATTTCAGAGGGGAAGAAATTGTTACAGTAATTTCTTTTTTGATCTTACAGTGAATTAATCATTTTGTTAATTATTAGTTTAACATAATTGTCTTTGGAATTGACGCCTTAATTGCTCTGTTAAATTGTTATTCAACAGTCTCAGTAAATGTCAGTTTCTGGCTGTTTTGTCAGTTTCTGTAATTGGTACATAATGATTGAAGCTTATTGACTCGTCACTGTTGATGAAGCGTAAGAGACTAAATTAGCAGGCATTTATTCAATTACTGCGTCTTTTTAACCAACTGTCTTGTGGGCTGTGTTTGCTGGAGATTTCAGGGAAAGTACATGTAAATTATATATATAATATAACTAATATACATCTTGTATTTGGACGTCTTGAATGAACACCAATACTGTTTGAATAAAAGCACATTCTGTTTCAGGTAAAAGATATTATATAATACTATGCTACACTATTTTGAGTTCCTGGATTTGGATTCTGACCAAATATAACATTCCAACTGTGCTAAAATATAAAATAATTACGACAACTAACACCTCTTTACCTAAAGTCTTTGTACACCACCAATCAAAAGATTTTTTTTAATGTTTTTGAAAGAAGTCCCTTCTGCTCCCCAAGGCTGAATCTGTTTGATCAGTGAACAATACAGTGAAAACATTACTATTATTAAATATTATTGTAATTTAAATTAACTCTTATATATTTGATGCAAAGCTGAATTTGCAGCATCTTCAGTGTCACATGATCCTTCAGAAATCATTCTAATAACTTTATAAATTCATTATAAACGTAACATAAAATGAAAAAAAACTTGAGAAATCCTAATAACAAATCATCTAATATGCTGATTTGAAATATAATAGAAATAGTTTGTAACATTATAAATGTCTTTCGGTCAACTGGTCAAAATCAACCATGCTGAACAATTTCATGAAATATTACATTTGAAAAGTAGTGTAAAATCAAATGGAAAGATGTCACATATTCACTTTGCTTGATATATATATATATATATATATATATATATATATATATATATATATATATATATATAATCTTAAAACAGAACTCAAGGCCGAGGGAAACACTTTTAAAGTTGAAGTGTATAATTTCTGCACCACTAGCCACAGAATTGTACAGGGGTCTATAAGAAAAAGTCTCATTGTTAGACTTTAAAGTTTGAAGATTTACACAGCCGGTCTGTGGAGGTGACGTTTGCGCGCAGCAGCATATAAACAACCTTGCCGAGTCAGTGGGGAGTCTTCCTGCAGTTAGAAAGCCATGAGAGAAACCAATTACACACATTTGTCTAATTATCCAATCATAAAGTCATTATCGGTTTGGCACCTTATTAACATGCCTTGGCTAACACGCAGTCGCTCATTTGGCCCGCACTGTGGGCTAAAGTTAGATAGCTGATAATAATCACCCCTGTCAGACTAGTCATTAGCCCTGAGCTGTTCACTAACTACAGGCTCACTTGCTGCTACCTACCACACTAAAGTAAACTTCACGACCTTGAACCCACCATTCAGGGTCTATTCAAGCTGTAGCGATAATAATATACAGTGTTGGGGAGTAGCTAGTCTCGCGTAGCCAGACCTTCAGACTGACGGCAGAAGGTCTGGACTCCATCGCAGCTTTCATTGGCCAAGGACCGCCCAGAGGCCGTTGTGTTCCTCATCATGTTTAGGGGCGTGAACATTTAACTTTGATGCCTCTACAATAACAGAACGGTGTGTAAAACTCTCGGGCGAGTCTGTGTCGCAAACTTTACATATTTCACATACATACTTTTGAAAATCTAACGTTTAGTTGATCCTGATAAGAGCTCATTATCACAGTTGTAAGCATGACTCCCAGGTGGAACGTTAATGAACGCGACACACTCGTCTCACGGAAATCCTGTAGAATTTAACCAATCAGACTCCTGAAATGTTTCCAATTTGTGTCCCATATGCATTCAGCCAGCGGTCTGTGGCCGTGACGTCTGAGGCTGAGAGTATAGGGAGTAGCTAACTAAAATTAGCAATGATGCTAACTTGCATTTTTCAGTAGTGTGACAGTTGTGCTGCTTAAAGGGTAAAGTAAAATATGAATCAAAAGTTCAAGTTTGAAATAAAAAATTAAAATTTGTTTAAAAAATGACCCCAAACTTTTGAACAATAGGGTACTGTATATAAAAGTTTATTTCCACACTTAGTTTCAATGTGGTTATCCACTTGTTTTTAGCTTGTAATGAAGCTAACTACTTTTTACAAAGAGTAGCTTGACTGTACAATTTTAGATTGTGAGTTGTACATTTTCAGAGTAGTTTTCCCAACATGTAAGGGAATATACAGCATCTTTCCTACTGAGATTTAGGCTATATGTAACGGCGAGACACCGTTGGGAAGCCGTGAGAAATGAGAGAAAACAGGTAAAAGGAAAAAGAGAAGGAGAATGTCATCTCAGCACATTCATAATTGATAAGTCCAGAATCCCAGAGGGCGCGTGATGCAACAGAAGTTCCAGATTGTTCTCTTCATCCACTCTCTGCCAGTCAGAGGGCCGTGCTGAGATAGGAGAGAGCGGGCCGAACGTGAGAGCCGCGGCGCACAGATGTTGGTGCATCTGTGTTAGTGAGGGGAACTGGGCGAACGCTGCACACACGCATAGGCACGCAACAGCAGGAAGGACTGATGCAGAAGACAAAACTACTGGACTGCTGATTGTAGGGGAAAAAAAAGGAAAAAAAAATCCCAGAATTACAAAAATGAGGCCATGATCTAAATGTCTAACGCCCTGTTTACACATTACATTCGGTCGACTTGGCATTGCTGTTTAGGTCGATCAGATCATAAGTAGATTGACTGAGACACATTACTGTTTACAGTTTTTTATGACCCCCTTATAGTATAATGCACTTCTCATGGCTGTTGGTCTTGGAAGAGATGGAGGAGGGTGGAATCAGACTTAGATCTGAGTGTGAAAACAGCCTTAAAACATGCACCGAATGATTGAGAATCAGAAGCCCTTGAAACCGCAACGGCAGAAGACAGACGAGGGCTGCATTAATGAAAAATGAATGAAAAACTCTACAATTACAATTACACTGTACATCTGCCATTTGCTAAGCACTATTCACACTGCTGCCTCATGACAGCATTGTATTGGCTGTGTGACATCCATCCCAAAACATTTGTCTACAGTGCCAGCTTTATAAAATCTTCATTATATGAGGTTGACACAGATGAAGGTGACTGTAGATAATGGGGCTTTATTCCGCACAGCACAGTCAAGGTATAGACAGACAATCAGTTTGTCTCTATAAAGATGCACAGCTGTGTTTCTGCACATTCAAAGCACCCGTATTCACAGGCCAATAAAGACCTTCTTTGTTTTAGCTGGCATGAATAGACTGGCCTCTGATTGTCGTTTTATCTTCGTAAGGTTTGTCTCATTTAGAAGAGCTTTTTGTTTTGTTTTCTCGGTCTCTGACTGATTTTCCTGTGAGGAACAATAGTGAGCTTTCTTTGTTTTAAACCAAGAACGTCTGAAGGCCTAATATCTATGTAAGACAAGTCAATAAGAAGGAATAAAAGACAAAGTTTGATGTTGTTCCTTTGAACAGAATTCTACAACCTTAAGAAATTGAACTTTCTAAAGATGGAGATGCAACAAAAAAGTGGTCATCAGCAGTCAAGACGCTGAAGCAGATTGTCTGACACACGGTGTCAGAAGATTAAGAAGGAAGAACTCATAGGGATATATATATATATATGAGCTTCTGGCTCTTCTTTGCTGTCTACTGAGTCTCATTCTAAAAACTCACTTTCCACTTCCTTTTCTAATTTTGTCACTGTCAGTATAGATGTTTTGAAATTGTTCATGTCTATGAGCACATCCACATGTTATCTCGACCCCTTGCCTACTGAAATTCTAAAAAAGTGCCAACCATGCTTATGCCCTTCAATCACTGCAATTATTAACAATTCCTTAGCTACTGGCCAGGTTCCTGTGGCCCTCAGACGGCTACTATCACACCAGTTCTTAAAAAATCTGGTTGTGATGCTGAAGATTTATCCAACTATAGGCCAATTGCGAATCTACCCTGTTTGGCTAAGGTCCTTGAACGAGTCGTTGTTGGCTAGCTGCAGCAATATCTGTCCAAAAACAATCTATTAGAATCGTTCCAGTCTGCATTTAGATCTGGACACAGCACAGAGACTATGACCTGCTTACTTCTGCCAACAGGGGTGCTGGCAGCATTTTAGTCCTGCTAGACCTTGGTGCTGCTTTCGACCCAATATGTCATACCATCCTTCTGGATAGGTTGCGTGTTTGGTTAGGCATCTCTGATGTTGTGTTTGAATGGTTTAAGTCCTAACTCACTGATCGTTTTCAATTTGTCTGTCTGGAAAAACAAACAAATCCGAGCCAACATTAGTTCAACAGGGTGTCCCGCAGGGGTCAGTACTTGGACCCATTTTGTTTCACATTTAGATGTTGCTTCTCAGTGACATTATTAGTATGGTCTGGGGTTCCACTGTTATGCTGATGATACTCAGATCTATGTCAGCACATACCCTGATCCTAATCTTTCACTTACATCTCTCACTACCTGTCTGTGAGAAATAACGGTGTGGATGCATGACAATTATCTTAAACTTAACTTCTAGTTCTTGTTGGTATGCCGACAGCTTTGCATAAATGCATTAATCTCAATTTGTTTACTGATTCTGACTTTGCGTCTCCATCATCACAAGTGCGCAACCTTGGTGCTATTTTGTTTTCGAAATCTGCGTTTTTCAATCTCAGAAATATTGCCAGACTACGACCTTCTCTATCTCTGCCGGATGTGGAAAGGCTTATCCATGCCTTTACGTCGAGGCTAGATTATTGTGATGAGCTTTATTCTGCTGTCCCTGAAAAGTATATCAAGAAATTTCAGTATATTCAAAACTCTGCAGCACGTGTACAGACCTACAACTGCTTGCCAGCATATTTCCCCTGTTCTTAATGAACTCCATTGGCTTCCAGTACAGGCACGTATTGATTTTAAAATCTTTATTTTAACATATAAGGCTCTTTATGCAAAAGTTCCGGCATACCATTGTAATTTAGTTGCTTCTTACACGTCAACTCGCTCTCTCTGCTCTTCTGACTCCTTTACTCTTCAGCAGCCGTATTACTTTCAAATTGAAGTCTATGGGTTGACAGGCTTTTTCTGTTTTAGCTCCACAGTTGTGGAATAAACTTCCTATGGCTATTAAAAATTCCCCAACACTGGACTGTTTTAAGAAGTCTTTAAAGACCCATCCTTTTAAAGATGCTTACTGTCTTTGCACCACTGAAGTAAAACACACAGTACAATGCCTATTAAACCGTTAAACTTTCTTCCTCAAAAGCACTCACTGTAGCAGCCTGGGACCCTTTAAACAACCTTGATGCCAGCAAAACTCTTGCTGACTCCTGGAAGTTTTGCAAAGCCATCCAAATAGATTGGAATGGATGATTTTCAGCCAGATATTGCTAGTTTTGTGGAGAAAATCAGTGAGTGTGCCATCTGATGTTGAGAATGCATGAGACAAATTGTCGATAAATATAAATAAGTCCTAATAGTGCAATGAAGTGAGTGTTCTGTCAGTAAAGATGTTCTCTGAGATGACAAAGAGAGCACACACACACACCTTGCACATTTCCACCATCCGTTTGCTCCATTCACTCCCTCTTCTTGTCACTTTCAGGTCATAATGTGACATGACACCAGTGTGCAGTGTGGCCGGCTAGCCAAACCTGAGCGTTTAACTTCAATGAATCTCATTTGCTCCTGGCTGCTCACTTACACTGACACACACTGGCACCGTCAGCCTCCATCAGCCATCAGAAGAGGAGCATGTTCTGAAGCTTGACTGTTATCTCTCACACCTCAGTCCAGACTCGCATCGAGCCTCAGACCAGCTCGAGGGCTGCGCTAGCCGTTTGTGAGCTCGCTCTTAAATGGACCACACTAGGTGTTTGGTAACTTCTAATAAGTTTGTAATTAATTCAAATTGTTCATAATGCTAGACTTATTTAGTAGTTACTATCTGTGAACTAATGCTTATTGCTTATTAACTTATTATGGCATCTACCTTTATCCAATAAGGAGCCTGCAAAGAAATGAACTATAATCAGCAAGGATACATACATTAAATTGATCAAAAGTGACATTACATACTTTATGTATGTTAGAAAATCAACTTCAAAGAAATGCTGTTCTTTTCACTTTCCATTTAAAAAAATCCAGGAAAAATATTTCATAGCAAAAACTGTTTACAACATTGATAGTAATAAGAAATGTTATTTTAACACAAAATCAGCATATTAGAATGATTTGTGAAGGATCATGTGACACTGAAGACTGGATTAATGATGCTGTAAATTCAGCTTTGATCACAGGAATAAATGACATCTTGAAATATAATAAAACACAAGGCATTTATTTTTAACTGAAATAATTTTTCACGATATTACTGTTTTTACTGTATTTTTGACCAAATAAATGCAGCATTTGTGAGCATAAAACTTCTTTTAAAAAAATCCCACCAACCCCAAACTTTTGATAAATAATAATGATGAAATATACATGTAATGAATGGTGTATTTAAATATGCATATAATGTACGTAAAGTTCGCAATATGTTGTCAGATTTATGTCATTGTTATAACCCTCCACTTTGCCATAGCTCTCATCAGCTGCGTTCCTCACAATTGCCATGTCAAGACTGGTCACCAGACACCTGGGAGTCAGGGAACCAAAAATGTATTTTGGCGTTGAAACATCAAAAGCTTGAATGATACATACTTTTTAAATAAACATAAGCACAAGTGTTATTTAAGATTTATTTATATAATGAATAACTTATCTTTTTTTCTGCTCATCACAAAAAGCTGTTGTATGTCAGAAGACATATAATACAGTACATGAATCGTATGGACTATTTTTATGTTTAGCTTGACAGTATATCTCTCCATCCACATCCTTGTATAGAACAGAGCAGCATGGACATTCTGCCCAGCATCTCAACATGAGGCTGAGGAAATGATTGGATGGGTTAACTTCTCTGTAAAGTTATTCTTACAGACAATTCAACATAAGGAATAGAGCGGAACGACTCTGGATAAACTGTGAATCATTTCTTTTAAAATAAAGATCATGATTATCCCACGATTCTTAACAGATAACTAAATAAAAATAAAAAATAAACATGTAAATTACTAGAGGTTCTGACAATATATTAACTGCTATTTAAAAATGTCAAATTAATTAGAATTAATATATATATATATATATAAAAAAAAATTTGAATGAATGATTCAATGACTCACTCATACAGACTTAACTTGTTTTATTACTGGATGAATCAGCATCTTTGAATGAATCTCTTGAATAAATGATTCAGTGACTCACTCATAAAGACTTCTGCTGTGTCCTTTGAAGGCCGCATTCGAAGGCTGATTGCGTAACCACGGCGAGATGAAGGCTGTCCAAATTCGAAGGCTCCTTCAAATGCGTCCTCCATTTCCCATGAAATAAAGGATACAATAGATGGATCCTTCACAGCCTTGCCTATCCCAGAATTCATTGCGCATCGGTGACGAAAGGATTTTTTTGAGAGAAATTGCAGAATTGCACATTTAAAATGTAAATATTAGGTTTCAACTAACTTAAATGTAAAAATAAAATTTTTAAAGTGGTTCAAATGGCGACATATCTTACTAAGATGCGATTATATATATAGTTTATACTCTTTATTGCATACAGAAATCATGGACCATGGTAAACAAATTTAGACAGTTTATGAACCCTGTTTTGTTTTCAGACAGTTTATTAATATAACTTTTAAAAAAGTCCAGTACAAACGTTATTTTCACTCATCAACGGCAGCTGTCACAGTTGCTGGGAGACAAGAACAGTCTTCCGTAGGCTAGACCGTCACATTTAACAAAGCTCAGTCTGGCCTTCGAAGGATGCAGCCGTTAAATTGAGACACAGCCTTCACTTGTTTCATTGCTGGATGAATCAGCATTTTTGAACAATCTCTTGAATGAATGATTCAATGACGAATATATTTTTGAACAGTCACTTGTCGCCACCTACCTACACCCACCTACTCTCCCTTCATATTAATAAGCTCTGTTGCTTCATGTTAATAAACTATAAGTGAATAAAAGTTAGATACTTTTCAAAGATCTCATCTTTGCTTCTAATTTAATAAAATCAGTTGTATAATCAGTTGTCTATGAATAGTCTTATCTGTAATAGTATTATACACGTATAATATAAGATGATATTATCATTTTCCATAGTTCATTAACTGAAAAGGTCAGAAGTTGAAGATTTCCTGAGAGTTTTATTGGTAAAAGACTTTGTTTGCTCACTGGGCCACAATTCTTCATTCAGAAGAACCCCTCATTTATTAAATTACTCATATTACGATTAAACAGTGCCAGATTTTGACATGAGTGACATGCTTTTCCTTGCCCTCTGATTTAATCGAAATGCATGACTCTAAGTAAAGGATATTTTGCATTTACTTTATCTATGAAATCTTTCTAGCTGCCAGACATCCTGGATATCAAAGCAGATTGCAGATACAGGAACTAAATTGCTATTTCATCAAATTAAGGTTTATTAAGATAAAACGATGCTTTGATAAGCCCAAATATCAGGAAGTGTGAGACAAGAGCAAAAAGGCAATCTTTCCCCCTCTTAAAAAAAAAACAAAACAACATATTGTAAAATGCCTGGAGCTAGAGACTTCGAACGCAGAATAAGTTCTCAAAGAAAGTACAGTATCGATCTTGAAGGAATAAACATGGGATGTGTGTGCTGTAGTAGAGAGTACAGCAGTCATCTGGCAGGGAAATAAAGGGTTCTGGCCCTTTGAAGATGACAACTTCGCCAATTTGCAGTTAATTATGTCACAGTCATAACTTTGGGATTCGCACATAAAGAAGTGACATATGATATCAGCTGGAAGAAGGTTTGTTTCGCATCCGTCTCCACTTACTAAAAGTACTTTTATCTTGGCTGTGAGAAAACTAATGAGGAAATGAATGTCTCTGTAAGCAATATAACATTTTTAGGCCATGTATCTCCTCAAAATGTTTGGAAAATGTCTCAAGCGATTTCATCAGCCATTACGATTACAAGCAATTTTATAAACACTAAAGGAGATGGGGAATTACGTCACCACTGCAGAATCAAAAGTCTGGAGTCAAATAAAAGACATGTACAGAGAGCGTAAGTTTGTGTGTGTGTGTGTGTGTGGCTTCAAGGAGGAGGAAAGAAATGTATTGTAAAATGACTTCCATGAAACTACACACAGCATGCTGAGTCTCTGGGTCCTGTGACAGTGTTTACATACATACGAAAAAATAGATTAATACAGGAATATAGTCATATTCTGATTATGCTGTCATGTAAACCAAGTGCCATAACCAGATTAATTCAATATTCAAGTTCCTGAAAATCTGAATATTACATCTAGCATATTCTATTTAAAACTTTTAAAATAATCCAGTTTTCATGTGTACAGAAATATTCCAAATGCCGTGAAGCATGTAAACCTCTTTGTGAGAATTAAGGCTTAATCAGAATATTGACAAACAATAATGTGTCTGTAAACATAGTCAGTTTCTGTTTGGAAGTTAGATGTAACACAGTGTGCCAGCATTCATCTGAAACTTAGCCTAATAATAGCGCCAATAATGGTTTTATATATAAAAGTGATATACTGTAGTAAAAATAATTGTTTATAACAATTAGCTACTTTTATACTAATTAGGCATAAATAATCTCCCCACCTCCAGTAGTTCTCAAATCTCTTTCACACTACAGTAGAATTCGGATATTACACATTTAAACACGTTTTGCCAGTAAACACTGAATGTTGCGCAAGTTGTATGGACTACTTTTATGATGCGTTTAGTTCTTTTTGGAGCTTCTTTTAAAGAATTTTTTTTTTTATGGAAAAAAAAGGTGGAGCGACATGGAGGTTAGCAAAAGCAGAAGACAAAATTACTATTCCTTTTACTAACGAAAAGAAAACCCTGCGTGGTGCTAAATGGAAACATTTAGCCAGGAATAGATAGAAATAAGCAAACAACAGCAAAAATGTGTGTATCATTGTATAGAGAGCAGGGATATCAGGCTGTACGTGTAGCATGAGCATTATGGGAACTAATTGTGAGGCTGGATGAATAATGAATAACGGAGGAGATGTGCTTCCTGGAACTGTGTTGAGCCGAGCCAAGCAGATCCCTGATGAAGCCCACAGCTTCCTCTCCCTGCATTTGCCTCCAGGTGAAAAATCTGCCATCTCCCCCCCGCAACTCCCTCCCCCCTCCTCCTCCTCCTCCTCCTCCTCCTCCTCTTCCTCCTCTACTACTGCTGCAGCCATCTTAGCCGATACAAAACACAGCACTATAAAACACAGGCCTGTAACTCAAAAAAGAGGCCTTTTGCATGAAATTAGAGTTTCTAATGTAAAATAAAAGAATAATAAAGTGGAAAATTGACAAATATATTTGATGCAAAACAAATGACGATGAAGCTGTGAGGGATACAGTATAGCAAGTTACATTTGCGCTGTTTGTGTAACTTGTTGTTCGATCAACTGACGAAACACTGAAAAAAAATGATACACTGAAAAAAAATGATACTGTTGATTGATATGACTGTGACATAGAAAATGTTGATTATATTGGTTTGAATACTATAAACTGTTTACATTTCTTGATAATCTCTCCTCCAAAATGTCTTTGATGGCACTGCTCAGTTTGGAATAATTATTTGAGAGAAGTCTCTCCTGCTCACCAAGGCTGCATGTATTTAATAAAAAATACAGGAAAAACATGTAATATTGTGAAAAATGATTACAATTTTAAATGTATTATTTATTTATTCCTGTGATCAAAGCTGAATATTCAGCATCAGTACTCCAGTCAGTGTCACATGATCCTTCAGAAATCATTCTAATATGCTGATTTGCTGCTCAAGAAACATTTATTATTATTAACAATGTTGAAAACAGTTGTGCTGCTTCATATTTTTGTGGAAACATTGACTTCCTTCCTTACTTCCTTACTAATTTTGAAAAAAAGAAGCAGCAGCAAACAGTTTTCAACACTGATAAGACAACATGTTTCAGGAGCAGCAAACAACATATTAGGGTATGTTTACATGAAGTGTATTTACTAAAAATGAAGAAAAGTTTTGTGTACAGAGGACGGTTCTATGAAAGCGGCTAAAAACGCTGTATTCTGCTGCCAGGCCAGTAGTTGGCGATGTTACTTTGTAAAGAAACACTAAGCGCCTATAGACGGATCACGTAATACACACGCACATCTCACAAATGTCCATTTTTGTAGTTTACACGGAGACAATAACGGGATCATTTTCAAAAGTGCGCAATTTCAGGCCCCCAAAACCCTGTTGTCATTTTCAGTTGGAAACGGTGTCATGTAAACATTATAATGATTTCTGAAGGATCGTGCGAATAAATTACAGTAGCCTAATACATTTACCTTTTTCTTTTAAATTGTAATATTTCACAGTGTTACCATTTATTTTTGATCAATCAAATGCTGCCTTGGTGACTTCTTTCAAAATCATTAAAAAAGAAACTGGTATTGTAAGTGTGAGATGTTTCTGCTAATACTAACAATGCGTTTAATCTACAGTATCTGTTATAAATGAAATGTTTTATGTGTAAAAGTAACCCTCACATGGTGTAAACTGGAGCTCTCGTGCCATGGCACAGGAATCCAGACGCGCAGTCAGTCACCTTTTCAACACATCCACCGCTGACCTGCTTCAGGAAACAAGAGGAAGGATTTCCAGCCCGCAAGGAAGGAACAATGACAATTAGATTCAAAGCCAAGGGCCCTGAACCCGACCAGAGCGAAGTCTAAACTACCATAATCCTCTTACATCTTTTCAGCACTAAAACTGCGGCTTTTATTGGTAAATACCCATATCAACTTTGTTGATTCTCATTTTATTGTAGCACTAAACCTGTCTTCCATATGACTGAGAAAGTTGAAAGCTCACTTTTTTTCTCATCTGAATAAACAACACTTCAATCTTATCATCAGACAAGGAGGATTCCAGAAACGTGCGTGGGTGCTTAATACCCGCTTTTATACCCTTCAACAAACAAATCTGATGACAAGTGCTTGTTAAAAAGGCTTTTGGTGTCTGAGGATCTGAGCGCCCATCTGCACGTGACTACGCTTTCCCTCAAAATCTCTACTTACAGTTTTGGCCAAAGGAACAAGGATCAATTTGTAGAGGTTGCTCTTCTCATTAGATTCAGACTTATGTTATATCTACACTGTCGGTCCAAAGTTTTGGATTGGTATGATTTTTAATGTTTTTAAAAGAAGTCTCTTCTGCTCACCAAGGCTGCATTTATTTGATAAAAAAACAAACAAAAAAAACAGTAATATTGTTAAATATTATGACAATTTAAAATTACTACCTTCTATTTTAATATATTTTAAAATGTAATTTATTCCTGTGATGAAAGCTGAATTTTCAGCATCATTACTCCAGTCTTCAGTGTCACATGATCCTTCAGAAATCATTCTAATATGATGATTTGCTGCTCAAAAAACATTCATTATTATTATCAATGTTGAAAACACATTTTTTTCAGGATTTCTTTGATGAATAGAAAGTACGAAAGAACAGGATTTATTTAAAATGTAATCTTTTCTAACATAAATGTCTTTACTGTAACTTTTGTTTAATTTAATTCATACTTGATGAATATAAGTAAAGATTTATTTTATTTCTTTCCCCCAAAAAATAAAATAAAATAATTATTCTTGACCCCAAACCTTTGATGTTACAAAAGCTTTCTATTTCAGATATGTTCTTTTCATCAAAGAATCCTGAAATAAAAATGTAAATAACTGTTTTCAACATTGATAATAGTGAGAAATGTTTCTTGAGCAGCAAATCAGCATATTGGAATGATTTCTGAAGGATCATGTGACACAGATACTGGAGTAATGATGCTGAAAGGTCAGCTTTGCCGTCACAGGAATAAATTACACTTTACAATATATTCACATAGAAAACAGCTGTTTTAAATTGTAATAATATTTCACAATATTACTGTTTTTTTTTTTTTTTTTTTATCAAATAAATGCAGCCTTGGTGAGCAGAAGAGACTTCTTTTAAAAACAATTTCTCGAAAAGAACAAGGCCGCTCTCCTTCAAAAGCTGCTCATGAAAGCTTTACGCACTTTTGGGCGTAAGAACAAACACCATTTTATAACATCAAAGTTTCTCATTAGAGGCGGACGCACATTGGACTCTGATCAAACCGAGATTGCTTTTAAATCGCGCGGATGGATAACTTTATCTCGCGGGGCTCAGATATTGTTCTCATTTTCAGCCTCGATCAAGATAACGCCACGTCTTGCTTAAGTCTATCGATTCGCCCCCGAAAACGGTCCCATTCATCCACGAGTAATGCGGTGTAACCAGCCGCTGTCAGAGGAGAGTGACTCGGGGACAGTGAGCGGTGTGCTATCGCTATCGCTATTAAAATCTTTTTAATTTGCAGGCGATGATTAGATTCCCTGGCATCACGAGTCCTCCGCGAGCCGCCGAGTGATGTCGGACAGCACCTATTAACGTGATGTTTGATTTATTTCAATTTGATGCGGACCACACTGTAGATATATATTAAAGATAGATCCCAGCTCTTTTGTTTAATATGCTTGACCCAAAGCTTAATTTGATAGGATCACTCAAACTGGCATCAAAGTGATTAATTCTACAAGCAAACTGCTAGCGGAGCATGTCCCCATGTGCACACGCCAGTGAGACAGGGAATATGCCAGTAATTGGCTTTGCTGCAATTAGAAACTCTTTTACCTAGGATGCTCTTTGTTCCTGGATTTAGGCTTTTTTACACATCTTGAGTATTACGTGTGAGAACCATTTCCCATGAAGAAGGGGGGGGGGGGGGGGGGGGGGGGGGGGGGGAACGAGGCAATATACACTCCATTTTGTCTAATAAAATGATTCAAGCTTTCTTTGCCAGGTCATATAATCCCAGAGCACATAAAAGCCTTAATAAAGGAAAAAACGATGTAAGTATATGATTTGTGCCTGGAAGAGCAAGGATCAAAATTTCATTCTTACATTTTCTGAAGAAATTCACAAAAAGAGTCACAAAAAATACAGGGTCATACTATTATTAATTAACAGCAGCATTCAAGTCATGTGTTGCTTTTAAAAATGCACATACAGTATAGGTTCTGGATGGTGGCTTACTGGTTCAAGTTTGAAACAAATCTGATAGCTTAGAAAAGTATAATAGCAAACTTCTCTTCAACATGCCTATATTTCTTAGTCTAATTCATATGTATTAATTGAGAAACTACATTTATTTGTACATTTAATAATTCACTTGTCACATCAAATTTAATTGAACTGCAAAAGCTAAAATATAATTAAATTGAGTAAGATACACTTCCATTTTTACCAAAAATCATGCGGTTGGTAAAAAAAAAGCATAATAACACTTAGCAGCCCTTTGGGTAACACTTTATTTTACAGCGTCCTTGTTACACGTTACATGTAGTTACATTATGTTAAATTATGCATAATTACATGCATCTAACCCTAAATCAAACCCTAATCCTAACTCTATAACCCATAGTAAGTACATGTAGTTAATTATTATTACTCAGCACTTAAATGTATATTTACACTGTAACAAGGACACCCTAAAATAAAATATAACCACACTTTCTTTTACAGTCCTGTTCTCCATGTACATACTATGTACTAATTGCAATAACTGAGTAATAACTAGGTACAAACCCTGAACCTAACCCTAAACCTTATCTTAACCCCTGTAATTTCTTAGACAAGTACACATAAGTGCACATACTATAAAATAAAGTGCCACCATTGTAGTTATTAATTGTCCTTTCTCAAGATTGCTTCACAAAGGAAAACCAGAATAAAAAAATACATAATCCAAGCAAAAACAACCAAAAAAGAATAGCAGACCAAAACAAAGACAGATTTGACGTGAGAATCAGGCCAGAGTTATAGAATGTATATTTGGATCATTTTAGTGCTTTCTCCGGTCTCGTATTAATTGAGAGAAACCACGTCATGTTTGCAGTGGTGATATGAATATTTGGTTACACTTTATTTTAAGGTGTCATTGTTACAGTGTGATTATAAATGTAAGTGCTGAGTTATAATAGGGTTCGGATTAGGCTTTGGTTTAGGGTAACTTGCTTGTAATTAAGCACAATTTATAGTTATTACTATAGTAACTACATGTAACGTGTAATAACAACACTGTAAAATAAAGTTTTACCGAATATTTTAATATTATAACAATTTTTACACTATGAATCATGATCTCTCCTGCACAGAAGTTTAACACTTAGCTTTGCAGAGCAGGACCAACCCTTACATTAGAAATAGCCTTAGCAAAGATATAAAAAAATATTTGTCGAATGTTCTTCTAAACAGAAAGCAAATTTGAGATGGTAAATAAACTATGGTATATTATGGTAAACAAACAACCATAAAAGCAATCATTTCCCTTTGAATAGAACTGATTGTAAAGGAGGATATTTTGCATTGCATCCCCCACCCCCGAAAAAATTGAATTATATATTTTGGTTGCCTTCCTCTAACGTTTTCTGACATTTGCCTATTTTAACATTATTATGTGATATTACCTAGGACCCGTAAAGTAGGAAGCATGAATAATTTCAGTGCTTTTGGTTCAGAGCTGATCATCTAAAACAAGCCATGTTTCAGCCTGGAAGACTGGCTAGATCCAAAAACTCCATTAACCAGGTGGCAGCGCATGAATTAAAAATAACCCAACACGGCTTTGCAGTCAGACCCTGTTTCTGCCTGCTGCGCTTTTCCACGCTCGCTCTCGCTGCCTTTCTTTCTTTCTTTCTTTCTTTCTCAGAGTCATCCTACAGGAGATTTGGTCTAGTGTACATTTCCACTGCCCTGACCCCTCACACAAATCGTTCACATGATATAGTCTCTCTCTATCTGCTTCCCGGCGGACAGCATTACCGAATCCTCCACGGCAGTGTCTTTACCCTGTTTCGCCTGCACTTTTGTGAGTACATGTGTCTGATGTGTGAATTAGACAGCAAATGGGAAATGTAGCAGAGACACCTCAACCGGCTCTAGTTATCGAGCTGTCATTGAACCGCAAAACCCCACGCTTTACTGGAGAAGAGGTGGAATTAGCATCAGGATGACACACCATTCAAATACAACCTGTGCGTGAGGGAAAATTCCACGAAACGTGCGCGCTGTCACACACATGCTTATTTAAAGCTGTGATATGACTCCCCCCATCACAAACCTCAATGGGTAATCCAACGAATAGAAAAAAAGAACGAATATCAGCGTATGTGAAAGTATGTCAGTCCCTCAGAAACTGCAGCCATGTTGAGTCTGAGAAGGTGACGGGGAGGGGAAAGGAATTGCAGGCCCATTTCGTGTCCCAAACAACAGTCTGGTGAGGTGGGCCACCCCAACCTCCCTTATCTTTAATGGGTACTCCATCATTCTGCCTGCTGCCCGCTATGTTCGTCTTTCCACTGGGTCGCCCAAACAGATGGGCTTTGTAAGGCTCAATGGCACATTCCGGCACCGCAATCTGTTTCCGCGAGTCCGTGATCAAATCAGAAGAAAAGCTACGTCTCGCGCACATTGCGCCACATATGTACCGCCTTAGCTTGTGCCTATGTCAGTGAAATTAAAATCACTGGAACGTTTTAAATACTGACGGCATGACAACAAAGAGAAAAGACGAAAGGAGGGGGGGAGCTGAAATAATCGCGGCTTGCTAAGGAGAACTTCCTGCAGTACATGCATGGAAATAAACAGTGGGGGAAAAAAGCCTTGGCCAAAGTGGATATTATTATATACCATTACAAACATGTTTATCTCAATCCCTCACGCCCTCCGTCTGTGGGTTAATTCTGTGTGACGTAAGTTCAAAGCATTGTAGCGTTCACCATGTAACAACCTTATCCGAAAGGATTTCTTTTCATTGTCTGTCACAATTCCGAATTTAACTGGAAGAATAGTCTTTTTGAGTAAAGTAAGAGCGGGAATTGAAAACATTTTACTTACTCCTTTGCTTGATTCTTATTTGTTGAAATTTTTTTTTCGATGACCCATTTCATACCTCTGTTAGAATTTGAAAGCCTTAAAAAAAAGTTGTGACTTTTTTTTAGTGTATGTGTAACTTAGCAGTTAGCACAGCTTTTACAGTTTGTAGTTTTCAAGTTTGATGCTGTCATCCTAACCCTCATATTTTTGTTAATATACGGTCAAAAGTTTGTATTCTATGCTCCACAAGGCTCCTGTGATGGCAAAGCTGAATTTTCAGCATCATTACTCCAGTCTTCAGTGTCACATGATCCTTCAGAAATCATTCTTATATGCGGATTTGATGCTAAAGAAACATTTCTTATTATTATCAATGTTGAATACAGTTGTACTAGTTAATATTTATGGCAAACTACCATTCAAAAGTTGGGGGTAAGTGAGATTGATATTAATAGCTTTATGATGCAAAAGATTTATTTCAAATTAAAGCTGGGTTCCATTTTACAGTATTTCAATAGTCCACTTTAGACATTCTGTTAACTATAACATGTCAACTAGCAGTTATTAGAGTATTAGTAGAGTGTTAGGTCAGGGTCAGGTGTGAGAGTTCGGGTTAGTAGAGTAAGTTGGCATATACTTGCAAAATCATAGTCAGTAAAATGACTATTGGGGAGCATAAAAATACAGTGTTAGCAGATATCAGGCAGACAATCTACTACACTCTTCTAATATTTTTTATATTTTTGTGAAAAGTTTCTTGTGACTGTCCATAAAAATAGTGAAAGCCAACTGAGCTTAATGGAAAAGTTGACCTGTACAGTAGTTACTTATAGATTGAAATATTTACCATATGCTGTTCATTTGAAATTTATATTCAATAAAGTATTACAAAAAATATTATGGTTTCCACATTAATGTTAGGCAGCAAGTTTTAAACATTGATAATAATAAGAACCATTGTTAATAGTTGACTAGTAATAGTTGAGTCTGTTTTGAGTTCTCTTCTTGTCTTCGTTTAGTTAATCTGTTAATTAGTCTCAGTTTAGTCTTCCTCCGCCCCCTGCTTGTTTGTTTCTATGCTTTCTACTTCACTGTTAGTTCAGTTCAGGTGTGTCTTGTTAAGCACAATCTTCAATTCTGTCTATTTATACCCTGTGTTCTGTCTTGTTCTTTGCCAGTTCTTAACGTTACTTGTTTTGGTTGTTCTGTTCCCGATTTTGTCCCTGAGTATCCGTTTGTTAAAGTTTGAGTTTGTTTTTTGTTTAATAAAGCTGATGCACGTAGATCCTGCTTCCTCCATCTCTGCAACATATTAAAATGATTTCTGAAGGATCATGTAACACTGAATACAAAATTCAATTTTGCTTTCAAATACATTAAAAAACAAATCTTAATTAGGCTATTCCAAACTTTTGACCAGTAGCGTATGTTGTCTCATAGGTAGCTTCAATGTAGTCATCTACTTTCTCTTAGCAGCTTTCATCTTAGCTTTGTACTTTGTCAAAAATATAGGTTAGTCGTATATGGGAACTACTTTAAAGTTTTAGTAGGTTGCATAGGTTTCACAGTAGCTTCCTCAACACCAGGTAGTGTTTTATTTGTCATTTTAGTCCATGTTTTTCTCCCTATGAGGGGTCGATAACGTTCTAACAGCATTTACCACAGCCTTGCAGTGCTTAGCTTAAGACAGCAGGGATGTAAAATGGAATTTGACCTGCATGATTCCCGAGCTGTGAAAAGAGAAATTAACAACTCCCGATACATTTTTCATCCATCCCACACATGCAAGGTGAAATATGTGAAGTACAGCAGCGCCCGGACGTGTAAAATGTGTTTGGATCCGACCGCGAACACGGCGGAGGAACTCATGAAAGATGCATGGTGCCACTGGAGATGTATAAAGAATTTAGAGATATAAAGGATATATGACAAATAAATCAGGATGCAAATCTCAATGGGTGCCTTTGGGAGTTCTCCGATGAAAATCGCCTGAAATATTAAACGGAGAGGAGAAACATTCTATCAATGAGCAGAAGACTAGGAAAAAAACTGTTTTCTTTTCTCTTTTTTGAGGTATGTTCTTTTTTTTTAACTCAAATGCAGAATGCACTTTGTACAAGTGCTAAATCATCAGAGTATTTCTGTCTTTACAGCATTTTTCACTCAGTGCTTTTTTTAGTCTTTGACACCTTCTCAAGTAATCTAGTCTCTTAAAATGGACTGAATTCAGTCACAAGGGGGTTAAATGCAAGACAGGAACAGCTGCTCTATTTTAAGAAATGTTCTAGGATCACAATAAGATACAGTAAGCTCTTTCGACAGAATTTGTGGTTTAAGGTTAGTTAGCATAAAAATCCTTCTGATTTTGCCCTCAGGTTGTAAAAACCAACCAAACCAAAAGTGTTGGGTTTATAGTAATGCACTTACAAAGGAAGAACAATTTCCAGAGGACAATTCATGAGGGTTTAAAAGCAGAAATATGAAGGTTGTATTTTATTAAAGTACTTAAATGAAATCCTCTGTAGAAAAATGTGTTGTTTTAACAATAAAGTCTAAATTGTCCTTCCAGCAGATGGAAATCTGACGAAGTAAATTTATGTGTTACCAATGCACTTCCTTGTGAGTGGATTTACATCTATATAAATAGTCTATTTCTGATCATTGCCTGTATCATCTGAAAATGACTGGATTTACTAAGTGTGTCCTGACAGAAGTTCAACTTTTTTTGTGTTTTTGAAAGTAGTCTCTTATGCTCACTAAGGCTGCATTTATTTAATCAAAAATACAGTAAAATATTGCAAAGTAATATTACAAATTAAAAGAACTGTTAAAACGGTAAAAGCTGAATTTTCAGCATCATTACTCCAGTCTTCAGTGTCACATGATCCTTCACAAATCATTCTAATATGTTGATTTGCTGCTGAGGAAACATTTATTATTATTATCAATGTTGAAAACAGTTGTGCTGCTTAACATTTTTATGGAAATTGTGATACTTTTTTCAGGATTCTTTGATGAATAAAAAGGTCAATGAAGCATGTATTTGCATTTATCTATTTGCATCTAAATCTATTTATTAAATGTGTTAAAGCATTTATTAAATATAAACTTTTGTAACATTATAACTGCCACACCTGCAGCCCTCTCCACTAATTGCACTTTTTATTTATTTTTTTGACTGGGAGGAGTGGGGGTACTGGTCTGCTCATCTCCAATGAGTGGAAATTTAATCTTTTACCATCTCTGTGTGACGATAGCTCATTTGAATCACATACAATTACTCCCACCCGCCCCATTAAAATCCATTTTGTAGTTGTTTATCGTCCCCCAGGTCAGTTGGATGTGTTACTGAAGATGGTACTCCTCTGGTAGTTCTTGGAGACTTTAACATCCACCTAGAAAAACCTCAGGCTCCTGACTTCCACACTCTGCTCGTTTGACCTCAATCGAGTATCTACTGCGGTTACTCATAAATCAGGTAACCAATTGGACCTTATATATGCTACTGCTCTACTGACCATAAGTTGGTTACTCCACTGCACACCTCAGATCACTTCCTCCTCAATCTTAACCTCAACTGTCCTCAGGACACAACACACAGTCCTTCAGGTCACCTTTCGGTGTAATCTACGCTCTCTCAACCTCCACCCATTCTCTTTGGTCTTATCCACTCCTCCTCCTCCTAATCAGTTCTCATCAATAGATACTAACAGTGCTACTGATGCTCTGTTCTCCACTCTAACATCTTGTTTAGACAACTTTTCCCCCCTTTCATCCAGGCCAGCCTGCACCACACCCTCCACCCACTGGCTATCCATATGTTCTCCGCGAACATCGTTCTAAATTCAGAGCTGCAGAGAGGAAGTGGTGCAAATCAAAAGATCCCACTGACCTTAGTTTGTATCAATCCTCTCTTCCTCAGATGAGTGTCCTCTCTTCTTAATCCTCCTCCTCCCCCTCCTTCATCAACCCTAACAGCTGACGACTTTGCCACATTCTTCATTAATTAAACAACAACCATCAGCGGCCAATTTCCCACTCCACAAACTGACACACACATCTTAACAGCAAACACACACATTCTCACCTCCTTCTCTCCGCTCTCAGAGGCAGAAGTCTCCAAACTCATCCTTTCCAATCCCCCTACTACCTGTCCGCTGGATCCTATCCCCAATCATCTCATTCAAGCTTCAGTTGTACCCACACTCACTAGCCGCGTTTCCATTACCCTTCAAATTGCGCAAATTGAAATTGCGAATTGAAAATACGCACAATGGAAACACGTCAATTTCGCAAAAACTCCCGTTTTTCGCAAAAAAGTTTTTACGCTCGCATGAGGTGGTTTTTCAGGCGATTCGAAAAAGGAATATTTCGCAAAACTGCAATGGAAACAGTTTTTGCGCATTTACAGTCACCTGACTTAGAAGACGCGGTGTGTTTGAGGTCCATGTAGGCTATAGCTACGCAAATAATAATCATTTTATATTATTTTATTATAACATTTAATATGCTATATTTAGAAGACGCTTTTATGCAAAAAAGGAACAAAGCTGAATGTGGAGCGCGCACTGCATGGCACGGAGGCGTGGGCGCGAACACTTGCATTTTCCTATCAACAGTGGAAACAACTTAAAATAGGCTATACTCTATCATTTCTGGTCATACAGAAAATAATAATACATTATTCTCAACTACTTTTATTTGTGTAAACTCACAATAACAATAAAACGTTGTGCTTTTGTAAAATAAAAGAAAACAATCAGACGCACTTTCATGATCTCCGTAAACTGGAGCGCGAGAACTGAAACAAAATATAGCCTATGTAGGCCTACGCTAAAGCTTGAAATGTCCACTTTAAAACGAACAAATTCGAATCGAAAGCTAATAGCCTACCTTCTGATTAATCCGTATGAAAGGTGCATTTCTCTCTAAAAGCGCATCTGCTTAACAGCGGAAATGGAGATGTGATTTTAGCCAAAACAATAGTTTATTAATAATATTAATGGCTCTTCTCATTTAGCACTGCGGGAAAAACATCAATTCCAGGTTCTAATTTGGCCTTAGAAAACCAGTAAAATCGACATGTTTTCCATATTAATTTGTGAATATTTTAAATGTTTAATAAAGGGGCAAAAAGTCATAAACAAAAATCTGAAAATTCGTCGATATTTACTTTTTTGCGCAGCAGCTGGTGTAGTTCAAATTAAAAATGTTGGTGTTCAACTTTGCGTTTTAAAAAGACAACAACCGTTAATTTTTCGTTTTTCAATTACGGGTTAAAAAAGGAAAATTGAATGGACACAAAAGTAGCCTACATGGATCGTTTGGACACAATACGAGACAGAGTTCTTTAATAAATTCATAAAAGAAACAATAATTAGCCTATAGGAATATTCTAAATCTCAAAGAAATGCCACAATCAAAACCTCGGAGCAGAAATGAGGGCGAAACACCCAGAAACTCCTAGGCTTTATGTGTCGTTCGCATTATAAGGGTCTTTCCCTGCCATTAATGCTTGGATAGCACGCCACGTCTCCTTCCAATAATAATAATAATAATAATAATAATTTCTAATGCGGTGGATAGGCCTTTTATATAAACCAACGTCCGTTGCCGCGATTTTTGGAATTACTTATCGCGAGAGAAAAAAAGGACGTTTTAGTCGCATAACATCGGTTAATGGAAACGCCGTCATTTCGCAATAGTTTTTTATCGATATTTAGATAATAGCGCAAAACATTTGCGCAAATCTGTAATGGAAACGCGGCTACTGACATCATCAACACCACTCTTCACACTGGTATCTTTCCCACAGCATTTAAGCAGTCTCGGATAACCCCACTGCTTAAGAAACCCACTCTTAATCCAGCACTTTTAGAAAATTACAGACCGGTATCCCTTCTTCCATTCATTGCTAAGACATTTGAACGAGTCGTGTTCAACAAAGTCTCTACCTTTCTTGGTACAACCTCCTGGACAACAACCAGTCTGGTTTCAAAAGTGGCCACTCAACTGAGACTGCCCTGCCCTCGGTTACTGAAGCTCTGAGACTGGCAAGGGCAACTTCCAAATCATCAGTACTCATCTTGCTGGATCTGTCTGCTGCTTTTAACACAGTTAACATCCAGATCCTCCGGTCAACCCTCATGACGAAGGGCATCTCAGGAACCACACTCCAATGGTTCAAGCCTTTCCTCTCAGGTAGGTCTTTCAGGGTGTCTTAGAGGGGTGAGGTGTCTAAGTCGCAAAATCTAGCTATGGCGGTGCCTCAGGGCTCAGTGCTTGGACCACTTCTCTTCTCCATCCACATGTCATCACTAGGATCTCACATTCAGAAACATGGTTTTCCTATCACTGCTATGCTGATGACACAAAACTCTACCTCTCACTCCAGCCGGATGTGAGTCCTGACGGTAGCTGCTCCCATCTCAGCCTGCCTGACAGACTTCTTTCTAGATTAAGGACCACCACCGTCAACTCAACCTTACAAAGACAGAACTGCTTGTGGTCTCACCCAAACCAACACTTCATCACAACTTCTGCAATCAGCTAGGTTCGTCAACCATAACTCCATCCAGGACAGCCAGGAACCTTTTTTGATTGGTGATAAGTTAAACTTCACAGACCACATTGCTAGAACTGCCCGGTCCCGCAGATTTGCCTTATACAACATTAGGAGGATCAGCCCCCTTCCTATCAGAGCATGCTACACAACTCCTGTCCAAGCTCTTGTTCTATCCAAACTGGACTATTGTCAAGCTCTCTTGGCAGGTCTTCCAGCATGTACTGTCAAACCTCTGCGACTGATCCAGAATGCAGCAGCAAGAGTTGTCTTTAATGAGCCGAAGAGAGCGCATGTCACACCTCTCTTCATAAATTTCCACTGGTTGCTAATTGCCGCTCACATCAAATTCAACGCACTGATGTTTGCCTACAGAACAAAGAGTCTTTTCACGTAGTGTTTAAGCGTAACGCGTCTGTGTTGCACGTCACCACGTAGGCTCACTATTGGCCGACGCTGGTCATGTGTGTCATACGTGGTGACGTGCAACACAGACGCGCTACGCTTAAACACTACGTGAAAAGACTCGAGGCCCAGAGAGAAGGAAATGAAAAGTGAATAAAGTCGTTATTTTTGTTTGTTTTTGCGCACAAAAAGTATTCTCGTCGCTTTATAAACTTAAGATTGAGCCACTGGAGTCACTTGGACTATATTAATGATGTCTTTAATACATTTTCTGGGCCAGCAAGTTTCAGTCCCTTAGAAGCCTATGGAGGAGTGAGCCAGCTCTCAGATTTAATCAAAAATATCTTAATTTGTGTTCCGAAGATGAACAAAGGTCTTACGGGGTTGGAACAACATGAGGGTGAGTAATTACTGACAGAATTTTCAATTTTGGGTGAACTAACCCTTTAATGCATCCTTGATGAATAAAATGTATTTTCTTTCTTTTTTTAATCTTACCATAAATGTTTGAATGGTATCATTGTTTCCACAAAAATGAAAGCAGAAAATTAAGCAGAAACATTGATAATAATAATAAATGTTTCTTGAGCAGCATTAGAATGATTTCTGAAGGATCAAATAGCAACCAGACGTGACAACTACGAGAAATAAAAAAATCAATCAAAAATAACAGCCAATCAGAAGAATATGTGGGCAACTCTGCACTTGCAACGAAATGGGTGAACACATAAATCACATTGTCACCATTCTATTCAGTTTAGTTTAGTTTTCATGGATTTTCAGTTTGTTTTAATTTGTCACATGTCTTCTTTGGTCAGATTCTCGCCACGCATCTGTCTCCTTAGTTACCGTCATTATTAATTAATATGTGTCAGCTGTGTCTATTTCATCACCTTGTTATCTTTAGTATATTAGTTACGTTGTCTCCTTCCCTGTCTGGTCACCGTTATACCTATGTGTGTGTTTCTACTGTGGATAGCTACCCGTTTGGATTATAAGTAAACTGTGTGTTGGAACCTTTATCTTCTGTGTTTTTGTCTGCCTGCCTGCACACACAATCATAAATATTACACCATTTAGTGTAGTGGTGCAAAGATTAACAGCTACGCCATTTAATTACAGACAGTTGAAACTAGTTCAACGCAATGGCGTTGAAATGTAGAAACTGTTACAACCATCCTATAAAGGTCACACAACATGATATTTAAACTCACATTAGACGCTTATAACATTAAATAAAGCACACAAACAGTCCCTGAGATTGTCATTGTCATTCTTTGTGTTATTGTTCCAGCACCTATGTTGCAGAAAAGTAGAAACGTTTCTAGAATAAAATCATCACATATTGCGTCGTGTCTGGTTAGGACAAAGATTTTATTTTATTATTTTATCATAACATGTATTTTAAAGTTTATTCAAAAAAAAAATACTGGATTTTTGTAATGGTTAATTGTAAACAGTTTTTGAAAATGTTTATGTAAATGTTATATATAATTGTATTCTGTGCTAGTCAACAGCTATTCATCCATAGAGTTTAGCTGGTACTGAAGTGCTATTTTTTTATTTATTATTATTATTATTAATTAAATAGTCGATTTTGTATAACATAGTTTTATTACCTTCTGTATTCAATAGTTGTACAAAACTATTAAAATGTAAACCTATTTTCATATTTCTGTGAAAAGTTTCTTGTGACTGTCCATAAAAATGGCGAAAAGGCAACTGAGCTTAATAGAAAACAACTGAAATCACAAATATGAAACTATCCTGCCGATTCCATGTAAATTTGCCAATACTTTCCCAAGTGCAGTTGGAGGAAAATGAACAAATACCTATAAGAGTATTTACTAGAATTCACTGGGGATTTAATGAAAATACAGCAAGCACTCAAACAGTAAAGATGTCTCCATTTTCTTAATCTTTTTCTTATGTGTGTCTGTCTTATATGCTCTAGTACTTTAGCAGATGTGATTCTTGGGCCTGACACTTCTCCTCTCCGAGTCTTGTTTTCTCTCTTGCTTGCCCCTGTCTGTTTCATAAAAAAGAGCCTTGGCTAGAAAAGGCCAACATTCTGAAAGGAGATTTATATAATGGCTGTATGTGTCTGAAGGCAGACATTCAACATCAGGAAAGCAACTATCCAAATGGGAGTGATCTCCATGGTGATCTTGGGTAGCCATACAGGACTGTCTTGGCAGCCGTGTGTGAGGATCTGGCTCGCTGTCGGTGGAGCACATTGATTAGTGCTGGAACACACCGGAGCTGTTAGAGCCATTAAACCCTGTATTTTCTTAAGGGAGAGAGGCACCAGAGAAATAAGAAACAAGGGAATTGTGGACTTCTTTACTTTATTCCCTCTCCTGACCACATATTGCTGCTTTTATAGACATAATGGCATCATTAATGTATATAATAGAGTCATTAGAAAGCACAAATCATTAAAAGGCTCATATACAAATCATCTTTTTTTTTTTTTTTTGCAAACTTTTTGTACTTTCCCCTCCTTCAAATCAGACTCTGTGACAGACTGACAAAACGAGCTGTGCTGAAATGTGCCAGACAATCTGTTGACTGAAATGATCAGGTATATTGATAAAAAAAAAAAAAAAAACTTGAGCTTCTCACTTATGTTGCATTCCTCAGAAGGATCTGCAGAGCGACAGGTGCTACACACAGCCAGAGACACAACAGAAGTGACAGCGGTGAGAAAACAACCGTTCAGAAAGCATCCGATCATAGCGATGTGGATATGTTTGCACCAGCTCTGCAATTCACGGACATCATGAATGAAGTAATTAAAACTCTGCGTTGTCCTGAATATTGTATAAGCATTAATTTAATTGAACAGAAGAGAGGCTCTCAGGAGCGCATATGGCCATCACATCCTTTTGATTTTCCTGACAAAAGTCCTACACATTAAAATCAGTCTACAGGGTTTATAGATGACCTAGAATGTCGAGGAAGGTCTTGTTTAAGTTTCATTACAAGCTGTTCACACATTGCCAATAAAACAGCAATTAATACATGGAAATGCTTACTACAGATTCAGATTCTAATTCCTCTTCATTATTCTGGTTCTTTAACTGCTCCATTAACGGTACATTATAAAAAAAAAAGTGGAATTTATTGCAAAAAAAATACTGTGAAAAGGTTGAACATCACATTATGTAATTTTACTGTAAAATACTGCTAAATTAATAGTTAACTAAAAACTATGAATTACTATATAATTTAAAGTTAAATAAAGGGACAATCCCAGAAGTCCCTACATATCACATAAATAGTTTTGTTTCTTATTTTTGTTATTAGTAATGTACATTAGTGTGTTTTGTTACATTTTCTTAGTCTGGCTATCACCAGACCCAGCTCAATCTTTTAAGATTGAACATTAGTCTGGGGAGTCTGCTCTGTATTTTCTACCGCACAAGAGGCGTGATCAACGGGCATAGTTCAAATGACTGTACGCAATTGGATAGTCCTTCAACCAATCAGACCAACGATCCGGGTGACGTACTTTGCAGCGAAAACTCCAGGCAGGAAACGTGTCAACAAACGTGTTGATCAGCGGTTTGCAGAAGCAGCAATGGCATCGAGCAAATTTTGCAGGTTGTGCAAAAAAAGCATGAAAGTGAGTGATATTTACACCAACTCGAGCTATTTTTTTGCTAAACTAAAGAAGCCATTGAGCATCGTCGAGAGGTTAAAAGGAATTGGATTGGATTAAACCCGCCAATAGCGCGCCAGGTGGATAAGCCAGTTTGTGATTGGTCCCCGCAGATTTGTAACGGAAGCAGGATAGAAGAATGTACAGGTTTCCAGCCTGAGCTGCAGGGCGAAATCAAACCGGCGGCAGATTGGGCTGGGTTTACCCGGTCTAACATTTTCTGTTATTTAGTTAATGTTTATCGCATTATTTTAGCGTCATGTGTGTTACCCTGATGGTGTTTGGCGTTTTGTCTTTCTGTGACCCTGTGCATCGTATAAGTGGTATTGACCATGTTTTATGAACAGGCCCCTTACGACGAACTCTGATTTTCATGTGGCTTTTTATTGTGGAGTTCTCAGTACATTTTAAGGTAAAAAGGCAGATTTTGGTAGATTATCATTATATCACTTAATGAAATATAAAGTTACCTGTAAAACTTGAAATATTGTCACAGTATTTTTACGTTGACTTTCTGGCAACCACAGCTGCCTTTTTTTATTTATTTTTTTACTTTAAATTTAAAGGGATATTTTTTATAATTTTAAGGCACATTAAGCCATTTGTTCATCATGTATGGTTTAGAATCATATGAATCATTTGCTCAGTAATCAAACTACAGATTTTGGGTTGTGTTTTTTTGATTCAGAATAACTCTCCATAAATAGGGAGATCCACACATGACATGTGGAAGAATTATAGATACTGTGGCCACAAGTTAAGAATTCCTTCCCACAACTTATTAATTTGTGGCCTATTTATTAATTTAAATCGACCACATTGTACAAATGAATTCCCTTGTTTTAATTTAGTTAAATTGTGGAAACAAATTCTTAATACATGACTATGATATCTTGATTTTGTTCCACCAACGTCATGTAAAAAAAATCTGATTCCTAATAATACAGATTTTTTTTAAGTTGACATGGAGATGAATGCATCCAAGATGTAAAAGCATTTCCTACGTCTGCGCATTAACAGGACGTCTCAAAGCCGTGTTGTGTGAGGCTTGTGTTGAGACTCAACCGACACACTCTGTGATGGAGCAGCATCACACGCTGACACTTTGACGCGTCCTGGCATACGCTGAATCCCCTCCGCTGTTGTAAGGGTGCAGTGTTTTCCACCTTGAAAAGGAGATGAAAGACATTTCCTCCTTTTAGCAAAGGGCACATAAAGGTGGCCAGGCGTCGTGAGGACAGCACTGGAGCAGGGGGCCTTTGTGCCACCCCCCGGTCATCCGGACACATGCCCACTTCCCTCCACAATGCCTTTATTTGGTCTTGGAGAACCGCCATAGGTTGTCGGGACAACATTGTCACATCAACAGCATCACATTGGACTAGGTGACCGCATAAATTAACAGCTACACTTAATAAATCTATTGACATTTAAAAAAAAATTTTTATTAAAACATATACAACAAAATGTAGAATTTTTTAAAAATGTATTCATGTCATGAGCATTTAATGTTTTAATGTCTCTGATTTAAACTTAAAAAAATGTTAATCAGTTCAAATGCTATGTTTGTCTGTTTCAATTAATTCATTCTAATAAATTCAGTTATTTGTTTCCATTATAACAGAAAAAAAAATTCATGCCAGACTCCATGTGGCATATTTCATTTATTAAAATGTTTAAGTAATTAAATATTGTCAGCTATTACTAGGTATTTGTGCATAAAATGGAAATAAACTTTTGGAACTTTTTTCGATAAAAAACAAACTGTTATTAATGAGAAAAAATCTTCCAAGCCATGTCTTTACCCAAATACACTCTGACAAAGCTACTGTATAATAATGACTTATATTTTAGAACTGTAAGGACGGATTTCGCAGGAAATCGCACATACATCAGTTGCCCGTGTGCGTCACGTCATTTCAGTAGACAGAAAAAGTAGCTTTACCTATGGTTAGAAAGTTCTAATTGTTTTAATTGTGAATTTATATCTCACAATTCTAACTTTTTTCTCGCAATTGTGAGTTTTTACATCTCACAATTCTGTGAAAAAAATCTTAATTGCGAGTTATAAACTCACAATTGTGAATCAAAGTCTTAACTGAAAGACATACTGTACGCTGCATCCAAAATAGAATTCTTCCCTACTATATAGTATGCGAAAAACAGTATGCCAAAAGAGTAGTATATCTGAATACATAGTATTCGAAAAACAGTAGACGAAACATCCCCAGATGACCTACTACTTCCGGCAAGATTCTGAAGTGCACATTCGATGGACACTTTACTATCCCATGAGGCCACGGGAGAGGATGTATTAATGGAGGTGATGCGGTCACTTGACAGTAACAACATGGCGCCTGTAGAATTTCTGAATTTCATTCATTCTTTTTTTATTTTTTTATTAGGATAGTTGCTTTCCTGATGTTGAATGTCTGCCTTCATATAATCCTGGCAAAGTATACATCACGGAGCAAAGAGGAAACAAAAGTCACAGCTTTGAAATTTTGTGATTTTTTTAAAGAAATTCAAACAACACGCACCCGTGCCACCGCCACCCGGTGGCTTTAGGAAGACAGAGCATGGTGGCCAATTTGCATTTAAGTAGGTTGTGGCCAGCAGGATGAGGCCGAGGGCCGGGAGAGACCGGTGCATCGCGCAGGTGTCGCTCATCATTAATAGCGCCGCTCTCTCACGGCCCTCGGCCTCGTCCTGCTCGCCACATATGTAAATATAGGACGACTATTTCAAATTAATTTTTATTTGTCAAGACTTCCTGCTGCCAGCTGGTGGCGCTATGACTGTAACTAAATTTTGGCATGTAGATGTCTTCAGGCCAGGGCACTTATCAAACATGTGAAATTTGGGGCAGATTGGACATTGCATGCTTAAGTTACAAAAACTTCCTTTATTATGGTGATAATAGCATGCTTTATCACTTAGCTAAGTGTTGCTAGCATGTTTTCTCATGTTTCTAGCATGTTTAACACACAATGGCATATTTTAGTATGTTGCTAGTACTACATTAGATTGTTTAACATGTCTGTAACGGGGTATGTTGTTATGGGAAGAAGGAGGCGGGAACCGGCGAACATTTAAAGACTTTTAATAATAAAAATAAAACAAATACAAAATGAAAGTAAAAGCCAGCAGCCCCTCACGGACGACTGCTGGCCACACAAAACAGAAACAACACATCAAATAAAACTCAGGCCTGTTCCTCTCTCGCTCTTCACTGTCGTCGCTCCTCCTTTATGCTTCCGCTCCTCCGTGAGAGATGCGAGACCGGTGCGTCGCGCACGTGTCGCTCATTATCAATCGCGCCACCGGCCTCGCGCCGTCCTCCCACGGCACTCGACCTCATCGTGCTCGCCACAATGTCACTTCCTGTTGCCAGTAGGTGACGCTATGACTGTAACTGAATATCACCATGTAGATGTATTCAGGTCAGGACTCTTATCCAACATGTGTAGTTTGGGGCAGATTGGACATTGTATGCTTAAGTTACAACAACTTCCTTTTGCATTTATAACATGCTTTAACACGTAGCTAAGTGTTTGCTAGCAAGTTTTAGCATGTTTCTACTAGGGCTGAACGATATGGACAAAATTTCATATCTCGATTTTCATGCCAGATATCTCGATATCGATACAATACGATATGACTACGTAAGTACTAAAAAAAAACAATACATTTAGAGTTTGTAAAATACACACTGATGTCTATGGAAGAGGTAATAATAATCCTTTCCATTATAATTCGACACGTTTTATTCATATCAGATACACATTGTGTAAGTAACTTCAATGTTTACTCTATTCTATTCCCAGTTCACCAGCCACTAACTTTTAAGTATTTCGGGAGAAGTGGATGAATTCACGTGTTGTAAACATAGAGGTTGTAAATCCAACAGATCCGATTCTCTGACCTGCGTCTGCGGCACAAACTAACACGGCGGCGCGCATACAGCTCAACTAACGCAATCGTTATAAAGGTGTTTAAACAACAATATACTTCCACTTGCATGTATTTGACAATCGGAATATCAGATATTTCATGCCATAGCTAACACATTTGTGAATATTCTGAATAAAAAAGGAAAAATGACACAAAAGCAGATCATCATTCATTCAGCGCTGTTGCTGCTGCGGTGTGTCACGTGACAAGCAATGACACGTCACCATGGAAACGCCGCCCCCCCCTCTCACAATATAGTTCCCACGTCCCTGGTAGTGTGTGCGCGCTGGCTTTAGCGGTGCATTTAAGGGCACTCGTAAAACTGATGTTTGTTGTGACTGCCAGAGTTGTATGCAGGGCGAGCGCGGAGAGGGGAAATCTATATCGTCTATATCGTTGCTTTTTTCGATAGTAATATCTTGAAAGTTCATATCTAGATATAGATACGATAACGATATATCGTTCAGCCCTAGTTTCTACCATGTTGCATATTAAGTTTGGGGTAGACTGGACATTGCATGCTTGAGTTACAGCAACTTCCTGTTTCATTGCATTAATAACATGCTTTAGCACTTAGCTAAGTGTTTGCTAGCACGTTTTAACATGTTTCTAGTATGTTGCTAGCATGTTTAACACATGCTGGCACTTTTTTATATCTTATTAGGAGTCCACAACAGCGTTAAACATGTCACTTCCTGTTTCCAGTAGGTGGTGCTATGACTAAAACTGAACATGGGCATGGACATGCATGTGTTGAGGACAGAACTCTTATCAAACGTGTGAAGTTTGAGGCAGATTGGACATTGCTTGCCTGAGTTACAGCAACTTCCTGTTTCACGGCGAAACATCAAAATTTGTCAGGCCGCCAGAGACACGCAATGTAGCGTCGCAAAGGCCTTATGATTACACTCACCAAATTTGAAGATGATCAGATTAAAACTGTAGGAGGAGTTGGTTAAATACAGTTTTGTGGCTCTTTAACAGATTGCTGTAGCGTCTCAGTTAAAGCTGCTCGTGAACCGATCATCTCTTTGTAGTAGTAGGGCTGCACGATTTATCAAAATGATCAAAATATCGCAAATGTACCGTTATATGCATATCACAACAGCTTGCAATATCTGAATGATTTTAATAGGCTACTTCAAAAAGTTGTGAAAAGTCAAAGTTTAAGGTCGACGCCTGTACTGTAGAAGAGAATAGACTGGACACATGACTGTTAAGTTAAGTGCAATAAACTGCGGAAAACCACTCATTGCTGGACTCGCTCTGACTGACACACACCCGAAGCGTGGGATCCCAAATTCAGTTCCCTTCTCTAAATGCCTGTCTTGGCGAGTATTCATGTAAACACAGTCGGTTATGTCTCAAGTGAATGTAATTAGATGGGAAAGACATTGGATGTGTGTCAAAAGGGTACGTGTATTAGGTCTTAAAGTGACAGCAGCCTAATACAGTAAACCTGCTGCTGTCTGTCAAACAACAAAAGAGAAAGAGAAATTTACTCACTGCTCTTGACTGAATAACTTTTGTAGCTTTAATATGAATTAATATATGTTTGATTCATGGGAAGATTATTCATTCTTATTTTTACATTTGATTATTCAGTTTCTTTATTGTTTCTTACTTGAATACTACTGTTAAATAGATCTAATTTAGGCCTACCTGAAAAACTTAAAGCACTGTTTATTTCATTGGTATCTTTGTTTTATTATTTTTGTCCTATTGTTTGTAATTTGCCTCTTTGCCATTATTTTTTATAACAAAGATGAATTAAAAAAACAAAAATAATTAATCGTCCACAGATTCAGGTGTTTTGTTAACCTGGATATTTTAGATGTTAAGTTTTCAGGTTGATATGACTATATAGAACCAATTTGAGCAAAGAGTTGTTGGTATTTAAATAGTTTATTATTATTATTATTTACAGTAATGTTAAAATTACATTTTCAGATTTCCCAGTAAGATATATATATATATATAAATTGAATTGATTTACACACTTAAAGCAGTATCGTATCGCATATCGAATATTGCATTATTATAGGTGTGTTGTTTCAACTGCGGAAAGATGTCAATACACACCATTTTTCAAGTTCAAGTCCATCTACTGTTAATCTACTAACTCTCCGGTTTGTTTGTCGGACAAAACGGAGGATTCTGAGTTATGATGGGTCAGATGGAAATAATTCTGACTTTTTTTCTGAGAATTGTGAGATACTGTACAAATTGGCAATTACAAGAAAAAAAAGTCAGATTTTTTCACATTTTGTAATTTTTAATTTTGTGGCAGAAACAACCTTCCATAGAGACTTCATATCTATTTAAAAGAAGAAGAAGAAGAAGAAAAAGAAAAAGAAGAAAAAGAGGAAGAAGAAAACAACGAAACCGTTTTTAGAACATATAGTCTGCATTAAATGATTAAGACTCCAGGTTAGTCTGACATGTGTGTCTCTTAATATAGAAGCAGGGTGTGGATTTCCTGAGAATGTTTGCCTAATCTTGCTATTTCCAAATATAATATCTCTGAAATTCAAACATGATTCCAACAAGAACGAGCTTGTTCAGCCCTCTCTTAAACATATACGTCTCTTGCTTTTGCCAACATTCTCTTAATTATTTTATTCACCTGGGGCATATAAGTGTGTAAGTGTGTGTGTGTGGGGGGGGGGGAGGGGGGGGGCTCCTTGTAACTCCTAGTCTTGTTCTTGTTCTCACTTGATATAATTAAACTTATTAATTTGATGGCGAATCCAGAAAGGTTCAAACGACAATCACCAGTGACAACTAGACATTCACCCGGTGTAAAATGCAAAAGACTTCAGAGAGGCTACAGAAAAAAAGAGACTGCAACCGGGCCCATGCGAAAACAAGGATAAATATCGGAAGGGCATTAAATGTAGTCACGCAATGCTGATGTTGTTAACATTAACAATTTGAGAACAAAGTATAATTTGCATGGTTTGACGTGATATGATAAGCGATCGTTAGATTTAATCAGCGCGATTTACTGCAATGTTGTTTTTTTTCCTTAGTTGGTCAGAACAAAAGTGGATGTTACTTGTTCAGACGACATTTTCCAGTGAAAATTCTAATATTGGTCATACTTCCACAAAGTAGAATCTGTGATTGCGAATGCCAGTATTCACACTGGCGCGGTGACTGACAGCCGCACATTCTCCTCAAAACATTGGATTCATCCGCGCTGTGCCGTGCCGAGGTACAACCCACGTAAAGCTGATAATGCCGCGAATAACTGCAATTGCAGATTTCGAACAGAGATGGCGACAAAGAGGAAAAACTACGGACTGCAGCTTTAATTGGTTCAAAAAATTGCTAATTGCCTTTAATATCATTTTAAACTATAATACATGGTCATTTAATTGTAAATAACAATTAAGTGTCTGAAAACATTACATTCAGTTTATTCTTTAAAAAGTTTATTATTTCTGTAATAAGTTGTATTTTTAAAAGTATGCCAAAGATCTTTTTTTCACAAGGGATATGATAAAATCATTTTATTTCAGACAGAGAGACAAAATAAAGTTCTCTGAAGAAGCTGCATAGCCATCAAAACGGTCGATCAACCACGGGACAGGGCATTGGACACTGATTGTAATCACTGATTGTAAATGGCAGATAGAGATCTAGTTTTGTACAATCTCGTTTTGTATTTTGAGTTGAGGCAGGTAATGAGAGTCTATAGCAAAAAAAACAAAAAAACCTTTCCTCTTCTTTCTCTGTATGCCTGCGCCTCACATTGAGGCCTTAGACCATCCAGCGGTCACTAGCAAAGGACAAAACGGGTAATGTTTAAATAAATCCCTTTTCCAGTAAGGGAGCCGGGCCAAAGCGGGTCCTGCCGGCAACTCTCCCACACAAGACCACAGTGTCTTGCTTTTCCAATTAAATTATCTTTCGGACAATGCAGAGTCTTCCCAATTCACACCTCAATTGACAGTGTGGCAGCTTGCATTGTGAGAAGACAGATTTCCATTCCCTCAAAAATAGATTTTCCCTAAAGAAGCGACAATGGAGTGCACAATCCCTCCTCACAATGAAAGAGGGATAAGGCCGAACTGTTAAAAATCACCCCTGAGAGTAACGGAACGTCTATTTCATTGTGAACTCAGTATATTGAAATGAATTTTGACTACTATATTGTCAAAAAACACCTCCTGGGGTAAATCAAATTTTGCACAGTACCTTCCAAATACACAACAATCCAAGATTTTCACCAGCTCGCTTTAATGCTGAAAATGAATATGATGTGTGAATCGAATTTATTGCATAAAGCATTCTATATGACTATGGAATATTGTTCAAAACACAGTTATATGCACCTTTCAAGTCTTAAAGTGAAGTATAACGTATATTAAATACTCTGATAGCTGCATATATGATGTGTATCCTAAAAATGTACTGTTCCAAAAAATATAAAGGGCACCATAAAAGTACCATAAAAGGTTATATGATTTGTGTGTTGTATTTCAAGTCTTGTACTCCAAATAACAGCATCATGTCACAAGCAGTCCAAAATATACTTACCATCATAATCTTAGGTTAAAGGATTAGTTAACTTCAGAATTAAAATGTACTGATCATTTACTCACCCCCACGTCATCCAAGATGTTCATGTCTTTTTTTAGTCGAAAATAAATTAGGGTTTTTGAGGAAAACATTCCAGGATTTATCTTCATATAGTGGATTTCAATAGGGTACAACCAGGATACAACGGTTTAAAGGTCCAAATTGCAGTTTCAATGCCGCTTCAAAGGGCTCTACTCGATCCCAGCCGAGGAATAAAGGTCTTATCTAGCCAAACGATCGGTAATTAAAAAATAAAAATAAATAAATAAATAAATAATAATAATAATAATAATAATAATAATAATAATAATAATAATAATAATAATAATAATAATAATAATATTATATATAAAAAGTATATATATACTTTTTAACCACAAATGACACGTACTCAGGTTGTACTAATTTGCCTTTCGTACTCAGGTTGAAAGGTCACGCATGACGTAGGCGGAAGTACTGACCTAGTGTTTACAAAGCGAACGTGCAAAGACTAAGTGCAAACGCCATTTAAAAAAATAAAAAGGTAAAACAACAATGTCGGACGACTTCGAAGTTAGTTAGAAAATTAGTTTGTCTCCCTACCTTTTTGAACCAGAACACGCGTGACCATTCAACATGATTACGTAATGCGTTGCACATCGCAGTGCTAGTGCAAGATGAGCATTTGTGGTTAAAAAGTATATATATATATATATATATATATATATATATATATATATATATATATATATATATATATATATGGGTTTTTTTTAGAAAATGACTGATCGTTTGGCTAGATAAGACCCTTATTCCTTGGCTGGGATCGTGTAGAGTCCTTTGAAGCTGCACTGAAACTGCAATTTGGACCTTAAAACCGTTGGACCCCATTGAAGTCCACTATATGGAGAAAAATCCTGAAATGTTTTCCTCAAAAATCTAAATTTTCTTTTCAACTGAAGAAAGAAAGACATGAACATCTTGGATGGTGTGGGGGTGAGTAAAGTTTTAATTTAAATTTGAATTCTGAAGTGAACTAATTCTTTAAATTGGGATTCTGAAAGAGGAGGGACCCTAACATTTTTGGGTGATTCTGGTTCCTGAAGTGAATCATCTTAAGATGAAAAAATTAAATAAACTAAATATGTGTGATTTAGACACAAGCTGTTTACAGTTTGCTCCATTACAACTTTTAATAAACCCTGCAAAGTTGCTACTGCATATCATTGAATGAAGACCAAAAACAGGGGGCTTCCAAACATCTATTGTGTTGCACTAAAGTATAACCATACCGGTTTGGAACAACATGAGAGCGAGTAAATGATGGCAGCATTTTACATCATCATTTTATGACAGAATGTATTTACACATCTGGGTAAACATCAAAAGCCCATCCAAAGAGTACATCTAGCATAAAGAATAAGAGAGGTGAAAAGAAAGTGACACATCTGAATATTTTCAGTGTGAGCTTGTAGAGTTGAGTTTGTGCCAGTGCTATGACTGGGCATGTGTGAGCGTTTGTCACGCATCTTTTAGTTTGAAACATTTCAACTTGCAGAGGTAACCATGGATTGAGTCATTATAACAACAAACCAGGGCAACCTGCCACAAATGAGGCGGGTTATAACCGTCAACACTCGTCCAACACCAGCCAGACTGCAAAAAACATTCCAAGAATAGATTATGTACAGACAGATAATAGTGTTCAGTGAGAAAATACAATATCAGTAGGATCTCTAAGACTACGGAAGCATATTCAGCATGTCATGTCACTAACAACTTTAAATAACCGTGAGCTTCAAGGGTCCTACTTTGCAATTAATCACTAATTTTTGAGCTGTCATCTTTCAGGTTATCAAAAATGTCAGAAAATAGGGGTATTGTGTGATTGGAGAGAGAGACAAAACTGGTTAGAGGGGTACTTCACTGCTGGAAAATGGGCTTTCAACAAAACTTCTCTGCCTATGCTTGTAACAAGTGCATTTTTTAAATCTGTGCTACCTGACTATAGAAAACAGAGAAAAAAAAGGCTGTTACATTCCCTTTTGCCAAATAGGTAGGAAAACTTCAACACCTATAATTAGGGATGGGTATTGGTTGGGTTTTATCCGATACCAGTACCTACTCGGTATTTTTCAAACGGTTCCGGTGCTCAAACGGTTCTTGAAACGGTACTTAAGAAAACTAAACCGCACACACTTTATCAAAAAAAAATAATACCTCTGTGTGTGTGTGTGTGTGTGTGTGTGTGTGTGTGTGTGTGTGTGTGTGTGTGTGTGTGTGTGTGTGTGTGTGTGTGTGTGTGATTTTCTGAAAAAGATTTTCTGATTTCTGATTAAATTAAAAATTGTGCCGTTTAAAAGGCTACTGATGATATACTTGATATTGATATACTTCATACTTGATATGCAAGATTTGCAGTTGGCATTAAAATACTAGATTAACCCGAAGAGGAACACTGGCAGCTGAACTTGAACTTCTTTTTTTTTTTTTAAACCGATTATGCTCATCAGTGGTTGTATATCAAGCAGGGACACTTTGTGTCCATTATATTTTGTGATTTCACCAGAACGAATAGATATGAGGCGCCGTCTAGGGCTTAAATCAAACTTCATTCACGCACATATGAAACCCTTGCATACACATATACTAAGTAAGTAGTCACACATACATGTATACTGCTGAATGCTCAAACTAATACATATGAAATGCACAACTTCACATCTAAAGTCGCTCACGCATACACACGCAAACTCTACACACACGAGACGCGCGGAACTCTCTGCGCACATACTCATCTGAGACGCGAGCACACACACACACACACACACAAACTCTCCGCGCACATACTCATCTGAGACGCGAGCACGCACACACAAACTCTCCGCGCACATAATCATATAGACGGCGCTTCATAAATAGATCGATCTCCGCAACGTATTGAAGCGCGCGTCCGAGTGAAGACAGTGCGGTGTGCGCGAGCCACAAGTGAAAACACTGTACCCGCGCCACTGATCGCAGCGGCAACGAGCACTTTGATCACTTGATTTAAAAAACACATTTCAGCGCTAGATCGTCTCTTATTTAACAAACGAACTAAATGAATGCTCTGCTGGTTAACTGGAGATGTTTTATTATTGGATCATTCGTGCCGCGAGATGTTTTATAGGGGGCGGTAAAAACCGTTTACGTTGGAACCGGTTCCCTATTGGAACCGGGTTTCGGTACCCAACCCTACCTATAATGCACTGGGCATGGTGCCATCCAAGGCCACTCCCACCAGTCTGCTATGGATACGCTTGACCAGAGTCAAATACCACCTTGCTTTAGTAAGAGATACTTCTTAGTAAACTTTGTCATAATGATGTTGACCTGTATTGTTCCCGGGTGCACAATTTCAAAAAGTAAACGTTTAGTGGGAGTGAGGATCCAGCGCATGGCTATAAAGGCTGCAAAGAATACGGAATACAATACGGAGAGAAGACCCGACATAAAATCTGAAAAACCTATGTGTTTGTGGTCAACATTTCAAACTGTCTGACAACGAACAATGTGTTTAGGCCAAACAAAGGGGAAACCTGAAAGAAACTGCTGTTCTGTCAGTTCCGCTCAAACCTCGAAGCAAAATGACATGGCGAAGAGGTAAGAAAGCTGTTGCCATAGCGTTCCATTTTTACCATAATGCTGTTTAAAAAGTAGACAAAGAACGATACAATTTTCAGTGATAAACCCCTTACAATAACTGCTATGGGTCCTGCAGAAACCAGCGTCTGAGGCATGTGTACCAATACGCCATTCACGGCCGACGCAGTGCGATGACGTCGCAAGGTGCACCCCAGCACCGGAAAACATGTCATCAGCTTCATTGTCTTCAGGAAGCCGCTTGCTCCCCTCACTTCTCCCACTAGCTCCTCCATCCTAATGCCAGGAGCAGAAGCCCGCTCTGCGGCTTCTTTTGCGGTTAAAGAGGACTTAGTGCTCGCTTATGATTCTGACGATATAGAAAGCGTGGTGTCAGTAGAGGCAGATATTTGTAAAAGATCTGTTTGCTCAGCTCAGCAAAACGCATTTCCTCCCTATCTCCTCCCTATCCCTCTGAGGAGGGTTTTGGGTTCCAATAATTCTGTTTTTAGATGGGAATAACATCTCCTCCCTCCCCTTCTGAAGAAGGTGTGGGGTACAATAATTTTGCCCAAACAAACAGTTTGCCCAAACAAAACGTAAAATATTATGTGAAATAATCAAGGAATAATTCAATTAAACTGCAATATTTACCTAAAAACATGTTAAAAACATAAAAATGTGATGCTGCAAATCAAATTGTTGAACAAGTTTTAAATCAATTTATTGAAATGTACACTGAATGAACTGATTCATGGAAAATAATCAATCTTGGCAACTTGAACAGTTTTTACTATTGAACTTTAATTTAATCATATTTGCAATGATGAGTCATTAAATAAGACAGCAACTGAAAAATAAAGTTGTTTTAAAGGTGAATCAAGTTATTATATGTGTTTCAGTATTATAAAATGCATTAGTTTCAGTATAAGCCGTGAATGAGTGAACCTCCGTGTCCCTGTAGAGTCTACTGCAGTTAATACTGGGAGGGGGGGTCATATTTGCACCAATTACTTCTAATTCTACTATTTCTAGGTCACGGTGTAATTGATTTACTGATTAGTAGACCATCATACTTCTACCGGCTTTAAATACCTATTAAAAGGATATTAAAATTGGAATGGAGACACATACTAACAGACAGACAAAGACAGAAGTAGGGGGGCCAACATATGTAGTATCTGTTCCTTGATTGACATGCTGGTAAAAAGGTAATAATCCAATCTAAAATTAACTTGTCTAATGCACATTATAGTACATTTTATTCAACAGCACATTAAATGAGATCCCTGGTGCAAAGAACAATGGAAAATGCTCAAGTTTTACTTGGAAAACCAGCTCTGAACAATCCGCATAAAGTTAGACAACTTGAGCAACTGAGGCAAATTTATTAAAAAGCTCTGTCAATTTTGCACAATGCATTTCAGTGAAAAAAAAAAAAAAAAAACCTGCTTCATATTTGCTAACCACCATCAACAATCCAGTTTAACCATGCGCTAGCTGCAATGTGTCAGGTTATTTAAATAAAGTCACTTTCATACCTCTTTTCTATGTAAATTAGGCTTATTATAAATGCCATCTTAGACCTGTTTCACACCGCATGCAAAAGCAGTCCGTATTTATTACAGTGCCCAAATTCAAGCTGCCCGCAGAAGAAGTGTGATGCTGCATAACAGAAGCGTAGCTGCAAGCTGAGTTTTGGCACAGAGATGGTTTTTGGTCGTAAATTGCAAAAGTTCAACATTAAACTTATTTATCAAGAGAAGCTTTTGCAAAATAGGCTTTTGTGAAGCTTTTATAAACACTCAAGTACCGACTCATTGGTTCACAAAGATTTGACGCAAGTTACAGACTTAAAAGGGTTAATTTACCCAAAAATGAAAATCCTCCCATAATCTACTTACCCTTAAACCATTTTAGGTGTATATGACTTTCTTCTTTCAGCCAAACACAATCGGAGTTATATTAAAACATATCCTATATAATCCTAAATATACAGCTTCAGGGGGTTATAAAGACCTTCTGAAGCAAAGCCATGGATGTTTGTGAGAAAATATCTATATTTATAACTATAATCACTGTCTTCCGGTAACGGCCGTACGCGAGTACGGTGGAAGAGTGACATCTGACCCGATGCATGACATATTGTTGAACACGGAAAGGCAGAGGATAGAGCAATACAAAACACCGGTCACGAATTAGTAGTCTAAAACTAGGATTTTTAAAGAGAAATGTCAGTGGATTTCGATATAAGTAAAGAGGAGCTTGAGTTTTTTGCCCAGCCCTATTAGTTTGAGCCGCGAGAGGTATCAGGTCAGAGGTCACTCTTCTGCTGGGACTAGACTCGCGTACGGCTATTACCGGAAGCCGGTGATTATAGTTTATAAAGTTATAAATATGGTTATTTTTCTTACAAAAACACATTGCTTTGCTTCAGAAGGCCTTTATTAACCCCCTGGAGCCGTATGGATTACTTTTATGATGGATAGATGCACTTTTTTGGGCTTCAAAATCTCAGGTGCTATTCACTCCCATTATAAAACTTTGAGCTATTAGATATTTTTTAATATAACTCTGTTTGTGTTTGGCTGAAAGAAGAAAGTCATATACACATAGGATGGCTTGAGGGTGAGTAAATCATGGGTTAATTTGAATTTTTAGGTGAATTAAGCCTTTAAAAACAACTTTCTACTCAGTAAATCTGGCTGAATGAAGACAATTAAAGGGATTGTTTAAAGGGAAGTTTTATTTATATTAACCTTGACAAATATTACTCAGTACTGTAACAAATGAGTAGGTGTTGCTCACTGACACTGTCAGTTAATTTTAGTTCATGCAGAATTTTAATTTCTTTAAAAAAAATGATTTATAGCAGTTATTTATCTTTTTTGCAAATTTTGCTCAGAGCAGAATTTTTGGGTGTGTTCAGTTACTTGATTGCCAATTATTTAGTGAATCATATGCTAAAACAACATAGTACATGCAAAAAAAAAAAAAAAAAAAAAAAAAAAAACCTATCTGTAGGCACAGTTCATTCTTAAGGCTGGTCCACACAAACTTATCAGATTTTCAAAATGAGAGATACCAAAAAAATCTGATTTAATAGTTTTAGTGTGTATGAGTGCCCTGATGTGACCAAGAAAGCACAACACACACTAACAGACTCCATTCACAAACAACCAGAGTCCCGACTGTGAACATGGAAAATCTCGCAAAATCTCTCACATCCAAACGTGACTTTAGAATAAAGAAAGATGGCGGACAACAGGCAAGAAGAAATGGCGATAATAGTGTTTGGACTACATTTTAAAGAAAAATAGTGGAGAAAAATAAGGAAATAGGTTTGGATGAATTCGTGTTGGAAGCCGTTTACATGTCGCATCTAAAACGCGGGCTGCACCACTTTCTCCTCTTTTCAATAGCGCTTGGGAGCTTGTGCTAAATGCGCTCCAGTGGTGTATGCCGCTGCTAAGCAATCATGAGCCGCGTTCTCCATGAAGACAGAAGTTTCAGCAAAGGGTAAATGGATTTCCAGCCCTTGCATTAGCTCTACTAGTTATATGAGAAATAAAAAAAACTCCCTGTACAGCTATGAGCACCTGTTCATCCATCTTGGCTGAGCTTTCCATGTTGTTATAGAAAGGCCAAAGCTGATTGGTTGGTTCTTGTCAAATGAGCTGCGGTGCGCTTGTGTCATTCTGCAGTGCAGACGCGCCTGAGAAAAACGACCGCGTCACTCTCTATTTGAGCTTTTCGCAAGTCTACATGTATGTTAACAAACTTGAATGCGCAAAAGGCGCGACGTGAATGGCCCCTTATGCTTTTGTCAGCTTGCTTTCTGATTAGGTATCGTTTTGTTCCACGAAACAATCTACAGAGTGTGTGCGTGTTTGTCCTCGGGGTTCCCCACACACAACAGGTTGGATATTTACGATTTGAGATCGGTGCGGCCCCGACGTTCTTCTGAGCAGATTCAATCACTCTTAACACACCATGCTTCACAGGACAATCTGATATGATAATCTGTAGAACCATCAAGATAATCGGGACTTTACCTAGGATTGTCAGAAGAGGAGAATTGGGCCCCAAATAGGCCCAATTATCTCAACACAGGCTCATTGGAAAAACGTACATGTGGCAACATTTTTGCAAAACGCAAAATACGTACCAATACGTACATATCACTGCAGTTTCTAACAGAAATGAACACTAGAGGCAGTAAAACAGCAAGCACTTTTAATCGTTTTCACACACAATTATGATTACAGGGGCAGATTATGGATTAATAAAGACTTGTTTTCACGCGGCACCTTGCACAATTATGTTATGACCTCAAAACACTTTTTTGACATAGTGCATAATTTGTAAACAAATATACTTTGGAGTTTTTTGCCTTGGGTACGAATCCCATGAAAGACGAGTCACGATAAAAGAGCTCAAAGACAAGAGTTCAAAAACAAGCTAAAATGGCATGGTTACAATTGCGTTTTTCTGTCACATTTGCTTTTGTTAACACTATCGGGTAGGTTTAGGGTTTAGTGTAGGTGTACGGTATTTTAAAATGGAGCATTGAGCTTTTAGCACCACTCACCGGACATTTCAATTCAGAACTGCAGTGATACGTACAAACTCCAACGTGATAAACGGTTGCCATTTTCACATTCATCTGTTCTGGAAAAAAAACTAAAAACGCTTTTAGCGCCACTCACTGGACATTTCACTTTGAAACTGTGTCGAAACGTGCACGATGCAACGTATTTTGCGTTTTGCAAAAATGTGGCCACAGTTACGTTTTTCTAATGAGCCTGGGCTGAATTATTGTTTTTTTTAGGTGCCTTTAGTGAATGTAGAGTGAGTTAGGGATGTCAACTTTAGTCGTTTAGTCGACTAATCGGTCGATGCCGTCTTGGTCGACTGACATTCTCATTGGTCGACCAGTTGCATTTTTTTTTTTTTTTTTTTTTCACCAATAAAGAAATTTTCATTGATTTACTCCTTGATATTTATTCCTTTATAAGCAGTTATATATTACTGTATTCTAAATATAATGTTTTATCCCCAACTTTAAATGCTTTAATTTAGGCTATTTTGTAACAGCGCCACAGTTTAGCGCACCACGTAGAACACTCGTAGGCTGCACTGCTGCTTCGCGCTCAGTAATGAATATAGGTAGTAATCTCAAATCTGTCTGTCCGTTTGCATTTTGATTATTTCGAGAACCGTTCATCCAATCGACTTCACAAGGGAGTGCAGTGTCGCATTTGGTACAATATAGACAGACACCCGAGACGCGACACGTTCAGAATTAATAGTAAACTACAGAACAGCGCGAGCGGGAAGCGGCGCACCTCACGCGAGCAGGGCTTATATTCTCCGAGAACGGACACTGCACTGGTGATATAAAACGCACACAGTCTGTTAACTTAACCAATACTTTTAAGGTAGTCTAATATTTTTCTGACTAACAAATTACTGACACAGTAAAGGGTAGATTTAAATAAAGAAAAACGAAATTGAAATAAAGAAAAACGAAATTTAAATAAAGAAAAAAACGAAATTTAAATAAAGAAAAAACGAAATTTAAATAAAGAAAAACGAAATTTAAATAAAGAAAAACAAAATTTAAATAAAGAAAAACGAAATTAAGTTAGCTTAAATTAAAAACGAGATTCATTTAGATTTATAATAACAGGTAAAAAGTCTAATATATTTTGTTTCTATTATTCTATTTTCCACAATGTCAAAGCAACAGCAGCAATACAAGCTCAGACATGCACTTCGGTCCATACAAACTCCGCTGTTCTGCGCTCTAGCCAGAGAACATTCCGTTGCTGGAACACTCAGGCGTCGGTTCTATTTCTAGCATGCACGCGTTTTCCACGTGGCTCAAGCCGCGCCTGAGACGCGTGTCTCACGCAGGCAGTGTGCAAACTCCAACCTGTTAACATGGGAGCCGAAATAAAAACAGACACGCCACGCAGCTGAGACCCTCACGCCAGCAGCCAGTGTGTTGCTGGCCTTATTCAAGCGCGAATGAGAACCGTTTCGCGGGGGATCCCAGGTGTCAATAAAAAAAATTCAAAAATAAAAAAACGTTTATTCGTTGTTGTTTTATAAATGCTCTATGACAATTGTTTAATAAATGTTCAATCAAAATGCAAAACATCGCGTCTTTTTTTTTTTTTTTTTTTTTTTAATCGACTAATCGTTACGAAGGACAGGACTTTGGTCGACTAAGCATTTCTTTGGTTGACTACAGCCCTAGAGTGAGTTTAAAGCAGCAGGGTTTTTTCACAACCAAAGTTTGACAGATGACTCTTTTGGATCCTTGTTTTGATATGGTGCTGTTTAGCCAAGATCCAGTAAGCCCTTTTCAGACCAGGAATGGGGTCCATGTATTAGGTCTGCCCATAATAGCAGCTCGAAGTTGGCTCTATATATGTGTGTGTGGTGACACTATATTTAATTTCAAATGCAGGTCTTTTAGAGACAGCTTCATTTTTGTTATTAACTCAAACACTTAATTACAGTGCAAAATGTTTGTCATGCTAACACCACAAATATGAAAAACAAATAAAGTGTGAGAATACACAGCACATGCCGCTGAAGCTTATGCTAAACAGATAAAGAGAAATGAACATTTCGTTTGTGCGTTACATTAATTACAGCAATCTCCTCTTCAAAAACACAATATATGCATGATTTTCAACCAGCTCTAGTAATTATCCGATCAGGGGCCTAATCGACATGCCCAAGAATAGAAGCACAGCACGACGCCTGTGCAAACAGAACGAACAAAGTTCCCACACCAACACACCGCAGGGAGATTTTACACTTGTTTTGTCATGCTTAACGTATGAACATCACAGATAGGAGACAACTAGACTAAAGAAGTTTAAGAGAAAGATCTGAGATGAAGTTGATATTTAAATGAAATATTGAGTTTCCTGTGCAAAGAAAGAGTAAACTTGTTTTATCCAGAATGTTTCCCATAGGAAAGAACATTCACAAATGTGATCTTATAAATATGCTGAATGGTATCTATTTAATCTCATTACTATCATGGAGAAACAAATGGATTTTTTTTTATTTTTTATATGGAATATAATATAGTAAAAATGGAACACTACTGCAACAGCTTTCTTACCTGTACACAACGAGCGTTTTGTTTCAGAATGGCCGTTTCTTTCAGTTTTCCCCCTCCGTTTGGCATACAACATTGTGTTTGTTGTCATCCAGTTTGAAATGGTGACTACACACATGGAGGTTTTTCCATATTTATGATTCTTTGCATCCTTTAGCCACTGCCTACAACACACTGGATTCTTCACTTAAAAAATGGAAAGTAACAACCGCTAAATGTTTACTCTTTGAATTTGTGCACCCGGGAACAATACAAGTCAACACCATTAGGACTAAAAGTTTGCTAATAAGTATTTCCTACTAAAGCAAGGCGGTATTTGATTCTGGTCAAGCGTATCAGTAGCAGACTGGTGTGAGTGGCCTTGAATGGCACCATGCCCAGTGCATTATGGGTGTTGAAGTTTTCCTATCTATTTGGCAAAAGGAAGACATCAGCATTTTTCTGTTTTCTCTAGTCTAGATTAAAATTTTTATTGACTTTTTTACCGGTGGTGAAGTTCCCCTTTAACTATACTTTAAATGTTAACTTATCTGTAAAGTGTTAACGGAAACATTTCATTATTATATCATTATACTCTTACAGTATGTCAACAGCTGTATAATTTGTCTGTTTTTTTTTATTAATCCTAAAGAATTTTAAACAGTTGATAATTCAAGCATAGTTGAAAACTCAATTACATCAACATTTTTTTTTTCCTGAAAGAAATGTAAGCAATGCAAAGTCTAAAATGCAAAGTCTCATTATTAAAAAAAATGTTAAGGGGCCTATAAAGAGGGAGAGCAGAACACGTGTAGTTGTTTGTTGTGCTCGGCTTGTCCATTCGTGCGGGCTTTTCGCATGTTGATACAAGACTGGATCAACTGTGTGTTTGTTTGATGTGTTTATGAAGTGGAAAAGGTGATATTAAGTATCTTTAGTCTAACTGATGACACATTAATCCTGTTCTCAGGTTCTGTAGAGGTGGAAACTCAAAACAATTCTGATCCCTCATTGGAAAGTCATTCGGCACAATGCCCATATGCTTGTTTTGGCCACCTCTCTCTTACACCAGAGCACTTTGTACAGTATGAAACATGTCAAGAACTACACTACTAGTCATAAGTTTGGGCACACCTACTCATTCATTACCTGCAAGAATATAGTCATCAAAACCAAAACACTAAATGAGCTTCTTCTTTGTCTGGATTCCAGCTCCACTCTGGGCTTTTCTCAAACAACTTCTCAACCAAATTTCAAAACAATATTTGAAGGAGCTGTCATGTTTGCTGCACAGTGGATGCCTGATTTTCCTTAATTATACCAAATTAAATTTCCGTTATGTAAAGAAATGGATATGTCTCGCAAACTTGAAAGCATTAAGCGTAAAGAAGCAAAAGAAGTTTTGAAATCACGAACGCTGTGTGTATGTGTGTGTATGAATGTTTTACTGACTTTACTGAACAGCATTTCACCACTTTTTAAGTATTAAAGGCACAAATCTCATGTTTTGATTAGATATTTTTAATGAACTGCTATCTAACATAAAATTAACCAACCATAAAATGTATCTAGTTCTAAATACATTAAATTCCTGGTCTTTATCTGTTCATTTTACTATTGTAAAAATATTTTAATAAAGGATTTTAATTAAAAATGTAATATTTAGCTACATTCCCTTTTTTGTGCAACTCTGTTACCGTAATGTGTAATTTTCCTCATTACACTTAATCAGTCAACTGCACGAAATGTCAACAAGAAGCTCGTTTCTGCCAAGGTAATTGCGACTTTTTCTCTCGCAATTGTTTACATCTCACAATTCTGACCTTTTTTCTAAGAATTACGTGATACAAACTCGCAATTCTGACTTTTTTTTTCTCGCAATTGCAAGTTTATATCCTTTTTTTCTCAGAATTGTGGGATATAAGAGACTTCTTTTCTCAGAATTGTGAGATATAAAGTTGCAATTCTGTGAAAAAGTCAGCTCATTTCTTACATTTTCTTGCGATTTTATGGAAATTAGTTTCCGCCACGGAATTATAACACACAATTGTGAGTTTATATCATGTAATTCTAGAAAAAAAAAGTCAGAATTGTGAGACATAAACTTACAATTGTGAGAAAAATGTCAGAAATGTGAGATAAAAAGTCACAATTACCTTTTACATTGTTTTATTCCGTGGAGGAAACAAGCTTCCATATTAAAGCGACACCCAAGAAGTAGGCCTATTATTATTTAGATCCCTTCTACAGCATGGCGAAAGACAAGTAAATAATCTAATTTCATTTTAACAATTTTCACACAAAATATTAATACAAATGTATTTTTTTAATTTGTTGGAAATCTCAGTTTATCAGTAACTCAAAGACAACATTTGTTGCAAACTAACTAACTTACCCCTACTGAGTAGCAATCTTAATTTAGGCTAAATTGTATTACTTAAAACCCTCTCAAATTACATGAATCATTGAGATAAACTGCATGCAGACATGCCTCAAATCTTGGCAACAGGGTTGCAAAAAATCACAAAATGAATAGAAAATAAAACCGCTCATTTAATATGTGGTTCGATCTCCTGAGGTTGACGGACAATATTTTCTGAGAGTGAAGCAGCTCATTTCACTGAACATGGACTGAAAAAGAAAAGAAATTTTGCAAAGACTATCTTGAAACATTTTAGATATTGCCTTGGGACCACTTGGAAAACATCATCTCCAGAGCAGAAGACCAATTTGCCACCATAAAAAAATAAAGAAAAAATGAGTACTGAGAGCTTATGAGACAAAAACATGCTGTGTTTCTCTCCAGCACACTAAGTAAAACGGTGTGAAAAGCAGAACGGAAATGACAAGCATGTCAGACGTTTAAGATACTGTGGGAGAGTTAGAGCAATCATTCACTCGTGCCAATATGCTCCTCTATCCCCCCTTTACAAAAATAACGTCTTGTGTTTGGTCTACATTCAGGGCAATACTTTTCAGCAATTTGCCAGACATTACGGAGATATTTTTATACACAGACTGTAACTTTATACCTCTCTCTGATTGTGATCGCTCCCAGTAGAAATCCCCACTCTGAGATGAGGCTAGGGAAGCTGAACTGCAATTATAAGACTTTAAATAATTTTAGAAGAGTAGACCAACATTAAATAATTTACACAATTTGATTTAACTGAGGTTCTCGAAAATGTAGTTAGAACTTTAGTAAAGAAAATATTGTTTTTACTTTCTGTCTTCCACTTTTTCCATAGCCAAGATAAAAAAAAATTAAAAAAAAAAAGGTTTTGAATCTGTTCCAGGTTTAATACAAGAATGGTAAAAAAAAGTAGAGAATTTTATCGAGAATATTTAATTTCAAAAGTATACCAACAAGACATAAACATTAATTAACATTCAGTGATTTATACTTGTCTGTGCAATGTTATATTAAATATTTCAGCTCCTGCCACCATAAACAGCCAGAAGTGTTATTTTAGTATTTATACAAGTTTTTTTATTTTATTAAGTTTTAATATTAGTTGTATTAATACCATATTCGTTTGGAATTAGCTGTTAATGTATATTTTAAGTTTTCAATTTAATTTTAGAATTATTTTTAGTATTTGATATGTACTATTTCTGTTTTAGTATCATTTAGTTTTTTTTATATTTCTGTATAGATTTCAGTTATTGTAATGTTAGTACTTCAAATTAACTTTATGTAAGTTAGTTGCAAAGGTAACATTTCTAATATTTAAGTTTTTTTTAAGTTTTTTTATCTAATATTTATCTATATTATCATTTTATTTTATTTTATTTCAGCTTTATTCAATTACCGAAAACAACTTTTATTTAGCAATAGCAACACTACCAGCAACATGCATGACATGCATGCAAGGATACCAAAAAGGTTGCATAAAAGAAAAATCTATTTACAAGAATTGCATTGGTAACGCATACCTAGAAGATCATCTGCCTACAAGAGCAGTCCCACAACTAAAATAATGAATTAGACAACTTTACAGCTAAAACAAGAATTAATATAAGCCCTTCAAAAAATCTGAGCATCACATTACTTGTTTCAAAACCTAAGGATTTTCTGTGGTGATTGAAAGCATGCTATGTTGTCCATGGAAATCACTGAACCCAGTTGTTTAATTTCTATAAAACTACAAACTCTAATGTAGTATTGTTACTAATTTTCCATGCTAATGAAAACTCGTTGGCAGGCCTTTACTCAAGGAACAAGACCATTAGAAATAAAAGTGGCCTTCAAAGCTTAATAACGTAGCAAGGGTCCATACAAAAACAAATATTGCATTTTTAATGAGTTTTTGCAAAAACATAACACTCACAGAGAGCACAGAATGTCATGAATAACTAAGTCATGCTCATCAGACTGAAACGGCCCATATCATATATAAAACATTACATACATGAGCATAAAGGCATGTATGGGTGGAGCAACTGGGTGCCTCCATCCTCAGAATTAACCAATTAAATATTAGCATTTATACAAACTATGTAATAGGCAATGCTGCTTTTAATGCTGATGGGTTTTTTATCATTATTCATGGATGAATAGGGTTTATATGACACATGCAAACCACTGAACTCAATAGTGACTCAAAATATTTTATATTTCAGATTATACAGTTCAACTATTTAATAGTTTATATGGTTAAATTGAGAGATTGCACTGAATGCTTGGCGAGCAGAGTATAGTGCAGCATGTTTTTCTACTCATGAATAACTTGCATGGAATACACTGCCAAAAGCGTCTGGTGCGCCACGCTATTTAGCTGATCGGCATCACCAGAGGCCAGAGATGGAAACTCGAGTCGCACTTAAGTCGAAAAAAAGACTTGCAACTTCACTTGGACGCAAACAACTGACTCCAGACTTGACTTGGACTTGAAGACAGGGACTCGTGAAAAACACTAGTCATTTTGGCATGGCATTCCTGATTACTTTCTCTTTACTACCCCACATGACAGCATCAAACAACACATCTTTCCATCCATCCATCCATCCTAATTCCTTATCAATAGGTGTGTGCGGCTCTGCGCAGACAGGTAGGTGTATAACATCAAAGTACTGCAAGAGCGATTCGTGAGCAGAGGGTTCCATTTGCTTTCGAATCGCTCTCACGGTAATTTGATGTTATACACCAATCGGTCTGCGCAGCGCTGCTTCAAGTCAAACATATTTCTGCTGCAGCAAATATCGCAAAAATTAATCTCTAAACACACCAAATGTTTTCACCAAAATAATTTCTATAAATTGTTTCTTTATGTTAGTAAATGCCTCTCTGAGGCCTTAAACCACTCCCACTGTGTCTGTCGTTTGCTCCTCCCACCACAATATTAATTAGAAATACAGTTTAAAACCAGTACAACACCATGATTATAGAATATTCTGAATTAAATTGTGAGCAGTTTCAAAAAGTTTCTAAATGACATTAAATAATGATAAAAAAATAAATAAATCCAGAAATTTGAAGGTATGTCTCTGAAATATACGCAACACACTAACAATTGTTAGTAATTTTGACCGTTTTAAGTCAATATTGGTCTTATTTAAAATGCTTTTAAAGCTCCAATTAATGTGGATATTTTTTGAACATTGCATTTGGAATCAGAACTTACATGTAGAGGGCCCAAACTGGAGGTTTAGAACATGAAACTTGAATGAGGACATCCATTAATCTGGTTGTTATCATGCTTTATGTATAGCTTGCTTTTTATATCATGTTTCTGGTCATTTTGCACTTTATTGCATTTCTTCAGCATTCACTGAAGTCAAAAATAGCTTGGAATGAAATACACTTTATCCAGGCTGAACTTCATCAGCTATGCAGTTTTTTCATGTAATCTGAACATGCTTTATAGAACTTCATATTTTCCTATATTTGCTCTTGATTTCTTCTATTTTTCCAGGGACCTCTGTCAGTCATGTGTGGTGTATTCATTATACATAATGACAGAATTTTAGAACTGCCACACAATGGTGTAGTACCTGTGGTCAGCCAGATCAGCAGCTGTAAAGTCAACATGAAATGGCATTCACAGCCTATTTTGCTTCCAACTATTTTCAAGCGAAACAGTATTTTCATTGGGGAAAAAACTAGGGCTGCCCCAACCAAAGATTTTTCTAGTAGACTAGTAGTCATTAATTTAAGCACGTACTGAAAGTAATTCAAGCATCGCACATTTATGATATTAAATTAATTAAATATATACTGGTGGGGGACATTGGAAAATGGTTTAAGTTTCAGGACTGAGAAAGAATGTCATACTGTTTGTAACAGCCCTTACGAAAATTAAGGGAACTAGGGTTACATATGTAACCGAAACGTTTCCTTTCAAGGGAATTCACACCGCGTCAAAACGCTGTGGTAACGCTATACCCATGCCGCCATAAGAGCAAGTGTCCATCTGTGTGAAATCAATGCGCACATTCAGGCGAAAGCCCCTGCGCCCCTGGCGTGGAGCGGAGGTCAAGGTTGTAGAACCTCACAAAGGACCAGCCTGCCGCATCACAAGCATCTTGGAGGGAAACTCCTGAGAGTAATGCTTTGGAAGCAGCCATACTCCTAGTGGAGTGGGCCTATACAGCCAAAGGTGAAGGCTGACCAGCCGACTCATAAGCAAGTGAGATGGCTTTGACCACCCACTTGCTCATCCTCTACTTATACGCCGGGCATCCCTTTCTGGGTAACCCAAAGCAAACGAACAGTTTCTACACAGGGCAGCTCTGTGAACGTATGCATCTAAGGCCCTAACTGGGCAGAGCAGATAGTTTCTCTTGGTCTGACGTCCAGAAGAGGACAGTAGGCCTGCAGTACTATAGGTCTTACAGTATTAGTAGGAACCTTAGGAACGTCACCCGGTCTAGGGTGAAGAAAAACCTTTACCATACGAGGAGCAAATTCCAGGCACGAGGGAGATACCGAGAGGGCTTGAATGTCTCCAATTTTTTTTGAGAGACGTAATAGCGAGGAGAAAGACAGTTAGAGTGAGAACTTCTCAGAAACCTCCTCAATAGGCTCAAAGGGAGCCAAGGAAAGCCCTTCAGAAATTATGGCCAAATCCCAGGTCGGCACCCTCGTGCGGACTGCAGGTCTAAGCCTCAAAGTGCCATGGAGGAAACGGGTACCAAGGGGTGTCTCCCCAAAGACACACTACCTAAAGGATTGTGGTAAGCAGCTATGGCCGCCACATACACATTTAGTGTGGAGGGGGATTACCCTGCGGAGAATAGTTCCTGCAGGAATTCCAGCGCTGCACCCACCGGCAGTTAACTGGGTCCAACTGGAACCAGGAAGTGAATAATCTCCACTTCAAGGTGTAAAGTTTCCTCGTGGACGGAGCTTTGGAGTGGAGGATGGTCTCAACAACCTCGGTTGAGGGATCTGAACTTAAGAGCTGGGCCCCCTCAGAGGCCAAGCCCACAGTTTCCACAACTCACCTGAGAGAGAAGGTCCCTCCTGGGCGAAAACTCCAGAGGAGAGCCATCGAGGCGAGACACTAGGTCCGAGAACCATACTCGGGCCTGCCAGAACGGGGCTAACTAATAGAAGACAGATCCCATCCCGGTGAACTCTTCCTAGAACTCCAGTTGGGGGAAAGGTGTAAGGACATAGCCTCGGCCATGTCTGTACCATAGCATCCAGCCCAAGAGGAGCTGGCTGAGTGAGGGAGAACCAAAGTGGACAATGTGTCGTTTCTAGAGATACGAACAGATCTACTTCCGCTCGACCAAAGTTCTCCCAAAGGAGCTACACCACCTCGGGGTGGAGTCTCTATTCCCCTGGCCTCAGCCCTTGCCTCAACAGGATGTCTGCTCCCTGATTTAAATACCCCGGGATGTATGCTGCCCTCAGAGAGAGCAACTTCCATTGGGCCCACAGGAGGATCTGGTGAGTCAGCTTGTATAAGGGGCACGACTGCAGATCCCTCTAATGGTTTATGTAAGAGACCACCGATGTGTTGTCGGTATGAACAAGCACATGATGGTCCCTCAGGTCTGGGAGGAGGTGTTTCAGAGCTTGAAACACGGCCAGCATTTCCAAGCAATTTATGTGCCACGAGAGATGATGGTCTCGCCACAGACCCCGAGCTGAACGAGCACTCATGATCGCCCCCCAAACCGCGAGAGGTGCATCCGTCATTAGCGTGATACGATGACAAGGAGCTCCCAACACAGGTCCTTGGGAAAGAAGGTTTTTTCCACATGACTAAGGTACGAAGGCATCGCCGCAAGGAATGGCGAAAGGTAGAACACAAAATTGGTATGGTTCGCCCCCCCGAAAGCGAACCTCGGAAACTTCCTGTCTTGTGGAAGGATGGATATGTGGAAGTATGCATCCTTTAGATCTATCGTAACAAACCAGTCCTCGGACCTGATTTGTGACGCGACTTGCTTGAGAGTAAGCATATTGAATTTGAACTTCCCTACAGCCCAGATCTAAAATCGGATGTAGTAGTAGTAGTAGCTTTATTGTCACTAGTCACAAGTACCAGCGAAATTAGCCATCAACCTGTCCATACAAAACATACATACAATATGACAAGGGGGTAGACAGGACAGGAAGACAGAGCATTGAGGAAAAAAAATACAGCATAACATGAGGAGAGGTGAGGAGAAAAAAAGGCAACCCCCAGACTATGCTCCTGTAAGGAGTACAGTTTGGGAACAGTAAAAAACACCTCAGCAACATTTGCACATAATCAGTACACAACATGAACACACAAGACTTGCAACAGGGGAGGGGAGTGGGGGATGGAGGTAACCCAGCACAGGCAAGCAGCCATCCGGTCCTGCAGCCATTCTCGGCGCTGGTCACAGACCCGCCTGTCAGACTGGTGGTACAAAGCGTCGAAGGCGAGGGATTGGGGGTGGGGGGGTGATTGCATATCTGTTTATATGTAAGAGTTTGTGTATGTGTAGGCCTGGAGAGTCGCTACGCCTGGCATCTTAATCTAGGTGCCTCAGTCCGCAGGATGTCATAGCGATACACAGCAGTTGCCATGGAGACAACCTTGGTCAGGTCCCAGACAGAGTCAACAATCAGCAGGTGTCTGTGGGGAGTGGGGGAAGGAACGCAAGAGCGTCTTGCTGCAGTGCTCATCCGGAGGAGTTGTTGTTCCAACAGCAGGCCTCGGCCAAGGCCACTGCTGATAGAGGGGGGCCGAAAACAGATAAGATTGGAGTTGTTTGGTCTCTGGACGAGTAGCCGCATTCCAATTTACACAGCTCCTGGTCCATCTTGGTCTTCGAGACGATCCACTTTCCTTTCCAAAGCTGTGAGCTTCTCCATGATGTTATCCATATAGTGGTTCATATTCACAGTCTGAGTGCTGACAGCTCTGCCCACTGCTTCAATCATCACGGGCAGCCTTGTGGGGTTTTGGACAGCTGTCACCGTCTTCTTAATTCCTCGATAACCCAGGGCAATGCCTAATCCAAACAGCAGAAAACCTGTTATCATGGTTCCGAATAGGTAGATATCTTCAATGTCCTCCACGGAAAGAGCCGCCAGACAGACGACCCGCCACTTCTCCCACGCGTCCATCGTGTAGCCAGCTGCGAACGTCCCGGCAGGGCAGTTAGGTTCCCCCGAACCCAAGCTTCTCGTCGAGAAGATGGTGTCAATTGCGTTGAGAGACCAGTTGATCAAATCCATAATTTCTTAGTTTGTAGAGCAGTGTAGAGAGAGTCTCTCAAAGTACATACAAGACAGTAGACGAGACGAGAGCAGCAAAGCAGGGGAGATAAGGGACAGGAGGGGAAGAAAATGCGACCGCCTTCGTTCAGAGCCAAAGAGAAAGAGGTAACCCCCCGTCCTTCTTTGGGACAATGAAATACCGGCTGTAAAACCCGGACTCCCTGCTGGACGGAGGAACCCGTTCTATAGCCTCCTTTTGCAGAAGAGCTTTTACTTATTGTTCCATAACCAGAGCCTGCTCTGGGCTCACCACTGTGGGTAATAGGACCCAGCGAGAGGACCAAGCTGCAGGACCCAGCGAGATATATATTTGGCGGCCCACCGGCAGAAAACAACTGGCTTGACTACTCTAGAGCCCTCCTTGGAGGGACGAAGCAACCCTCGGGTAAAAACTCTCTAGGACCCTCTGCGCCCCGACATGAAGGTGGAGTTGGCAGAACGGCCCCCTGAGAGCACAGAGGGAAGACGGGCACCGTATAATGAGGTGGAATCTATCTTCCCCCGGAGAAGTGCACCCTCAGAAGCCTGACACTACTGGTGTCAGAGCTTCTTGGCCTACTTAGAGATAATAACGGTCCTCAGATCAGTTTTACCTTTATGGATTTTAGACGCATATTGTAAACTTGCATGGGTTCCTCTCCTGGTTCTGAAGTGCAGAATTGTACTGGTTAGCAGATGTTATGGGAGGACTGCAAGGCAGGCTTTCATAAAGTTCTTAATACATTGAGTGACTCACAGAGATAACTGAATGAAACGCTCAAATGTCATCATTTGCTGAGTGATGCAGCCGCAGCGCTAGTTCGAGTCCTTGATGGTAGATGGTGAATAGCGTTTGCTCATTCCATCCACTGGAGGCCGCTAGGGTAAGAAACTTGAGAATATATTCAGTAACTTTTTCCCTACCGTAAATGATAGAGTTGTTCACTTACAAATTAATCTCCAGAAGGGTGTCCGAACACTTCCCAGCAGTGAGCAACGAAGCAGTTGAGGAAGTGAGTGACTGGCCCAGCTTGCTGCCAGAATGTTTCAGTGCTCATCCAGATGGCAGGAGTAGGATGAAGGATATTTTAGCTCTCTCAGTGGGGAAGAGACGCATCTCAAAGACGGGTGAATCTCTAAGGCGAGTGAACACTGTAGTAGGAAGCCATTGCAGCTCTCCACCAAACCAGAGTAGGTCGCTGGATTGACCATGGACCTGGCAACACACACAGGTGGTGAAGGAGTGCTCGGAGGTGTGATGGTGGTGCTCGGTGTGGAAATGGATCCAACTGCAGTAAGGGCATGGCAAAGCAAAGATTATCCACCAGCTCTTGAAACAGATCTGTAGTTGTTGGGTTCATCGTTGTTGAGTTGCTGGGTCTGGCCTTCTATCAGAATACTGTAAACCATCGTTATAGTGCCTTTATGAGTTTTTTTTTTTTTTTTTTTTTTTTATCTGCATGTGCATTCAGTACTAAACCCTTGACCTTAACATTGCCCTACCAGTCAAGCTACAAGAACCAATATTAAGTTTTATAAAATAAAACCAAGCAACTAATACAAAGTATCTAGAAAGTAAAGAGAGTCAGATTTGATTTCATGCTGACTTTAAATAAATCTAGGATGAAAGTTTAGCAAATGATATTCCTCATTACTGTGTTTTGTGGTTGCATTGGTTTTTATATGTAAAAGGAGGGGACACTTATGATCTGACACATGAAAGCATTCTGTAATGAGAAATCATGACATCAGATGTGTTTGTGAATATATACAGTTTGTGCAGCCCATTGAGAAGCTGTGCCCTATGTGAGGAGTATGCAGTGGGCCTCAGGGCAGGCTGTTTGATGTGAGCCTGGAAAATGGATTATCTGGTGGCAAGAGAGTGAATGGGACTGTCTAGCCGCTTGAGGCAGGCTTCACACCAAAATCCACCTGGCAGTGAGGGAGCAGGCCACCCCGAAGGACACAGCCTACAGGAACACAGATCTCTCACATTGGCCTGTGTTAATGCTCACTTTGTCACCCAAACAGGTCGGGAAAGATAATCAATAGCCTTTGATAGCTACTATTAGGATTTTAACAAGCTTTTGCTCACGCTACACTGCTCCTGAAAAGAGAGAGGAGCACTTGTTTAGCTCCACATCTTCCCTCTCTTTAATATCGTCCTTTTCCAATCTTAGCAACTTTTAGCAACCTCACTCGAGCAACTGACTGCGATCACAGGCTATATTCAAAATAGCATACTACAATTTCAGTACAATCTCTGCAGTATATAGTATGTATACTGTTCACAATTTAGAAAACTCACGGTGACCTACTAAAGAAACTACAGTATACAAAAGACGGAATTGTGTAGAATACTGTCTCCCACAATGCAATGCGTTGGACTTGATTTGCCATGTAACAAATTAACCAGAAGTAATATCAGTCATTTTATTTTTTAATCAGACTGCCCGAAGTTAAAGCATTTTACAAACTTTAGCTCACTGCATTAAACATGCAATGTGATGAGATCATGTCACAAAAATGTAGCATTTCAAATGTGAATCGTTGCATTAAGCATACTTGGATGCCAACCATGCATAACTTTAGACAGTTGTAGCCGTTTATATTCTTCTTCATTTTTTCCTTTTTGTAATATGATACAATAAGCAGATACAAGAACTTAAAAATACAGGTATCTTTTATTGGCTTTATTTTTTCAAGTTCTGAAAGTATATATGAATGCTGCAAAATAACTTAAAACACGGTTTAGTTGATTTGTACCTTTTTTGTTGTTTTTATGTTTTATTGCATATAATGTTTGTTTTTTTTGTTATTTGTTATAATTTGTTAAAAGTATTTAAAAAACTAACTAACAATTTACTATCAGGTATAATAATTTGAAGGCTACTTCAAATTAAAAAAATAAAATAAAAATGCTATAAAATATGGTTCTTCTATTGCATTGGTGTGAAAATTCCCTAGGACACTAGGATTCCAATCATATTATTTTTCTAGCAAGATTTTTGTCCAGATTTCAAACCCAGTGTTCGTTGCTCAGAAATACCTTTTGGGCTTCAGTTTAACTGAGAATCATAGAACATAGACATCAATAAAACGTGCTGAAACTTTTATAGTTTTCAAGCCAGCAGTTCCTCAGATATTTGTGTCTCTTACAGGTTGACAAATGGCGATACAACCTCTCCAGTCTGGTTATCAGCTCTAAACCTGCACACACAATTACTAAAGCTTTCTGAACACTACCAAAATTAATTCCAATTTACAACAGTTGCGATTGTCAGATCATTAAAATAATTGTTCCCTTTTCAGCTGTTTCCCTGCTGTTTTCGATCAATTTCCCCCCAAACCAAATGATCTGTTCATCTGAATAGCTCATTCGAGGTTTTTTTTTCCCTTTCTCTTTAAATTATGCGTTCACTTAGAACACATATTGCTAATGACAATAATTAACCAAAGATGGAGTCTGAATAATTACAGGCAGGGAAGGAACTGCTCATCCGCAAGTTCTTGCATTCAGCTTGCATTTAAGGCTGATCAAGCTGTATTGTGTTTTAATTCCAGTACGTCTCGCAGGCGCTTGGTAGGACATCTCCAGAGGTCAAGCTTGATAGGTGTTGGGGCACACCGTAAAAGTTGTTTGCTTGTTCGTGCTTCATGTTTTTCAAATGTGAACTCTACATCGTCACGCAGCCTTGATCGATGACCTTCAAAGGGCCAGGAGATGTGCGTTGAGTGATGCCACTGTGCCATGAGAGCAGAGGCGAGGCTGGGTGAGAGGTGTGCGGTGACCCAGGTGGGTTTAATCTCCCCCTCACAGAGATTCAATAAGTCCTCATTACCAAGCCTCGGGTCTGGATTCATTTGAGAACGTCACAGTTAACAATGTTATACAGTGGCCAGATGAAGAGGTAATGTAGCCTCTGCCATTCTCCGAATAATTCATCATCTGAAATCTTAGACTGCGCTCTTGCTGGCGCTGACATTCACTTTCTTTTCCACCAGCAGCAGTGTTTGAGGACAGCTACAGTAGTCCCATCATAAATTTGTGTAACTTCAGCCACAGCCTCATGCTGTGTGGTTATAGATGTTGGACTGTGTCCTTGTCGAGCAGGAGTTTGGTTCTCCCCATGCTGGAATTTGCTTCATGATGGTCAAAGCCAGGGAGGGAAATTACCACCCGCTGCCAGTGGCAGCAGCAGTGGTGGGAGAATTGTCTTGGATTGGCCTTTGACAAGATAGTTGAAAGGGTTAACACATTCATACATTATAATTAATATATACTGTATATATAATGATCTGGTGCGTTTGTGTACAGTTGTTCTAGCGTTACGATTTAAAGTTCCGAAACGGAGACTCCCTTGTCTGTCGTTTTTCAGGAGTTACAGTACTCTCTCAATATTCAAAGTGCAAACAGAGACCAAAACAGAGACCAGAGCCACAATTACACTGTCCAGATATAGGTTTGATATTGGGAGACGGGCTATTGTATGCAGCCTAATTTGCGCGCATCAGGGAGCTCGTGTTTCACTTTCAGATTCGCGATCGCACATACTCTGTTTATAGGAAGCGACGGTGCTGAGCGCGCATTCTACAACATAAGACATTTATCAGACGCTTAGGCTCTGTTGCGCAAAGAATCCTCCGCAATCGTCACGCGTTCAGTAAACTGTGATTCCTGCGGCACTGTGTGCGACTGCAACTCGTGCTGGTTGAGCAGAGCAGACCTTTACAATAGGTTTTATTTTGATCAAAACAGCAAAACGACAATGGAGGCGGGACGGCGGTGGGCACCGTAATGTAATGCGAATGTAGTGGTGGCATATTCTATGCTAATTTCACCCTCACGCTCCATCATGGTGATATCACGAGGCAGCTTTTCACTCGACGAGAAATCTAATCACATTTTAGTCTCCCGAGATCTCATGTCACACCCCTAGCTTCCATAGAAGAAGAACAGGAAACTACTTACAAACTAGCTACTTAAAAAATAGAGGACAAAGACTCACGATCAAATACACTTGCAAGACCAGGAACCATGTGAATGCAAAGAGAACCAGATTTAGAACCGTTTTAGATCTTTGTGTGTTCAATTTTGAAATTGAAATTATTCAACCCCCATTGCAAATCAGGTTTATTGGCAAAATTTACAGACTTTCAGCTTTTTGCAATGAATAAATCAAACAATAAAATTGTTCATTGCAAACAGCTCAGAGTCTGTACATTTTGCCAATAAACCTGATTTGCAATGGGGGTTGAATAACAATTACAACTATACTTGATTTATAAATTTGAAAAGAAAAAAAAAAGACATAAAAAAAAAAAATCGGAGAGCCTTGTAACTGGCATTTACCTGCTACTGTGTCTGGTGGTCAAGAAAGTCAATTTCCCCATACTGGTCATTCTAGATGTGGCGAAAGAGAGGAGGAACAACAGACCGGCATTAATGGAATCTTCCTTTGCTTCCATCTCCTTTTCCTCTCTCTCTGCTACAAGATCTCAATCTTATCATACAAGAATAAAACCTGGGAAAATGGACAAGGGAGGGTTTTGCTGGCCGGGATTTTATGGAGTTTACAGTAATGCGCAGAGGGTGAAATTATTCCAAGCCAAGTTTAATTATTTCCTTCTATCAATACAACCGGCTTATACGTAACTTCCTTGTTTATCCGATTACTGAAATATTAAATTCTGTTGAGCCCGAGCAAATTGACTTTGGTGCCAAGGTCTTGACAAGACACAGACACGGAGCTTCATGCATCAGTGACAGTGTAACTGCATTACATACGTGCCGCTTCCCTTGGCGCTGAGCTCAGAGAAGCCTGCTCGCCATAAAGAGAAACAGATGAGGGAGAAGATGCGCAGGTACATCCTCACTATTAGCCTTTAATTGTAGTCATCTTGTGGGCTGATTTTTGGACAGATGCCCTGGGTCTGGTTCTTCTGAATAAAGAGGCCAGTTAAACCATCGCATGAGCTCCTCATCACCAGAGTGCAGCCGTGCGGCTGAACTATTCACTTGCAAGAACAGGTGTTTTACGCCCTATTTCCAGTCCTGATTAAGACCGGCCATGCTTGCGTTCATCTCGTAAAAGAAACAATTATTCAGATCTGAGCCGGCTTACAAAAAACAACAGACTCAACGCAATCTCTACCCCTTGGTTTTCTCTCTTGTTCTCTTTCTGTTCCGTTTGTTTTAGATTACAGGTCAGGCGGGGAAAGTTCAGAGGATTCAGCGAGCCGTCTTCCTCCTTTAACATAGAGAGCCTACTATTGGACTCTGTCATCCCAAATAATTACACAGGAAAGGAGAGTAACAGGATATTTCATTGGCATAGACTGAGACACACTGTAAAATGATGCCAAATTGGCTCAGCTTGAGTCTCCTCCAGCCACTTTGATGTACATTATCAGTTCTAGGCATGGATATCAGCTCTCAGCTCTCAGGATCACAACATCATGTTACCTTAAACATAATGGTTGTTTGGCACAAAAGGCAAGAAAATGTCCCTATTACCTGACAGATATCACTGAAATAGGTGTTTTAAGATATCACATCTTTCTCCACAACAGTAACAGACTCTTGAAAATTTAAAATGATGTCATCATTCACTTACCCTCCTGTCATAAATTTTAATAGACCATATTTGACATGCTGGATTAAAAAGCCTGAATTAAATCTGTTCATCATATAAAAGCAATTGTGTCTCTTTAGAAGGTTTGGATTCAACCACTCGATTCATATGGATCTGTGTTGTTGGAATGGCCTTGCAAGTTTTATTAAAAATATCTTTATTTGTTTTGTTTTTTTCCAAGATGAACAAAAGTCTTATGAGTTTGGAACAACATGAAGGTGAGTAATTGATGACAGATTTTTCATTTTTGGGTGTACTATGGCTTTAATTAAAATGATAGCAACATTCTTCCACCAAATAACAAAGTTTTTTAGTCTAACTGTAGGCTGTTTACAGCTGACAAGTAACATGGTATCTTAACACCTTAAAAATATGAAATGTGCATTCACAAATGTGAGTTTATTAGCATTTTTCAACGGCTTCATCCATGACTTATTCTACCTCACTAAAATCCATCCATAGGCCAAAGGTCAACCCTAACTTCCTTAAAGCAGTGATGACATTTTTGTAGGCCAAAATTCGGTTAGCATTTTAGCACTTCTAATCCCATCGTCCTGAAGTCAGTGGGTTTTTGAATTGGTTTTTGGTTAAACGCAAGCTCATAATATTTCAATGCTTTATTCTACAACATTAAACGCATACCTCACGCGTGTTTGTTTTTTTCTTAAAGCTTTTGCTTAGAAAAAAGGGGTAGCTAATGAGTGACTAAATGAGACTACAGAGTAGGGGTGTAACGATTCATCAACTACATCGATGTATCGATTTATATTCCTATGATCCAACTACATCGATCTGTGCTCGGCAAGTTGGCCTTCCGGACGACATATATCGATCTAACATCGTTTTAAAAGGTAATCAATCGATTGTATCGATACTAGGAAATAACGCATTGGATTTAAGCACGTCAGACTTTATATGGATGTTTTTTTCTTAGCACTTTTAATGATAAAGGCGTTAAACGTTACTCGATTCATCGCCATGCGTGACGCGCCAGCAGCAGCGCAAAGACAACAAGCAGCGCAAAGTCTCTCACCTCAGAAAAACAGAGAAAAACGGACTTTCCTGTCCTCTCTGCTATAGCGCGCACTCTTCAATTGCACGCGCAAATGCGGCAGAGCGCGCTGTAGGCCTATATCGCTTCACTATATATAAAGCACAAAATAAACTACAAGCATGCAACGTCGTTACGTTTTAAATTAGAAAAAAAAAACGTGTTGTCCAGATTCAGTATCTGCGGTCAGATGATGTTGTCAGGCTAAATGTCCGTGTCATTATTCTACCATTATTTTCATAACTTGTAATGAAATAAAGTCTCTCACCTCAGAAAAACAAAATTTCATGTCTGATACTGTGCTCGTAGCGTGCACTCTTTAATTGCACGCGCAAATGTGCCGGCGCGCGCTGTATCACTTCACTAAAGTGCAAAAGAAATACGAGCATGCAACGTCGTAAATTAGTAAGTTACGAAATAAAAGTAAAATACCAATAAATTACGTTATTGGTATGTCATGTGTGTTGCTATTTATCAAGAGCAGTTTCCATGTTTCTTTACCAGTTCTTCTAAGTATTGTGTATCACCATTGTAGCCTAATTGTTGTTTGTTTCCATAACAAAATGCCAAGGGAATAATCGACACTTATGATTTTTGTCATAATCGTGCAGCCCTACTTTATTCAAATAAAATGTGAATGCATTTGACATTAATTGTTGTTTACTTGTTTGTTTATATCCATAATTAATTGATACCTGATTCCCTTACAAGAATTTTTGGCTAAATTAAAGACACTGAATCGTTTCAGATCGTATCGTTCTCAAAGAACCAATATTGTCCTTGAATCATATCGACAACCACGAATCACAATACAAATCGAATCGTTGTTAAAACGATTCGTTACACCCCTACTACAGAGGTTGTCGGGAACATTAAACAACATCACGCTGAACAAGTAAACTCATAAACTCACACTAGTCCGCTTTCACACCCTCGTTGTGTTTAAAATCCCACCCTTGTAAACTACTCTAACACATATTGAGGGAAAAAAAAAATGTAAATAAAGACTTCAATGCTGGTAACTAGCAGTAATGTGACAATAGTGCAATTCCTTTATAGCCTACGTTTAGCCTTTTTCTTTCTCGTGATTGTATTCATGCTTGTCACAGAGCTTATTCAAAGAAAGAAATTGGATTAATGTCCACCAATAAAAAATATTAATTTGTATACAGTACATGGATATATAGTGATTATGACTAATAAGTATTTTTATCCCCCCACACCAGGGATTCCTACAGAAATATTTGAAACGGTTTATGAGAACATGTATAGTGAGGGCCAGCTGCCCAGCCAGATGCATGTGGGAGTCGTGCCGGCATTCCCAGCCCTGAGCGCTGCGGAAAACAGTCCAATCCCACAGACACATGGGCTTGAATCATGCAAACATCTTTTGGATCTGTGAACCAAAACACAAGCCCGTAATGAGCCTGGTGGGATGAAACAAGCTTTTGAGGAACGTCATACGAGGCGTGATTTGCTGTTGCAATTAAGTTTTATCGTTCTGAAAAAAAAATCACTTTTTACGAGATGAATTGACTTTTGTAGCATAAAAATCTTGAAAATCCTCATAAAAGGAGATCCAATGAGATGACCAGAGGGGCTTTTTGGAACTGCTTTACAGGGAGATGAGAAGAGAGGGGGGAGAGGCGTGCTGAGAGACAGACGGAGAGAGAGATGGAGAGATAGCAAGACAGAGAAAGAGCAGAACACAAGGGATCTTCTGAGGAAGAGAGAGAGAGAGAAACAGAGAAAAGGATTAGGCCGATAGAAGCTTGGCATGACCGTGTGTCTGATGATGGCTGTCTATGCATATCTCACTGTCTGCATCAAAGACACAGAAACACAACACATACACATTCTGCCTCCAGCTACAAGCACCGCTGCAGCCCAATTAAAGCAGCGGTGAGGACCGACGCAATCAGTGGACTACCTTCTCTTTTCATGGTTGGGGGAAGCCATCCTCTGTTGGATGAAGCCTTGCTCGCTCCTTGGAAAACGGCCCAAGAAAACGTATTATCCTTGTTCCCATTGGAGGAAAAAAAACTGACCTTGATTTAATAAACAATTTACCCAGGAGACGTAAGTCTGCCAAGTAAAACCGCTGGACAGGATATAGTTATCAAGAGAGCTAAATTTCCTATTACAATCCTTGTCAATTTCTGACAAAGTACCCAAATAAGCTCCATTTCAAACAATGTTTCACAACAACATTAAGACTATCCAGTCAGTTCCAAAATAAAAACACCAAGATAGTGGTGAGAGTACTGTACGTTGGTGCTTATGAACGTAACTTAAAAGCGTTTCAGCAGATTCTGACAATTTATTATTGGTGCTCATACGTAAATAGTTCACCCAAACATAAAAATCCTGTCATTGTTTCCTCACATCATTTTCCAAACCTAAATGCATTGCTGTGCAACACAAGGGAAGTGTTTCTATACTGATATCCATACAGTACAAAGTCAGTGGGATCCAATGTTGATTGGTCCAATTTTCTTGTGTGGAACAACATGAGGGTATGAGAACACAATTTTAATTTTTGGATGAACTAATCTTTTAAAGGTTTGTTCAAATCATTAAAGGTGAGAAAATACCATACACGAGTACGAAAACGCAGATGGAATGCTTGGCGGATGCACTGAAATTGCACACTTAGCACATCACTATGGTGTTATCTAAAGTGCTCAACTTGGCCACAACGCGGTGGTTCTCAACCAGAGGCCCTTAACAAACTTCCAAGGGGGCCTGAAGATGATTTAAATTTTTAAAAATAAGGTAAAACAAGCATTAAAATAAAAACCTCGAAATTCGGAGTTTCGAAAATATAACTAAAATATGTATGCATACTGTAGGTTGGTAGTCAATTTTGGCACGAAACTCATCCCGCATAGTCGGTGGTAGGGTTGTTTGCAATACACCGGTATCAACAATAACTGTGATATTTAAAAAATGAAATACTGATATTGTGTCAATACTACACATACAATAATTTAAACAATCCAGCAGCACCAATAACTATATGGTTGACATTCCAACATTTTAAGTCCAACAAGACAACGACACAATGTGTAGATACTACTGCCGCACAAAAGCAAGACATTCTACCAGCACCTGAAAAAAGTAGCTCACCATAGTAGGAGTTTTTGAATTCTGTAAAAAAGATGGTGTATTAAAGACTCTACAGTCTGGAGAAAGTGCCAATCAAGAGTTTTTTGAGCTTTTGTAGTTATTGTTACAAACTCTCGCTCCGCCTCCCTACGCTAGAAGTTTGAGTGTGATTCAATGGCCAAAAACAAAACAAAAACACAAAATGAAGTTAAAGATGAATTTTACTTTTTAAATTTTCATTTTAAATTTTAAAATTTCTTTAGAGAGTGCGATAATATCATTATTGTGAATTCTTTTGGCCACAATAATCTCATAGTGAAAATCTGATATCGTGACAGCCCTAGTTTGTGGTACAATATGACATGAATGACTCAAATCACGCTGCTTAATAAGGAGCATTGTGCTATTACTTTGCAAAGCAATCTGATTTTTGCCAAGTAGATTATAAAATGAGTGAGGAACACAAAAACATTACATAAACTTACGCGAGAGAACGAGAGACCAGAGGAATATCTAGGATCCAGAATATCATTGACTTGATGGTGGACTAATTGGACTTGGGCCAGTAAATAACCACTCAGATTTCCATGAGCAAGCAAATAACCAAACAAATAATCTAACATTACAAATCTACTTGCTAAAATTGTTAAATCCCAAAGACTTTGATTCCAAAAGATGGCAGCTTTTGTTGTCGTAATCATTATATGTGAATGGACACTTTCACTGGTATTTCGAACATTATTTCAGACACTCAACACAACAGGAATTAAACAAAGAAAATACCTGCTGGCCCAAAACTGGCTTTCCATCTGCCAGCTCTTGGACTCAGAGCTTGTACAGCCTGTGAGATCCTGCTCCGAGAATCTCCCAGCTACGCTTCATTGAGGATAACCAAGCAAAAGTAATTCTGGCCTACTTTCCCTGCCTGGAGCTCAATGCTGTCAACACTAGAGCAAAAAAAGAGTGAGGGAGAAAAAGAAAAAAATGGTATGGATGAAGAAAGAATGTCAATTTGCATGATTGCATGAGGATCTAAGGGTAGGATTGAGTTGGGGGGGGGGGGGGGAAAGACCACATAATTAGTTTTGTGGGTTGGAAAGTAAGGACCTTCCATCAAAATATTTGGAATAATTTGCTTAATCTTCGTTAAGCATGAGGCTAATACCTGGGTTTGCGCCATGAACATCTGGCCCTGTGACTGTGTCATGCGGAAGGTGCCAAGGCTACTTTGGAGATGTGGTGTTTTAATGGAAACCAGTGACAGCGTGGGGTCCTGCCAAACCTCTGGGACATCTAGAAGCTGCCGTTCTTCTCAAAATAAGCATATTAGTTAATGCCGCTTCCTGCGCAATCAGGTTTCCTGCGGTCTGTGCCAAAACCAGACTTGCGCCATGGAACACTTGCAATCCCGTACGCTCGTACTGACAGGATGAAAAATGATATCTGGACTATGTCAATAAATTCTCAGATCATACATGAACAGTTAGGAAAATTTGCCTCTTTGGTCTATGAGGTCTTATGTTTTGAATTATTTCTGTTAGGCTGAACTATGAGCATGAACTTCTGCACTTGTTTCATACAAATTCGGCACTAGGTGAAAATTCATGAGTGTTATTAGGCTGAATTTTATTTTTTTATTTGTTTATTTAGAAAGAGGGCAAGGAATAAAAGTTTGTATATGAGCGCTTCAGCTCAACTAGTCAGAGCATATGCATTATGCACCAGGCCAAGGATCTGACTTTAAAGACCCCATGAAATAGCTTGACAAGTGCAGATTTATTTCCTGTATGCACATATTTCCTGTAGAGTGAAACTGTCGGCTTTCGGAAGTAAAAATTAATTTACAGAGAAATTGATTTTGAACAATGACTAAATAAAATAGTAATAACTAAAACAATTAATACAATTTTTCCAAGAGAGACCTACTGTGAGCTATGAGGTTGTTAATCGACTGTATATGCTTTTGTTGAAACCATCAGCTGCATTATTTAAACGCATTGTTTTTAAATAATCGTGCTCATCAGTGGAATTCCTATAGTGAAAGACTAAATTACCCATGATTGTGCAGAGAAATTTCCACCAAATCAGAGAAACACGACAAGCATTTCATGCCAAACGAGCACTCACTCATACTGTAAAAGACGTAGAGTCAGGTTCCCTACGCTCTCAAATTTAAATATTTGAAGCAAAAAATAATAATAATTAAATCGGACAAAAAGACAAAAGTACAAGACTGTGTACTTAACAGCTGGGGAAAGGAGGGAAAGAACTGCAATGGCATAATCAAATTAAAAACAATGGAGAAATATAAAACTGTTGTTTTAAATATGTTGATTATGTACATAGAATCAAGATTTTACATTTACTGCAACATATTCATAATATGCATATTATGAATATGTTGCAGTAAATGTAAAATCTTATTATTTTTTGCTTCAATTGTTGTGATTCACCTTGGGACTGGTTGGTTTGGTTCATGGGCCACTGAACTCTGTTCAAACAGCAAGTATCGAAAGACTCTTCCTTTAAAAAAAGTAGCCAATAGCCTAAAAGTTTACATCACAGCCATATTTTTTTTGAGTCATCATTGAGTCAACTTAAATTTCTATACAATGAGTATTCTAAAAACTAAATATATGTGAATGTATGATTTCTGCCACAGTGAATTACACAAACACTTCTTACTAAATAATCGTGCAATTTATAAAAGTTATAAATAACTTTTGAAATGATCAAAGTCCAATTTAAAGATCCACTTGAATCTCAGAGGACAGACTTGAATGGGAAAGACGCTTCTGACAGCCATCAACTATGATTTGCTTCTTGTTATGGCTAGTCGGAGCCAGCTAACATTAAACATGATTGGATTAGCATAAATGCACATGTCTGAAAATGATTTGTCAACTTTTAGGAATACTGTAGCATATGAATGACTTCAAAGCTAAAAGACATGGACTTTAGGCCACAAGACAAAGTGTGATTCAATGGGGCCTTGAAGTCCCAATGAATGGGGGGGGGTGGGGGGGGGGGGGGGGTTGATCCAACTGAAGAAAAGAAAAAATCCTATGATTCATGTTAGGTGTAATAATAGTCTTGCCCTCTCCATGTATTAAGACGAGATGAGAGAATGAATCATTGGGTCCACTGAGATCATTCGGAGATGTCAGGTTATGTTCATTAAGACATGGAGGGGTGTCCTTGGTGAACCGAACCCCTTTGGCCAGTTTCTTCACTCAGGGACAGATATGGATTGAGCTGGGCAAAGAGGACAGCCAGACATCCCTCGGGTCAGACCCAGCTGCCAAATATGAAAGGTGTGTCTCCACACATGGGTCGTTTGTCTCAGGCAGTTCTCTGGACGCCTCATTGGAGAGAGCAAGGACCTTCATCTCTCACCATCACAGGACCTTACCACAAGGCCCCATGACAGATGACCCATAATTCATTTCAGCGTCACGTTAATGGCCTTGAGTTGTCCGTGGTAATAGCACTCTGTGGGTCTAAATGACAGTGGCTTCAAGAACAGTGCTGGCCGTCCGTTTGTGTATGAAGGTGGTCACTGTTAGACTGACAAGCTATATACTTCATATCTCATATTGCTGCGGAGAATCTATCCCAGGATGCTGATAAAAACCGTAGTGAAAAAAAATCTATCCAAGATGGTGGACAAAACTAGAGACATTATAATTCTTGTCAAATGTATGCTCTGTTTCTGTTTAGTTTCTGTGTTCCTATTTTCTTTAGTTCCCTAGTTATGTTGCATCCCAATTCACATACTATCCGTCCTAAATAATATTCTTATGTCCCAATCATAGTATGTTGAAATGAGTATTCCAAAGATACCCAGATGGTCTACTTTTTCCAGTTAGAATTCAAAGTGTAGATCAATGCACACTCTTACAGCTAATATTGCCCACAACCCATTTCACGTTGGATGAGGATTCGATTAGAACTACAAACACGAATAAAAAGTGTTAAAAAACTGCAAACATGGCGGGTTTGGAAGTCTGATGGTTAAGAGGTTTAGATAAAGGTGTTTCAGTGATTAATTATCAGTATCTAACCTGACGAAATATTTATTCAATGTTATCCACATTATACACTCACCTAAAGGATTATTAGGAACACCATACTAATACTGTGTTTGACCCCCTTTCACCTTCAGAACTGCCTTAATTCTACGTGGCATTGATTCAACAAGGTGCTGAAAGCATTCTTTAGAAATGTTGGCCCATAATGATACGATACCATCTTGCAATTGATGGAGATTTGTGGGATGCACATCCAGGGCACGAAGCTCCCGTTCCACCACATCCCAAAGATGCTCTATTGGGTTGAGATCTGGTGACTGTGGGGGCCATTTTAGTACAGTGAACTCATTGTCATGTTCAAGAAACCAATTTGAAATGATTCGAGCTTTGTGACATGGTGCATTATCCTGCTGGAAGTAGCCATCAGAGGATGGGTACATGGTGGTCATAAAGGGATGGACATGGTCAGAAACAATGCTCAGGTAGGCCGTGGCATTTAAACGATGCCCAATTGGCACTAAGGGGCCTAAAGTGTGCCAAGAAAACATCCCCCACACCATTACACCACCACCACCAGCCTGCACAGTGGTAACAAGGCATGATGGATCCATGTTCTCATTCTGTTTACGCCAAATTCTGACTCTACCATCTGAATGTCTCAACAGAAATCGAGACTCATCAGACCAGGCAACATTTTTCCAGTCTTCAACTGTCCAATTTTGGTGAGCTCGTGGAAATTGTAGCCTCTTTTTCCTATTTGTAGTGGAGATGAGTGGTACCCGGTGGGGTCTTCTGCTGTTGTAGCCCATCCGCCTCAAGGTTGTGCGTGTTGTGGCTTCACAAATGCTTTGCTGCATACCTCGGTTGTAACGAGTCAAAGTTGCTCTTCTATCAGCTTGAATCAGTCGGCCCATTCTCCTCTGACCTCTAGCATCAACAAGGCATTTTCGCCCACAGGACTGTGCCGCATACTGGATGTTTTTCCCTTTTCACACCATTCTTTGTAAACCCTAGAAATGGTTGTGCGTGAAAATCCCAGTAACTGAGCAGATTGTGAAATACTCAGACCGGCCCGTCTGGCACCAACAACCATGCCACACTCAAAATTGCTTAAATCACCTTTCTTTCCCATTCTGACATTCAGTTCAGGAGATTGTCTTGACCAGGACCACACCCCTAAATGCATTGAAGCAACTGCCATGTGATTGGTTGATTAGATAATTGCATTAATGAGAAATTGAACAGGTGTTCCTAATAATCCTTTAGGTGAGTGTATTTCATCTGCAACAACATTGTGAACTTTTGTAAAGATATGTTTGGTAATTAACTTTTAAATTCATCATTTTGCAAATTGCAAACACACGAGGAGATTCCTCCGCATGAAAGACCCATGACTGGCAAATCAACGTGCTACTACATTTCTCTCCGAAACAGTAGAAATTTAAATGAACTTAAATGTGGAGGATTTTAACTGTGACAAGATGATTGACAAGGCAGTTTAAACGATGACAGAATGCACATAACTAAGCGACAGAGCTGTCCGATAAAGACGCAATTATGATGAAGTCGTATGTCCCAAAGCTGTATACTCTTCTGCTACACATTCAAAAGTATGTACTTTTTCTGCACAAAAACAGTACATATTTTAGGGCATACAGTAAGTAGGCAAATTGGGACAAATTTTATGTTTCAGAAAGGTGCTCAAGAGGCCAGCTCTACAGAAGACTCTACTGATGTCTCTAATGACTCTACTGTCAAATCAGCATTATGTCACAAAAGCGTTGACTTGGAGGAAGACTAAGAAGGTGCCATCTGGAGTCAGGTCTGCTGTGTTGCTACTTACGTAGAGAGTTCAAAATTGTTGGATGCTCTCTTAAAAGGCAGCTGCCTATGTAAGTAGTAGAGAGGAAAGCAGTTCAGGTTTTGGAACAGAACCATAGAAGTTTCTCCTTTCTTGGCCTGCCCTACAGGACATTTAATACATATACATTTTCATCTAAACATTTGTCTAAAAATCAGTTTCATCATTGCAAAATCTAGTTCCATGGCCAAAGTACATAATTTCCAGAAATGATGCACAAATACCTACCACATTCATGGACCTCTTCAGTGTTTCAGATGTGGATTTGTTTGTATCTTGGCCCAGAATTTCTAATGACCTGAGGGTGTGATTACATTTGGTAAGCCCCGTCACCTCATTGAGTCCATCCTTTGTTTAGATTCACTGCCCATAAGCAAACAAGATAAACTGCTAATTGAAAATTGCATCAGCTGAAACGGATGCTATGGGCTTTCTTCTCATCACCAATCAATTTTATATCACTTGGCCCAACAGGCCTGTTTTGCACAGCAGGCCGAAGTGCACTATAGTGAAAGCCTAACTGAAAGTAAGGTTTACGATATGGTAGGGCTGCACGATTATGACAAAAATCATAATTGTCGATTATTCCCTTGAAATTGTAATTAATTACGATTATCACAATTTACATTCAATGACGTTTTGAATAGTTTGGTCATGGGACCCGCATTTCCTCATGGTCATCAAGCCACCCACCTTTTTAGGAATTATAAAGGCCTATTATAATACATTTGTTTACACAAAAATTGTTGACACACACAAGTACTGTCCCCCTTTACTTAATATACAAATAAATTGTAAGAATATGACTAATAGGGCTGAAACGATTAGTCGACATTGTCGACAACGTCGACAATAAAAAATTGTCGACAAATATCTTTGTTGTCGAGTAGTCGTTTGATCTCACGTGACCTAATGTAAGGGCCTGCAATATCGCGATTTGACCGCTACGGCGCTGTAGCGCTAGAGTGTAATGCAGCCGTTACAAATGCTATTGCGGTAGAAGAAAACACAGCGCGAATTATGACGGAGTGGAATAGCGTAGACGGGCTCTGACGGAGTGCAAACGAATCCGAACTAGCTAGGTGTGTGAAAGTTTCACAAAACTTCAAACCAAGAATATTGTCGTGTGCAATACATGCAAGGCGGAACTGACTTTTCACGGGAGCACAACATGCATGTTAAAGCACTTAAAGAAGAAACACCCCGGCACAAGATGAGCCGGTGAGGGGTGAATGTTCTCCAGCTGGAGCTAAATAACTAGCAGTAAATCTCTTTATTAGATAATGCAATACTACTAATAATAGCAATAATATTAACAATAATAATATAATTACAGTAATGTGATGATTTATTTTTGCATAGAATAAAGCTTGATCAAGCTTAGGAGTCAGGGCTGTTTTTATTATTGTAACTCTATACGTTAACGTTATTACAGTCTTATCACTTGCCTGTAGGTTGTTCCATATTCATGAAGACTTACAAAGGAGATGTTATGAAGAATATCACGTCAGTAAATGTTTTATACTGTAAATTAAAAAGGTGAATGAGAATGTCTCTGTCAGCTCAGCTCAATTGTCATGTCAATTTTTTTTTAAAATTTTTATTCTTATAATAATTGTTTGCAGTTTAAGTTTATCTGTAATGCAGCTGATATTTTTTTTTCTATTGAAAGAGAACATAATATTTAACCAATGCTTAGAGCATTGAGTTGGATTCAGTGATTTGAGTTAGACAGAAATCTGAAAACTTAAAGAGAATGACCTGTTTAGTTGGCTCAAAGTTCACTAAAACAACCATTTCAAAAGCTAAAGTGATTTTCTTTTTTTATATTATAGTTAGAATATGTATAACTCAGTGTTTTAACTAATTGAAAAGGCTGAATAATCGTTCCAAACGTACTGATTAGTCGGCGAAATAATCGACGATTAGTCGATTAATCGTTCTAATAATCGTTAGATTAATCGATTATCAAAATAATGTTTGTTGCAGCCCTAATGACTAATACTAATAAATAAACAGTAGGCTTACGAGGTTAAGCTATTAAATAGCCGTCCCAAACTAGTTTCTTGGTATGAGCCACCACAGTCATTTAAAAATATACAAAATAACCAATAAGTGGCATTTTGGGGTTATGGAAACTACAGTTACCATGGTGATACTACAATACTTAAAAGAACCGTTAAAGTGAGTGCCGGCTACGAGCGCAGTATAACGACTGACAGGACATGAAATTTAGTTTTTCCTGAGGTGAGAGACTTTATTTCGTGTCAAGTTATGAAAATAACGATAGAATAATGACACTGACATATAGCCTGACAACATCTCATCTGACTGCAGATACTGAATATGGACAACACGTTTTTGTTTTTGTTTTTTTAAACTTAACGACGTTGCATGCTTGTAGTTTATTTTGCGCTTTATATAGTGAAGTGATATACAGTACAGCGCGCTCCGCCGCATTTGCGTGTGCAATTGAAGAGTGCGCGCTACCGCAGTGTACAGCGGCTGACAGGACAGGGAAGTCCGTTTTTCTGAGGTGAGAGACTTTTTGTTTCAGCGTACACTTACATCTCTGGTAGTTCCTATTGTGCTGGGTTCTCTGAAGTAGTCGTGGTTCGCCTCTTACAACGTAACATGCTCTAAACACACCACGCAGAATAATGTAAGCGGCTTTTTTTTGTAATCGCGGTTTTAAACGATTACGTAATCGTGGCATCCGTAATCGTAATCGCGATTAGAAATTCGATTAATTGTGCAGCCCTACGATATGGGATTATCAATGTGGTTTGCATGGCGCAGATAGTCACCATAAGACCATTATTTTGTGTCAAATTTTGCAGGCAATAAAGATCCATTGTGTATTGTCAATAGTGTATCAATGTATGAAGCACAGCTCACACAGAAGTCACTGTCAAACCAAACAGCTTCCTGTTAGTCAATAAAGCTGTGACCGACTTGAACTCGTTGTGAAATCTGCATGAGGAAATCTTTCACCCTCACACAAAATTCCTGACTGCATGGATTCCTATTGAAATGATTGGATTGCCCGTGAAAATTCACCAAACATTACATGGGAGGCGTCTTTATGGGAGAAAAAAAAAACATATTTCTCCATTGATGTAGATTCCAAAGTAGCCATTTTGGGTGTGTTTTTTTTTTCAAGCAACATATAAATTATACATATTTTGTAATATTATTCTAGGTGAGCATTAAAAGTGTGAAACTGATGTGTATTTTTCCCTGTCTGCCCTGTTTGACATGATAGTCTCTTGTGAATGGCTTCTGTGCCATGTGCCAGCTGAGCAACTGTCATTGAGATGAATGGGAATGTTACGGTTTTATTACTCCAGGTATTTTAGACCTTCTATGAACTGTGAAGTAGGGCTGCAGAAATCAATTGCAAGAGAATAAAATATCCAAAGAATGTGAGCCTACAATAGGGGAATAAATGTGTCTCAGAGCTGATCAAATCCAAGGTCTCCATTCAAACGTTCCTGAACATCTATAGTCTATTATTTTAGCCTATAATGAAATGAAAACTTGCTGCTGTGGTTGTTTTTGATATAGTGAGTAGGACGTGGGCTGTCTTCACATGTAACCAATCTGCTCTTCTTGCAGTTTAAGCACACCATGCTTTTCAGCACGCGGTGGAGAAAGCAAGCTCTTATTAGAAAGAGCGGCCTTGGTTTTCAGCAGTGTAGGTGGACTCCCACGGTCCATCATATTCAAGCAAGCAGCTCGGATTTGAAGGAGCAATAACGCTTTTTTAAAGCCTCATACATTACATATGCAGGGGAAGATGCTTGGTTTTTATTAGGCCATTAACTGCTCTGGCAATATACACCAGCAGCAGAGAAATGGAGAGATTTCATCAGGCACTTCTACGATGGGGTGGTTTAAATACAGAATACGGTTCATCTAAAATGTATAATATTGACCCGATTGAAAAGTGCTTTTTCTTCCAGAATCCTTAGAGATTCACCCCACACAATGCTATTGTACATCTGGATAATAGGGGCCACGTAATCTCAAAATTACACGAGACAGAGATGTAATTATCGTTTTCTACATCTGCAGATTCTTCAGGGGTGTGACACAGCAACCTTTCATATGGAGAATGTCGCTTGTTCACATTATGTATGAGAAAAAAAGGTTCCCCTTGCATAATTGATTCAATGAGACTTCTTTGGTCTATAAAAATATGAATATTAATATTTGCAAATACTTGTTTGTAAAACAATGAGTATTCTAAAAGCTCAGAGGGGAAACCTGGCCTCCGTGGTTCACCCCATTTATGTGAAGGACAAAGGCAGTCACGTCGCGCTCCTCCTTTTGTGGAGAAAGAGAGGCTCAGGGGAAGTTCCCTGAGGCGTCCCTCAATCTTTCAGACAGGAAATCATCACAAAAAGCATGTCCCCATGGCGATTCCCATGAAGCTTGAAGACTATTGGCCAGTTATAAATTCAGCCCCAGTCAACCACGTCAGGCCACAATATGAGAAGAAAAGACATGGGGATACCACCATTTCACATAATAATCAAACTGTGCCCTACATAACAGTGAGACGCCCTTGTTGACATAGAGGTGCTTGACCTATGGTCAAGCTCTGCCAAAGAAAATTCATACCGGATTCATTCATTCTTTCATTAAGGCATTAATATGAGCTTCCACATCTCTAAAGTCATTTCTGCCACTAGCGTCATATCAAACCAAAGTACCACAGTGCAGTAGACTGATATAGCACACAATATTTGGCCATTTTCTCTGCATATCTGATTGGCTCATTTGCAGATTAATCATTAAAGGGACACTTCACCCATTTGCATTAATCTTTGTATCGTTAGAAACCCAGTCATATTTTTGAATGGTCGTGCATTATTCCCTCATTTTCCCCTGAGACGGGAGAAATACGGATTTCAGTGTTGCAGTTCCTGCTTATAATGATGTAAAAATCGTAATTTTGCGTCATTCTAAGGAAGCCCCATTTCTTTGTAGAGGGGTTGAGACTACAAACACTCGTTCCTCATTTTCCAGGGGGTGGGACCCATTCACACTACAGACCTATTACAGATCAGTGGGTGGGACTTCACGTGCAGAAACTAAAAGCAATATCCGCCATCTTGTTTGGAAGCTAAGCTAACAGGCGCTGTGGAGACAGATGTGAAGTTACGACAATGGCGGAAGGTACTCAATATGATATTGAAGAAGAGGATTTCGAAAGTCTGATGCTCGAATCAGATGTTCATGGCTATCTTTACGAGCCGCGATATAGCGAAGAGCAGCTGAGGCTGATGGAGGAACAGGAGGCGGCTGCTGCGGCTTCTGCAGCCGAGGCAGAAGAGCTGCCTGTAGTGGACGAGGAGCCCGGACTGGCTCAAGCTGGGGCGGACTGGTGGTGCCTGTGCTCTCACTGTGTGCCTACGGACACAGAGATAGAGTCCGTCTGCTGCAAAGAATTTCAACAATGCCAATTTCTCCTGGGCGAAATCTCTGAATCAGACGAGGACACAGACGTTTGTGTTGTGAAAATTAGTGGGAGTGGCTTGCGGAGCTGTGCAATGTGGTGCATTGTGGGAGTTGTTGTCTTCCATACAAATGCGCCATTTTCACACCAATGTCGCTCACCACAGATGCATTCGTAATATTGCATACAGTAATATAAATTGCAAAGACAAAATCCTTTTGTGAGTATGCTGTTGACTATAGATTGCTTGCTTTTGTTCTTCTTCTTGTGGTTCGCCAAGCTGAAGAGCCAATCAGAGTCATTAAACAAGCTCAATTGCACGAAAAGCTGCCGACAGGGTTCCAACTAGTGCAAACGGTCTTGAACACACTGCAAACTCTAGACCAACAGATGCTCAAAGACAGCCCTACATTGGACGATAGTCAGCCATCGGATTGGTGAAATGACATTAAAGGAAATGAAATGAACTGAATTTGAAATTTGAAATGAACTAGGTCTTTAAAAATTGTAAAAAACATGATAAATGATGACAATACACTCCTGGGCAAAAAAATGGGATAAGCCAAAAATGGCAAAATATTTAGTGGTCTTTTAATGGTGTTAACCATTTTAATCACAAATCTTTGTTCAGGAAAGAATTGCAAGAATTGCACAAATACTGTAGACAAAGCACAGAATAGCCTTCCCCAACTTGCAGACTGGTTTTTCCAAGAATAAGAGCCATTGTTCCACTCAATGTTAATGGCTTCAAACAGTTCATGAGTAGATGAAAAATGTCTCCCAGTTAATTGAGTTTAATCTGAGACCAAATATTCACTATAGCAGGGTTCCTCAAACTCGGTCCTGAAGGGCCACTGTCCTGCACAGTTTAGCTCCAACCCTGATCAAACACACTTAGCTGTGAATTTCTAGTGATCCTGAAGACATTGATTAGCTTGCTCAGACTGTGTGTTTGATCAGTGTTGGAGCTAAACTCTGCAGGACAGCGGCCCTCCAGGACCGAGTTTGAGGAACCCTGCTCTATAGGGTTGAAATCTGGAATCTGACCAGGCCAAAACATGAGCTGGGTGGACTTGTTCTCAAGCCACTTCTTAGTTGTCTTTAGACTCTGATCAGGAGCTTTGTCTAGTTGAAAAATAGCATCTGATCATTCTGATCATTTAGATAACAACTTTTCATTTGTGGAAAGCAAGCCATTCTGCAATATCCCCATGTACTCCAAAATATTAAATGACCTTTCACAGTGAAGTAGCTCATCAATAATAGCAGCTAAAAAGGCTCCACATACAATTACACTCTTCCTCCATGCTTCACTGTAGTAGAGATGCATTTATCATATTTCTCACCAGATTTTCAAAGACACCGCTTTGGAGCACCACCATGCAATTCATGTTTTACTATGATCACTCCACACACAACTTCCCATATTCTGCCAAAAACTTCTTTCTGCCTTTGATGTTTTTTTTTTTTCTGAGACAGCAATGAATTTTTAAGTTAAGCTAATTTCCTGACCAATAATTTGTGGTTAAGGCAATTAAAAATTTAGTGTTTAGCCATTTTTTGGCTTTTGCCCCAGAGTGTACACTTCATACTTGTATTTCATATACACATGCATATAAATTAACCCAAAACCTTATGCAGGGAAGTCAACATTTGAACGGCATAATCGTCTCTACACATTAAACGGCAAAGTATTTTAACATCGAAAAATTACACACGTCACCTTTTAAAATCCACTGCTTTTTTCCAGACTTTTACAACCAGCCATAAAGTATGATTTTATGTACTTTCCAACAGCTCCAGATCAACACACACGAATGCAAATGAGAGAGAACCAGCGGGGAACGTAGATCACAACCGTCATGTGCGTGTGTGTGCGTCATAGGAGAGATTGAGGCTGGAGTACTAATCACTGGAACGCAGGCAGTTAACAGCCTGAGAGTCATCAGGAATGACCCATCTGAAAACTCCATTACCCAGATGGCTCGCTGCTCCACCAGGAGCCTGTAGGGAGTAGATGTTGTTTTAGCATTGAATATAAATGTAGAGCTGGGTGGCTCAAAAATGCTTCTGTGATCCAGGGCGTCTATTTCAAAAGTCCGGCACTATGGCTTTGATCCGGTAGCTAGTCTGAGATCTGAGCACTTGCCTGCAGGTGCACCGCAGAGATCTATGAAATCAGAGGAGAAGCAGGAGGGGTGCAGCTCACTTCCACACTCCACAGATCCAAAAAATGGAAAACTCAAGAGAGCGCTCTCATATTTCCCAGCTATCTTCCCGCAGTGCAATCAGAATCCTTTAAGAGCAGCACA